>NW_028270155.1:26673771-26985710 GCF_037043375.1 Chiloscyllium plagiosum | reverse complement strand
TATCAATTCTATAATTGGACATTTTAAAAACAAGAAATAACATACTTAATTTATTTTTTTAATGTGAACAGCACCTGAGTATATTTATCAAACGCCACTAATATTACACAATACCCTCAGTTTAAATGGCCATCGAACCATGAAGGTACATGCTCACAAAGGTGTACAATGTCAAAACATCCTGGATATAATATATTCAGAAATAAAATTACATTTTCTAAGATATGTATGTTTTATTTTAGTTAACTCTTTTGAATCATTTATTTCCCTGAGTACATTTTTTTTTGTTCAATGGAAATGTAATAAATTTGAAATTTGCAAATCTTCAAATCTTTTTCTTAAAATGTATGATTATTCTCCTGCTTTGTTAATCTTCTCAGAAGACAATTTGCTTTTTAGCAATGGAAGAAAATGAAATAAATATTATTTGGGTGAACACTATGAAAATGACAGTGAAATATCTGTAAGTTACAGACCTGCAAACAAAAACACGTATGTCACTAGACTCTTCATGATTATCATTGTATTGCAGCCAGATTGCAGAAAGGAAAACAATGCTTTGGTTATTGTCCAGCAGCATGTAAGCCAGTAACATACTTTACGTGAGAAGCCATTTTGCAAAGCGAACAGTGTCATTGAAGGCCCACTGGCTTTTGAGAAGACAAGATGCAAGTGCCAGAATTCATCTACAAGAGTACTGTACACATCCTTGAAGCCTATTGCAGTCATTTATTTCACTGCAGAGTACTGCCACTCAGATTGTGTTCATGTTATCTGTACACAAGTATGCTTTAGGGTTAAACAAACTTTTCTGTCATTACTTTTTGCTTCACAGTTTGAAAAAGACCTGCTCAAAATCCAGTTCATTTTCTTTCCTTAAAATTATCTCTTCCTGTTAATAAAGTCTCTGGAACAAAGAAAAACTGCAAACACAACATTTTATTGAATTAATATATGTCAGAAACTACAATGATATCTTCACAGACCTTCATTTTGCAATTTCTGAAACGAAAAGCATTGATTTCTGAATGTTACAAAAGTTGCCTAGTGTGAACTCCTTTTCTCTGTATCCTTCCCTTTACTATTGTACCTTAAAAATCGCCATATTCTAGTAATAAATTTATCTCTTTTATTATAATCTTTTAGTGACAACAATATTCTGTGAGCTGGGTAGCTGCTAAAGACATGTCATTCATCTCAGGCAACAGGACAGAAAAATAGTTGTTTGAGAAGAGTGAATGGGTTTGAGCATTTAGTAAATTACTAAATTTCTTCAGGTATCTTAGATTTTTAAATTATATTTCTGCATCATTAATGTTCAATTTATTGCAGATATAGTAGGGTGAAAAAATCCCAAATCATTACAACTCTCACTTGAGAAATTTTACACCTTTAAAATTATTTGTATTCACCTTATTCAGCTGTACACATCAAAACCAAAAGCTTTCCTTTGCAGAGTTCATTAAAACCGTAGTACATTTTGCTTGTGCATTTTTGTATTCCTGTTCATTTCTAATTCTTTGTTTGAGATGAAAGAAAAGGAATGTAAGGAAAAATATCATAATGCTAAGATAAATGTATCCCCTGCCCCTTATCACTTTTGCTAACTTGATGACTTCATTCAATAAAGAGTCACTTTCGATCCAAAATGAGAGGGAGATAGAGAAAGAGAGAGAGAGAGAGAGAAAAAACATCCTGGCCGCATCTGTTCCAGGAGATTTGAGAAATATGGCAGTATTTTCAGCTCGAGAATCACATTTTCTGCTGATGGTATATGTGCTGTAATCTGTATACACAATTTAATCCATCAAAGAATCACCAGCACCATATCAATCAAGCTTTCATCAACTTGTAAAAACAATATTTTGATTCAATCAGGCTCAAGACCAGCTGTTAAATATTTGGCACCCCATCATAATGCATGAGACACAAATTAATCCGGTGTCACTGAGCTGCTCTATGGAGGCTACTGCAACAGTCAAATATTTACATGCCATCCCACATGTCCCACAAAAGAGGTCGGGGAAACAATGGCAAACAAATTAATATTTCAGCATTCAGCAGATTTCTTATTTTTGTGTGACAGAGCATATCATTTTCTGGGATGTTTGAATTTTATAGGGAGAGACAGCAGGAGTGGGTTATTACTAAGTGAGAATTTCCTGTTCAATTTTCACTGGCACTTCCAGCTACACATTCTTTCTTTGGAATTCAACCTAAAAAGGCTGATTCATGAGGGAAATGTACACCAACGATTGTATTATTTCTATCACTTGATGGAGCAAAATTTTAAATGCAATAAAGGTGCATTATTGTATAGAAAGGAGCAAAATACTTTCATCAGAATATGTGTTAATGCAGTATATCCCTTTTGAAACATACCTGTTAAATTTGCCAATTTGATGCTGTATACTTTGGCATGAACTGAAATTCAAATATTTTGTTCTTCTAATGAATATGCTCTTTCCTAATTTACCCTGCTAAAACATATGCAAGAAATATTAATCTGTTATCATACTAAAAGAGATTGCAAAGCAATTTTCTCAAAGGGGCATTTGATGTATTAATTTTCTGACGGATTCATTGCATTTTCTACAATCTATAAAGATTGCAGCTAATACTTGTGAAAACACCACTCCCTGTTTTGATGGGGAGCAAAAACAATTTAAATATTTAAATGTTACAATTACAAATACACCACTCTTTTTGGTAAAAAATCTCATGGAATTTGTGATAAACCAATATTTAATGCCTGCTTCCCTATAAAACAATTTTGCTAGTAATATGAAGATTGAAACAAAATGATTTAGACTTACATTAATATATAACATTTTTTAAAGCTTAGTTTCGAAATGTTCAATATATTTCTGATCAATAGAATGCAAAGAAAATTATTCCTATATTACTTTCATGAATGGCAATTGACCATGGAAAGTTGAACTGTATGGATGTGTAAATCGTTATGAATGGTTATGTTGTGAAAGGAGCGTAAGTTTTGCAATATGATTTCAACTTCACATTCACTGACATTCTTTACAAAATCAGAACCAAGTCATCAAAAATATATTACAGAGACAGTTAGAAATCAACAAGATCATATTTGTACTTTATTAAACAAAAATTATATTCAAGCTAGTTACAAGGACTGAAATTAATAAAGGTGCAATCAGATTTCAATACATGGCTTTCACTATTGCATTTTTCCCCAAATGTTTTGTCCTATAATACAGTTTATTAGAACACATTTATATTTGTTTAGAGATATGTGATACAGTATGATATCCTTATTTCAATGATATAATCTGAATTTTAGTTTATTTTTGTATATTTTAAATCATACCCCTATATGGAAGGATACATCTAAGAATTTAACAGGAAAACAGGAATTTAAAAATAATTTAATGGTTTCAGTAACAAATTGTGTGTAAATATTAGCCTAACATATAGCTAACAAAACATATGAAAGGGATACATCAATGTGGCTTTACAATTTGTTTTTATTCACATTTTGTAACTGAAACAGTAAACAACAGAAATTCACAACTAAATAAATGGCACAATTCAGTTGTTCTTTAAGCATTTGCTAAGAAAGTCATATTTAGATTTTATACAACACAGATCAAAAATGTACCATTTCTTTAAAAACAATTTTGTTATTTATTAATATCCCAACAATAGGACCCAGCCACAGTTATAAATACTCCATGACTTTTCAACATTGAAAACTCTTTCAAAATACTTGAAATTTTACAATACTTTTCAATATTTTGACAGCTCTTTATCTTATAATTTTCTTTGCTGAATTTTGAAGATTTTTTTAACCCATGTTCTCAAGTGACAATAGAAATTACAGATATGTTTCAAGGAACTGACCTCTCATTGCCGGTAAGGGCATTACTGCGGTTTGCTGTCTCCTACAGCGTCATGTATTTACCTCGTGTAAGACTGGATAGTTTGAACAATGTGGAAGACATAATACATATATTCACTGATCTTATTGCCTTGAATTATCAACTTTGTGTCTCATATATCGCATAATTTATAATTCATACATGCAAGCTGCCCAAAGTGCATTTAGATAATGTGATACCACAGTCACTTGAATCAAAAAAAACTTCACTGTAGACAGAGTTGTCTGATTGCATGCTGCTAAACCTTCAACAAGGGAATAAATACGTATCTGTACAAAAAGTTTTGTCACTTAAAGATCCATTTATCCTGTTCTTTATGTCTTTTAACGAGATAAAGAGATAAAACTAAATTGTCATGATTTATAAAAATGTTAAAACATTAAGCAAGTAAATTTGTAATAATCCATGAGCTACATTTTCAGAGACTAATTCAATTATTTAAAGAAAATATTTAGAAAGTATATAGCTAAAGGATTAGGGATATTCCTTGCTGACAGGTAAGATCTAATATCATTCAACTTAATTGTCATTTCAATAAACTATTCCAACAACTCACTATATAATTCGTAAACTAGTGGGCATTAGAAGACAGTGAATTTCAAAATTGTGATTCTTACTTTTCATGGGATTCTGCATTATCCTGATCATATTAGACATGACTTCAAAGATTTGGAAAACCAAGAAATAATATTTCTGTGAAAGCTCTCAGCTGATTTGAAATTAGAGTGGAAACTGGAATTAAAAGTATTGTAAAAAATATTTTGTACATCAGTAATGATTGTTGGACACCAGCTCAAATAAGGCAAGAGTAAGGCATGAACTAACAATGAATTTACAATACCTAATGGTCGCCAACGTCGACAAAAATAACTCCAAAACAGAGAAATATGAAATTTGAAATAGGAGCAGGAAGAAATAAAATATAATGTAAAATTGCTAGAGGTTAACTGAAAAAAACATTATGTTGGTATAGAGTGGTAAAATTGACTTTTAATATACAAGACACACATTGTCAAAAAAATGTGCAGGATGAAGGTTTTGAGCCTGTGCAATAGATTTAACCTCAAAAACTGGACTCATTTTACACACTCTGATAATGTACATTAATTTTTGACAATACATGACCAAACATTCATCCTGGGTATGCATGGTCACACATTTTCGCTTTTGCTGATATAGCCTCAGGCTACAATGCACATTCATTTGTGCAGAGAATCCTGCGCTGTCATCCCAGTAAAATGGAGATAAACAAAATTAAAGCTACAAGAATATACAGCCTCTGAGATAAACAATTGTTCAATATTTTGCATTATCATTTTTGCGTCAATTTATTACATCCAAGAACAGAATAGTGGTCATTAAAAAAAGGTGTTTGTTCATCACTTCTTGAGACACTTTTAAATAGGTTTTCTTACTATAGTATAGATGAGAAAATTAAATCATAAAAAAGTATTGATTTTTCATTTCAGAATCACTTTCTAAATCTCTTTGAAGTATAATTCTATGTCCACAGTGGTCATGTCTTGAGCAGCAGTCCTGTCTCACATCCATTATTATTGTAACTCTGATGGGGGTGACGCTTATTTACATTTCAATAGTGACTTGACCAGGAACTGTTGATGGGTGTCTGCATTAGGCTGCCACAATGCTGTACCCCAACAGCGACACATTATTATACTGCGGAAACACTAAGGCTGGTACACACAACAGTGCTTTATCAAAAACAGTAGGCATTCTAGGTCGGCTACGATTAAATCTGGAGCCAAACCCTAAAGAGAACATTTAGGCAATTATGAGGAACAAAACAAAGCAACGCCAAACACAACCCGTCAAAGAACTAGAACAGAAAACAATACAGTAGAGAATCCGTTTTCATGTCTCCTGGAGAGGTGGGAGACTGCTAAACTAAACTATATTGTGGTGAAAACATTTATGTACAGAGTAATCAGTAGGGGTTCAATGATTATAAAAATGTAAGATCAATCTATCACAAGCTCTCCAAAATCACATCAACACTGCGTCGAGAGCCACCACTCGGTATCACAACAAAAGAATGACATTTGCTGCGACGGACAAAATTTGAGGTCATCACAAATCTTGACTATCAGACAATTTTCCTGCCACAAATTAAGTGCTGAATAGCGCCTTACAGTTTGTATTCAGGCATTTGCAAATTTTTGTGCATGTCAAAATATTTCAATTCTGCATACTTATTCTCAGGACAGTTTTCCATCTCTTCTGAGTCTGCTAGATTCAACAACAGCAGCAGTAATTTTGGTCCTGCACAATAATTCTAAGAAATGGTTAATTTCTGGGGCTAAAGCTGATTTTTACAGCAATTTCCAAAACAGTACTCCTAAAATTACTTAAGCTGAAAGATTTCCTACTAGCAGTTTATTTTAAGAGCAGTTCTTCCTGGATGTAGAACATACGTTTGTTTCTTAACAAATATTAATATGATTGAAACAAAACCTTTCATTTTTATTATGTTCAGCCTCATCAGGAAATAAAAAGTTGAATTTGAAATGATTACCTCAGAAAAGATCCACAGCAACATTTAAGCCACCTTCCCAATGTATTTTGTGTGGAAATATTGTATTTTTTGAGATAGAACTTGAAAATGTTTTATTGATATTTTTTAAAACAAACTACCCCTCCCAACTCTGATAGTTCTTTATGTTGCAACACCTTTTCCTTCAGCCTAGACCAGCAGATAGTTTCAACTTGGGCATTCCCTGGCCCATCACATATGAAGTTTTGTGCTCACCAGCCTGAGGTGTGCATTTGCAGCTTGAGACAGGGTTCCTATCAGATTTTGAATTTTCCTCAACCACATATTGCTCCATCTGGTGGCCTGGTCAATTACAGGAAAAACTCAACCACTACACTGAATGATGAAAAATTCCAGTTGCGTCTATCATTGAACCTTGGACCCTCTGATTGGGCAATAAGAATTTTGCTACTCTCAATGACTGTCCTTCTTGAAATGAAGGTTTTAAACCACAAGATAGGCGATTCTCTCAAATGACTGATTTTTTTCACTTGATAGCAATAGACAACATTTTTTTCAAGTTGTCCACTGACGATAATAGCATTTTACTGAGCAACATTACTCCAAAAAAGGGAATAAGTTTGAACAAATTGGAATTATATAAAAAACAAAACAGATTACTGAAAACCATTAATTATAATTAGAATATCCAGTCAGATATGTGATTTTTTACTGTTTATTAGTGATGTGCTAAAAATAATGATTTATCATTCAGTAACTAAGATGTGGGGCTCCATGTATTTGATTTGCAGTTCTAGCTGACAGAAAGGCTCTGGATTCACTAAGTCTTTTCCAATCTCAAATGGGTCCATCCCAAGGAAGGGAACGCTAGTCCAAAAAAATACATTCTTGTTTACAATCGACAAGTGTTCCCTCTTGGATCACCAAAAGGTGGTCTGGAGTCACCAAAAGGTGACTTCTGGAGGCAATCCAATGTTAGATAATCTCTGTTGAGGAAGATGTTGTAGTGGGGTGGGTTGCATCAAAAGGAAAACCTTTGCCATAAAATTGCAATTTGAGAGCAGAAATGAATCCTTCTTAAACCTTCAATTTTTTTTTTTGTGAAGTATATTTATGTCCAGGGTCTGGAGTTCAAAATCAATATGGAATTCAAATGGTTACTGTCATGCTCTAACTGCTGTTGGGGAAAAAAATGGAATACTTAAGCCAATGAATTTAGAATGACCTTAATTTCTGAGATAGATGCTTTAGTTTTTGTGAAACAGCATCCAAGATTCACAACCAATTCTTGAGATGTTTTATGGTGGGAGCAAAATGTTGGTCGGCCACTTATCTTTTTGTATTTCACATTGTGTGTTTTCCTGCAGTTTCTTAAGTCCTATAATTCAGCTTTAGCAAGAAACCATATTTGATGGGCAGTCACACTGGGCAGTCTTCTATTTATTTTCTTTTAAAGACTATTCCTTCTAAATCCAAATCAGGGTTAGATGGTTTTATAGCAGGCATTATATGGTGCCTGCTGTTTGAGTAACTGGTCTGCACATTTACAAAAATGTTGGATCATATTCAGTGCACTAAAAAAAAAGCATTTGTAGAAATGTGGGTTGATACTGTTGATTTAATAAAATTGGTGAAATCACAGAATATTGACAACCCTGAAAAAGGCAACTTGTATCTATGCCAGCAAAAAAACATGTTCCCCAGCCTAGTCAGGCTTTCCAGCATTTGACCCATAGCTCTGCAAGTTAAAGGATTTAGGTGTACATTCTGACACCTTTTACATGAATTGAGAGTTTCTGACCTTCCTGCACTTTCAGGCAATGAGTTCAAAATCCCTACTGCCCTTTGGGTGATAAAACCCTCATCTCCCCCCAATTTTTTCTGCCAATTATTTTAAATCTATGCTGCCAGCCATTGACCTCTCTGCTTATGTAAATAGGTCCTTCCTGTCCGGTGTATCTAGGCCCCTCACAAAGAAATTCCTAACCACAACATCCAAGGAATTGGAACTGTCTTACACAAGGTGACATCCTAAAAATCACTAAAACAAACCCGAAAAGCATGGAAATCATAAAATACAAAAGGATTCTTCAAGATCCAATAGATTTGTAACATATATCCAATACATTTTCTTAACAGTGGCTGAAATGCTCAAACTATCAAGAATGTTATAATTTATGTAATGAAATGGATCTCAGGAACAAACAAATATTGACCATTAAATGTGGATAATAATCCATCAAAGGTACACAGTAATACTTAGAGTCATAGAGATGTACAGCATGGAAACAGATCCTTCGGTCCAATCTGTCCATGCTGACCAGACATCCCAACCCAATCTAGTCCCACCTGCCAGTACCCGTCCCATATCCCTCCAAACCCTTCCTATTCATATACCCATACAAATGCCTCTTAAATGTTGCAATTGTACCATCCTCCACCACTTCCTCTGGCAGCTCATTCCAAACACGTACCGCCCTCTGCATGAAAACGTTGCCCCTTAGGTTTCTTTTATATCTTTCCCCTCTCACCCTAAACCAATGCCCTCTAGTTCTGGACTCCCACACCACTGGGAAAAGAATTTACCTATTTATCCTATCCATGCCCCTCATAATTTTGTAAACCTCTATAAGGTCACCCCTCAGCCTTCGGTGCACCAGGGAAAACAGCCCCAGCCTGTTCAGCCTCTCCCTATAGCTCAAATCCTCCAACCCTGGCAACATCCTTGTGAATATTTTCTGAACTCTTTCAAGTTTCACAACATCTTTCTGATAGGAAGGAGATCAGAATTGCACGCAATATTCCAACAGTGGCCTAACCAATGTGGGCCAAACATTATTGATACAATTTTAGACTTTCCCACTTTATGGAGTCTGAGCAGATAGGGAGCTAAATTGGTTACTGTGGCATACACACATTTATTTCATTGCTTTCTAGGCAGTTGGGCATCTAACTTACCCTTCTGAGAAGGTGAAAGAAAAAGCTGAATCCTTCTTTTAATATATACCTTCAGGACTCATCTGCAAATATAACCTGAGGCCTGCATAGAGAAACCATGCAGCTTGATCTCTATTAAGTCCTATCCCTAATGGCGTAGGGGGTTAAGACCAGAAGAGGCCTAGAAAAGCAAAAATATTATTTTTTTTAAAGTTTTGTTTTGCATTAGTAAGAGCTGAAATGTACTTCTGAACCTTGTAAGGAAATCTTAAGCTTCCACAGACCTGAAAATCCCTTCCCCTCCCATGATCATAATGTCTTGTCAAGCACCCAACCGAATATTGGGGAGATTTATTTTGTCTTAATAGATAGCTTTCAAAATCCATTATTCGCTGCACAATCACCAGGCAGCTACCACTGCCCATCAGGTTTCAGGTTTGAAAGATATGGGGAGGACTTTTGCAGGTAAAGAGATGGCTGGAAAATGGGAAGCCTTCAAAAATGAGATAACACAAGTCCAGAGGTTTAGGGTGAAGGGCAAGGCTGCTGGTGTGGGGAATGCTGGATGACTAGAGAAATTGAGGTTTTGGTCAAGAATAAGCAGGAAGCATGTGATAGGTACAGACAGCAGAAATTGAGTGATTCCATTGAAGTGTATAAGAGCTCTTCAATGAATATACTTAAGAGGGTAATCAGGAGGGCAAGAAGGTGACATGTGATAGCTTTGGCACATAGGGTTAAGGAGAGTCCAAAGCAATTCTACAAACACATTAAGAACAAAAGGGCAACTACTTATAGAATAGGGCCCCTTAAAGGTCAGCAAGGCAGCTTAGGTGTGGAACCACAGAAGATGGAGGATATACTAAATGAGTATTTTACATCAGTGTTTATTGTGGAGAACGATAATGAAGATAGAGAACATGGGGAAATAAACAGCAATATTTGAAAAATGCTCATATTACAGAGAAAGAGGTGCTGGATGTCTTAAAACGCATTAAGGTGGACAAATCCCTGGGACCTGATCAGGTATACCCTAGAAAACTCTGTGGGATGTTAGGGAAGTGATTATTGGGCCTCTTGCTGAGATATTTGTATCAGCAATAGTCACAGGTGAGGTGCCGGAAAATGGAAGGTTGGTTAACATGGTGCTGCTATTTAAGAAAGGGCAAGTTGTTGGAGAGAATCCTGAGGGATAGGATTTATATGTATTTGGTAAGGCAAGGACTGATTAGGGATAGTCAGCATAGCTTTATGCAATGGAAATTGCCCCTCACAAACTTGATTGAGTTTTTTGAAGAAGTAACTAAGAGGATTGATGCGGGCAGAGCGGTAGATATGATCTATATGGACTTTAGTAAGGCATTCAGCAAAGTTCTTCATGAGAGACCGGTTAGCAAGGTTAGATCACACAGAATATTTATATACAGAACTGGCTTGAAGGTAGAAGACAAAGGGTGGTGGTGGAGGGTTGCTCTTCAGGCTGGAGACCTGTGACCAGCAATATGCCATAAGGATCGGTGCTGGGTCCACGGTTGTTCATCATTTATATAAATGATTTGGATGTGAACATAGGAGATACAGTTAATAAGTTTGCAGATGACACCAAAATTGAAGGTAACATTGCAGTGGACAGTGAAGAAGGTTACCTCAGCTTCCAATGGGATCTTGATCAGATGGGCCAATGGGCCAAGGAAGTGGCAGATGGAGTTTAATTTAGATAGATGTGGGGTGCTGCATTGTGGAAATGCAAATCAGGGCAGGAATTATACATTTAATGGTAAGTGGGAGTGTTGCTGAACAAGGTGACCTTGGAGTGCAGGTTCATAGTTCCTTAAAAGTGGAGTCACAGATAGATAGGATAGTGAAGAAGCGCTTGGAATTCTTGCTTTTATTGGTCAGTGCATTGAGTATAGGAGTTGGGAGGTCATGCTGCAGCTGTGCAGTATATTGGTTAGGTCACTTTTGGAATACTGCGTGAAATTCTGGTATACCTCCTAAAGGAAGGATGTTGTGAAATTTTAAACTGTTCAGAAAAGATCTGCAAGGATGTTGCTATGGTTGGAGAATTTGAGCTATAAGGAGAGGCTAAATAGGCTGCGGCTGTTTTCCCTGGAACATTGGGGGCGGAGGGGAGACCTTAAAGAGAAGTGTATAAAATCATGAGAAGCATGGATAGGATAAATAGACAAGGTCTTTTCCCCAGAATGGGAGAGTGCACAATTAGAGGGCATAAGTTTTGGGTGACAGGGGAAAGATTTAAAAGAGATCTAGGGGCAACTTTTAACACAGAGTGTGGTGTGTGTATGGAATGTACTGCCAAAGGAAGTGGTGGACGCTGGTACAATTACAACATTTAAAAGGCATCTGGATATGTGAATAGGACTGGTTTAGAGGGATATGGGCCCAATGCTGGTGAGTGGGACTAGATTTATTTAGGATATCTTGTCATCATGGACGAGTTGGACTGAAAGGTCTGTTTCCGTGTTGGACATCACTATGACTCTGTGACCATCAGTAAGTCAAGCAGCGAGTGAAAATCTCCTGGGTCTAAATGCTCTGGAGAACAAGACAGCTTAAAGATTTTAACATTCCCCCATCTGCACAACTCAGTACAGGAGTGAAAATCAAACTTTGTGCATAGGACTCCAATACTTGTTAGTTTGGGGGCCTGTCCATTTCATCAATACATCCCAATATTCTTTTCACATCAAATTAAATGCATTCTGCTTTGAAAAACCCTTCATTTGGATGAAAAGACCCTGTGGTTCTCAAGAAAGTGAGTACATATCCCAGAAATACAAAACAGGATACTGCATATTGGAAAGTAGTAAATGCAGGTTCATGTTTTGGGTGTGGACTCTTCTGCAGAACCAGATCTGTTTAAATAAGAGCCCTCTTTCTCAAGCAAAATGTGCAGAACACAACATTGAATGCTGACTGCCAACACTGAGAGGCAATCATTGGGTTTAAAAGTCAGTGAACAGATGTTTCCTCAATGACCTGTCCTCAGCGAGGGTATGCTCTTCACTTCGATGGGATGTGACAAGTGGAGTTCCCCTGTGATTTGCAGTAATTCCTGTACTTTTCAGCACATATTCTATAATGTCTTGGAGCAAGAAACAGATTTGTATATCCAAGTTTACAGATGCTGTCAGGGTAGGATGCATGATGAGTTGTGGGGTAGATGGGAGTAGGACATTTTAAGATCAGGTGAATGGACAAAACAATGACAGATGAAAATAAAGGTAGGAGGTCATCCACCAAGGATATGATAAAGATAAATCAAAATACTTGCTCAATGATGAGAGACTGAGCACGGGCAAAACAGAGAGATTAAGGTACATGTACACAAAGTTAAAAGGCTAACACAATGTTGACATTTACCTCAATGGGACTGGAATACACCAGGGAGTGATACTTTATTTGTGCAGAAACTTTACCAGGTGCTCTATCAGGGTTAAATCAAAAAACACATGCTCAATACTTGCTACCTTTCTTCAGACCACGACCCCTCCAAACAGCAATCTCTGAACCATCAACTATTTTAGTTGTTACACAATTTTCTGCTGCATTGTTTTTAATGCTACAGTTTTAAATCTCTTAAAGGCTGATTTGCTTTCTTTTCTCCTCTAATCATGATTTTGTCCTTGTCCATATCCAAATTGTGGAGTATAGTCAATACTGAGGTGAGAGCAACAATTTACAGACAAATATTACGAAACATGAAGAATGCAAATAACTGGCAAATGACGTTCAATTCTTCTAAATGACAGATAATACATTTTGATTGGGAGATGAAGTATATCACATGTTATTGGGAATAATTAGCTATTTAAAAGCAATTAGCAAAAATATTGTACTGACCAGTTGGAGAAATTCAAGGTAATCAGGCAGAGTTAATGTGACTTTGTGAAAGGGATTCACTGAGGGTTGAAGAACTTCATGGCAGAGGAGATGACCTGGGGGGTGCAGTGAGAGAGGGACTCACTGAGAGGGACTTCCTGAAGAAGGGCTTATGCCCGAAAAGTCGATTCTCCCACTCCTCGGATGCTGCCTGGCCTGCTGCGCTTTTCCAGCACCACACTTTTCAACTCTTTGTGAAAGGGATGGCTAATCAATGTACTGGCGTGTGTTGAAGAAGTAGTAACATGAACTGTGGATAAAGGGGAACAGGTGGATATACTGCATGTAGATTTCCAGAAGGCATTCCATGAGGAGCCAAACCAAATAATAAGATTATTACAAAAATGCGGTGTAGAAGGTAATATATTGGTATGTATACACGATTCACCAATGAACTGGAAGCAAACAGTAATCAGAAATGGGTCATTATTGGATTGACATTGTGTAATGCACAGCGCATCAGAGTGATCAAATCTTAGGCCTCAACCTTTTACAATTAACATAAATGATTGGATGAAGGGACAAAAGGCATTTGCTGATTCTTCTGATAGGTTTTTGCTATCTTTACAAAAACAGGTAGGAAGGAAAGTCGTGAAGATGATGAGGGACACAAAAGGAAAAAGAGAGGTTACTTAAGTGGGAAGAATCTGGCAAACGGAGTGTTATGTGGGAAAATGTGAAATTGTCCATTTTGTCAGGAATAGTAAAAAATAATCTTTTTAGCTAAAAAGTGAGAGATTGTAGAACTCTGAGATGCAAAGAGAACCAAGCATCCTAGTGCATGAATCACAGAAGGTTAGCATGCAGAAACAAGCAGATAATAATCATAAACAGTAATCACAAAATTCCAGAGTGTGGAAGCAGGCCATTCAGCCCATCAAGTTCACATAGACTCTCCGAAGAGCATCCTATCCAGAACCAATCACCCTCCCCCCAATCCCTGTAACCTTGCATTTCCCATGGCGCATCTGTGGACACACTGGGAAATTTAGCATGGCCAATCTTCCGACTGCGGGAGGAAACTCGAGCACCCAAAGGAAACCCACACAAACACAGGGAGAATGTGTAAACTCCACACAGACAGCCACCTGAGAGTGGAATCTAACCCGGGTACCCAGGTGAGGCAGCTGTGCCAATCACTGAGCCACAGTGCTACCCCAGATTGGTATTGTTCATTACCAGAGGAATTGAATACAGAAGTAGAGAGGTTAATCTTCAAGTATACAGGGCATTGGTGACACCACATCTCGAGTACCATGTACAGCATTGATCTCTTATATGAGGAGGGATATTAGCGCTCGGATGCAGTTCAGAGTAGGTTTAAGGACTAATATCTGGAATGGGGCTATAGTGGGTGGCTGTATCATAAGGAAACATTGGACAGGTTTAGAAGAAAGAGTAAGAGATGATTTGATTGAAACATGTTTTCCCTGAGGGGTCTTAACCTGAGGATGTGTGTGGAAGGGACGCTCCCTCTTAGCAGAGGTTCACAAATGAGGGCTTACTGTTTAAAAATAATGGGTTGCCCATTTAAGACAAGATTATGTGAACTTCTTTCTCCCAGAAGATTGTGAGCCTTTGGAACTTTCTTGTTTGAAAGGTGGTGGCAAAGGAAGACAACTTTTTGAGAATTAAGGGAGGGTTCAAAGAGTGTTAATGGTAGATGAGAATCTGGAGTAATGAGGTCAGCCATGATTTTAAACTAAGACAAAGAACAGGGGATGCTGGAGATCTGAAACAAGCAAAATCAGATATTGCTGGAAAAACTCAGCAACTGTGAGAAGAAAGCAGAGTGCCAAGTCTGGTGACTCTTGATCAGAAATGATAGCAACTAGGAAAAGGTGGTATTTATGCTGAAGACAAGGTTGGGAGTGGTGGGAATGAGAGGGGAAGGTAAACAGATAAGTAGAAATGGAGCCCAGAGAGAGATGAAAGAGGTAGGCAAACCTATCATTATCACCTATTCAGCTTCTCTTCTGTCTTGGTCTACTCTCAGTAATCTCCTCAACTGCCATCCCTTACATTCTCTCTCTCTCTCTCTCTCATATATATATATCTCGGCCTTGTCGCCTCCTATCCCCACCCTCATCCCCAACCTCGTCTTCAGCATAGATAACACCTTTTCCTAGCTGCTAACTCTGCTTTCTCCCCATAGATATTGCCAGACATGCTGAGTTTCTTCAGCAATTTCTGTTTTTGTTTCAGCCGTGATCTTATTGGACAGTGGAGCTGGCATAAGGAACTGAGTGGTCTACACCTCCTCCAACACATATGTTTCTATATTTGTAAATCTAGGCAGGACAGGGGAATTATGCAATCCTATTGTACAAATGTATCGATCATTAAAAGTTGTACTTCAGGTTAACAAAGTCTTTTGAAGGAAATCAAGCCACGTGGTTAAAACAGAGGATACATTATTTCTCTCAAAGGTTCATGAATCTGAGCAATTCAATATCCCCAGAGTATAGTCAACACTGGGACATTGAGTAAATTAAGGAAGAGATAGACAGAATTTTATTTATTAATAGGTTGAAGGATTACAGAGAGTGAACAGGAAAGTGGAATTGAGGCTGAGGTTAGAACAGCCATAATTGTATCAAATGGTGGAGCAGGCTCGACGGGCTGAATTGCCAGCTCCTAGTTCTTTTGTTCTTATGTATGGCAGGTTTTATTTCTGGAGAAAGAAGATTGAAAAATAATGAAAGCTATGCTAAACCTGCAACCAACCATATTGAGAATGCTGCATGCACTGTACTGCAAAATAAAATCAAGACATTAGAGAAGGTACAGAGAACATTCATAAAAATGATATTAGATATGCACAAGGAAAGGATTATCACACTGGGTTTCATCCTCCTTGAAAAACAGAGGTTGAGACGCGATCTAACAAAGATCTTTAGAATTATGGAAGGTTTCAATAGGATGGAGGCAGAGAAACCTCAAACAAAGGCTATCAATATAAAAGTCACCAAAAAAAAACCCAGAAAGGTTTTCAGAATCAACTTTTGACCCAAAGAATGGTGAATCTTTGGACCATCTGCCACAAGGAGTGGTTGAAGCAATTAAGTTAAATGTTTAGATCAAATAGGTTAATAGGTTAAAAGGGAAACTAAACATATTGAGAGAGGAGGATTAGGCAGTTATGATAGTTGAGTTAGGTTAGAAAGGATGGGAAGAGACTTGAATGGGCATTGACACTCATACAGACCAAATGTCTTATTTTTGTTCCCTAATTTGTACTGTTTCTATATTTCTGTTTGGGTATCCACTGGGTGCTCTGGTTTCCTCCCACAGTCCAAAGATGTGCAGGTTAGGTGGATTAGTCATGCTAAATTGCCCATAGTAACCAGGGATGTGCAAGCTAGATGGACAATCCATAGGAAATGTAGGGTTACAGGGATAGGGTAGGGGATGGATCTGGCTGGGATGCTCTTCAGAGGGTCGGTGTGACTTGATTAGTCATCAAATGGCCTGCTTCTCTACTATAGGGATTCTATGATCCTATTCTATATCCTATTAAATCTACATATCAAATTGCTTGGTAATTCCTTGGATTTTCCTCACTGCCTCTGCAAATTCAGGTTTTTAATGTTCTATCAATATCCTTTTTTATTGGATCCTCTGCTTGTTTAGACCTTTATGGCTATTCAAAGTGAACTCTAGATGTTCCAACTGTCCCCTGAACAGAGCTCCAAACTATTTCTCAGCCATCAAAATATTCTTACACAGCAATGATTTTACTCTAAACAAGCCTTCTTTCCATTCCATTTACTTCTTCCCTGCAAAATAGGTTATTATGAAACCCATCTGGATTCCAGCTATGCCTGTTTATTTGTAGGAAAATGGGAAAAAGCTTTATTCCTTCTCTCCTTTATATTGATGATGGTGTTAATGTTGATGCATTGACTGCTGCTTTCAATCTAATCTCTAGAATTTCTTTTTGCTCCAGAGATGTAATCCTGATGCTGCGTGGCACACCACTTCTACTCTCCTGCTGTTTTGATCTGACGAGCTATACTGTTCCAACCAGGTCAGAATTTCAATATGCAGCAACCCTTTGGTCTAAACATTGAATTTTGAAACTTTATACCATAGATATTCTTATCTTTTCATCAGGTTCTCCACTCGCTCATTTGCCATTCCAGACCTCTTCATTTCGATTAGTCCGACACATGTGGGATCCTTCTGTGTCATTTCCACCTTGTTCATGTTTTGGGCTCCGTTAATGTCTTTTGAATTTCACATTGAAATGTTCGACATTCCTCCTCTATGAACATTTTTGTTTCTTTTCAGCATTTTAAAAAGCCCAGCTTACCGGCCAGCAAAACCTTTACATAGCGCTTTGCAGCAAGGATCAGCATTGCAGAATCTTGATTCCTTGCCATTTTTTTAATCATCCTCTCTTTAGTTTTTGCTTCTGATGAAAAGTTGCATTGCTCTTTCTCATTACAAAAATGGAGAGGTCTACTGTTTAAAGCCTTCTTTACTGCAAAAGTTCCAACATTCGCTAATTGCCGCTTTACATTTCCACATGACCACTGATGATAAAATACCAAAAATGTGCCATGAGAACCTGATCATAACAGTAACAAAAACCCACTTGCAACTTTGTGTTCACTTGTGTGAAATGGAGGATGGCAGATTTCCTATAATTCATCATCACTTGCCAAGAATTACATATTTCCTAAATGGACAGATGAACAAGAAACATCACTTCTGTTAATCTTATCACTGAAACACTTCAACACATGATATTTCAGACCCATCCAATGAGGAAGTGGTGGATGCAGGTCCAGTTACAATGTTTAAAGGGCATTTGGATAAGCAGATGAATAGGACAGGTTTGGAGGGATTTCAACCAAATGCAGGAATGTGGGACTAGTTTAGTTTGGGAACATTGTTAACATGGACTAGTTGGAATGAAGGGTCTGTTTCCGTGCTGTATGACTCTATATATGGAGGAAGTCTGTCTGCACGTATGATAGCCCAAACGGATCTCAAATGCCACAACCTCTGACAAGAAATATCTTCAACTGGAGACAAATATTCTAGAAACAAGACACTAGCAAATGGGTATTATATTTCCTCAAGTATGTCTTCTAATCATAAGTAATGAATTATTCAGCTCTGTAGTCTTATTTTCAGAAATATTTATTGATGTAGGTTAGCAAAAGTCATCTTTGTGACATAGGTATTGATGTAGAGTATGTAGCCACTGGAATAACAAGGTGTACACTGTCATGTTAAGCAGGATGATGTTTTCCGATTTAAAGATGACACCAAATTGGTGTTTTAAAAATTTATAATTCACTAAATCAATGATGTGCTTTACTGGAACTTTTTTTTAAAAGAACACCAATGCATTCTGAAAAAAAGGAAAAGGGGAAAATGACTTTGATTGATATATCCAAAACTAAGTTTGCAAAAGCAAATAAAATTTTACCAATTTCAACAAATTACAAAGAAAATCTAAACTACTTAGCATTTTAATGATATGTTTAGGGTTCACTGAGAAAATTAACTCTATGGCAAAATGCACATTATTTGGTGTCAGTTGCTGACAAGTTTTTCCAAAAAACAATTCATTGCTACTTTGTTAATAAAAGGCTTTGCTACACATTGCACAAAATTATATTTCAACAGTCTCTGTAATTCTGATTTTACATACACAATATCTGGAAGTTATATGGTGAATTGAACTTTTGATAGTGTGTGTGAGGGTGACAGTGATCTCTGTTCATTTTGACTCCCCGACTCACTGCTGCAGAAATTGGAAAAAATTGATTATCATAGTTAGAAGGGCAGGTGGGTAGTTAGTTCTTAGGATCCCATCAGTACAGCTTTAAAACTCATGACAACAATTATGCAAGGTTGGGATGGTGGCAGCATTCCATCTTGCATTACGATGGTTTGCACCCAATCTGTTAAGAAACCACATTCTGACAGTGGTCTCCATTACATTCGCCACAGAGCAAGACAGTGAGCTGAGATGTGTAATTTACTACACTCTGTTTTCTCTGTGCTTGCCTTTCCCTCAGCTGAATTTTTTTTCTGCTCACCTCTTCCAATGCTCTTTCAAACAGTTAACCTGCAGTGGTCACGGCTGTCGGTGATCAGTGTCAAAGCCTGTGTACGTTATTTGCAGAATCCTTACAGTATTAGTACGGATGCTTTGAAAATCATGAATGTTTCACCGGTTAATGGTATAGAAGATCTGGTTATCTGACCATCAGCTATCCATTATACATTCCCAACCAGTGCAGATGTCACATCTGCATTGTTAATCCAACATAGAGCAGTGGTAAGGAAATATGGCTAATGCTTCAGTTGAAAAGCTCGCACCATCACAAAAGAATTAATAACTGCCTGTCATGTAACCTCTTTGATTCCACGAGTGTGGAAGCACCTTAGAAAATTCCAGGATGATTGTTTGTGTAGACATTCTATGCTTCACTCAATACTTGCCCATGGTAGACAAGTAAAAAAGAATTTGAAATTATGAAGAGGATCCTGAGTCACATTTGCCCCCCTGTCTAAAGTTTTGATCTTTCATTGTGGTGTCTTACTGAGTGCTCAATTGTACTTGTCACCTTTAATGAGTTAAATCAGCAAAAATAATTTCAGAGTAAATATCAGATTTAATCTGGAACTTATTATTTAAGATTATTAAAAATTACTTTATTCTTAAAATTATTCATCTTGGCTTGATGTGATGCTGTTAAAAATGCTCATTGAATTGACTGAAGGAAAGAATAGGACTCAATGCATAATGACTAAATTAAAATAAAATTTCCATACAATGGTTAGGACCAGGAACAAACTGCAATCCATACATCATTCCATAAACTTAGAATTTTTTTAAAAATCTGCTAAGTTTTAATTTAACAAAACCCTTTTTTTATAGAGGTTGCGGTGGTTTAAAACTGCATTTTATTGCTGTATAGTCACTCTGACCATTACCTCGCACACAATAGTAACCGTGACAACTCCCTTGCCATAACTGCCGCTAAGCATTCTGGACAATCAATTGCACAAAAAAAATAGTTTACTGATGCTACCCAGCTGGCCCACAAAACACTTATACAACCTGAAATAAACTTATACAAGCGCCACATAAATAAAATGAGAAACAAATAAACCTTTGCCCTTAGGTGAACTCCGAGCAGTTCCACTCACACACACATACACTCCATTCTTCAATGGCATGTAATGAAGTCAGGAAAACAGTGGTGAATGCTAACCCTAAACATTCCAGATTGCTAATTCATGATACTGTGCACAAAACAGAAGAAGCAAAAAAAACATGCTGGACCAAAATTCAGAACAAAATATAAATTCGTTCCAGTTAAAAGAAAGACTACACACTGCACTGTTCAGACATGGATTTGCAAACTGACACCTGGTGACTAACTTGCATTGCAGAGTGGCTGCTGGTTGTAGAAATCCTGATTTTCTTTTTAACAGATTCAATGGAAATACAATTTGGATGGTTTGTATACTGGGTGAGTATTCTGCTGTAAATGTTTACACCCCTCCACAAGTGGTAACAATGAATGCAGTCCCCATTGTGCGAGTAGAATGCTGCATGCATAATTATTCCATCTGCAAACAAGAATTGTGAGAGTTGCTCCTGACTGTTGATCAGATATTAATTCATTTGTGGAATAAATATTTTATTCAAGAACTTCAAAGGCATTATTATATTTATACACATATGAACATGTGCATATTTATATGCATCGTACAAATCTAGGTCTTGTGGTGCAGTGGTAGTATCCCTACCTCTGGGCTAGAAACCCAGGTTCAAGTCTCACATGCTCAAAATATGTGTCATAACACGTGTCAATAGATTGCTGGAAATATCTATAGATATATATGGTGTTGATACTCTTTTATTTGAAACAGTAAGTAAAGCACTTTAAACAAAATAGCACTGGTAACCCAAGGGACAATATTTACTTTTGATTCTTCTTGTGACAATACAAGTATCTGAAAATTAAACAAGTTATCATTGGCCCTTGTTATAGACTCCACTTTGGTAGACCAGATCTTTTGCATTTCACATAGACTGCGATATGTTAAAGGTGCAATCCCACAGGAGGCTGATAGGTCATCGTTCATCATCTATGTTTCTCTAATGCAAAGACTGGGGCATTGAAACATGAGAGCTGCCACACAACAGTATCCTCACCGCATTTGAAGATTACATAAAAATCCAGAAAGAGTGACAATGCACAAAAGAGGGTAGCATAATGTTTCATGAGCATCAATAGTTAGCCAAGTCGTTCTGCTATCATTCGCATTTCGAAAGCATGAATTGACCACAACACGATTGACAAATTATGGATGTTGACAAATTATGGATGTTGTTTGAATAACGCAAACTTTTCTACTTAACGGGAACAGTGATTTTCTATTAGCGATCTTACAAAGTGCGATTTTCTATAGCGGTTTTCCATAAAAAAATTTTCTATAGCGCGAGGTTGCAGAGGAACATAACTGTCACGTTATAGCAGAATGACCTGTCATTGTCAACCAATTTCTGAAACAGCAGTAAATTTTGCATATTTCAAAAAGGCCTCCTTTACCTTATTTATAACATATTACATCTTACATTTTACAATTCATTGTTTATTCACGCATTGAAATCTATATTTAACTGCACAGACATTAACATTGCATTGATTTTGAATAGATAACATTGACTGGAGAAAGAGAACATTGATCTAAAGATTGGATCATGCTTCAACGAGGGACACTACAAATTGTTTTTGCCAGCCTCGTTAGTATAGCTCAGGGTGATAGTGACCAATGCAGAATCAGCTTGCTGATCACCTCAGGCTCCTCCTCATTAAGTTTTATTTTAATACCTAGTTTCTTGTCTTTAACCCCTTGAAGAGCTGATTAATCAACATGTGGATCAATTAATCCTGAATTCAGCCTGCTTGACATGGCAGTCAAACCAATAGGCATATTCAAGGCAACTAATATCTGTTTATGACAGTTGTCAAGAATGTCTCCTGCTGACCCAGACTAATGCAGTATCCAATGCGATTCTAACATTAATACAGTATGGAGGTTTCTCCCCACATTTAACAGAAAAAGGCACAAAATGGAATTTCAGGTGCGCATCTTACAGTTGGAAACCAAAGTTTGAATTCTAATAACATTTGCACTTTGGCTTCCGTAATGAAGGAGACAATAGTCTTGGCATTACCACCTGTGGAATAAAAGAAAAACTAATTTATGAAGTCGAGGGAAGTTGAAGACAGGCTGAATTTTATAAACAGATGGTGGCAGATTTTAAAAATGTTGTTTTGAAATAAAGAAAAACATATTTAATATAAAAGCAACAGATTGCCACACATATATTGTTTATAAATGAAAACAATGGTAATGAAGGATAAGTCATTATAGTCCTGCAGACCATAGGGCTGTTGTCTCATTACAGAGCGATGACTGGTGATGCTTCAACCTGACGGTCACCATGCCTCAAAGTAAGGGAAGTATCAGAGAAGGAGGGACCTCAGCCAGTGTATAAATTGAACCCACGCTGTTGCCATCACAGATTGGCCATCCAACCAACTCAGCTATCCAACCCCAAACAGGGTAGGCATCGGTTAGCTCAGTTGGCTGGACAGCTGACCATAAGGATTCAATTCCTGCACTGGCTGAAGTCAGCATGAGGTCCTTTCTTTTCAAACATCTCCTTGGCTGAGGTGTGGTGACTCTCTGGATAAACCACTAGCAGTCATCTCTCTCTAATGAGACAGAAGCCTGAGCGACTTTATCTTACAATAGCAATAGCATGTAATAAAAACAGAAAATGCTGAAGAAACTTGACAGGCCTCACAGCATCTGCAGAGAAGGAAAGTTAACATTTTGGATCCAATATGACGCATCTTCAGAAGAAGCCAGTTTGGAATCAAAATGTTAAACACCATTACTGGAATCAAAACATTAATTCTGTTTCTCTGCACCCAACAAGATTCAGCCAAGCTCATGAAATCATGAATAAACAAGAATCAGTCTGAGCCAAAATTAATATCACTATAAAATACATTAAAACATAAATCTATATCTCACAATGTTGACTCACATTATTCTGGAAGTTTCACAAACTGGGATGAAAGTTACCTGCAAATTATGCATCTTGGGAAATGAAATTGTGGGAGAACACAAATGAACAGTATTTCAGGGAACAGCTTCTGGGCAGATAGCAGAAATTGAAAACTTACTTTCTCTCTGAGAAATTCACTGAAAATTCAAAAATGTAAATAACATTTGTTCCTGCTAAGGATACAAGTCATCAGTTAAAGGTCTCTACGATAGAACAGACACCTTAAGGACTCTAAGGACTTTTAAAATTACAAATTCTTGAACTTGTCTTTATTCCTAGGCTCTGACCCCTTTTTAAATGTAATATCTGTGTTTGTGTGTATTTTTGATGTATTTCATTATTTTCCTCAGGGTTAGTAAGTAATAAATTTCCTTTTTCTTTCACTCAAGAAAACCTTGTAAATGGCTGTTTAATTTTGACTAGTATGGCATCTTAATTGAAATGTAATTATAGCCTCATGCTAAATAGAATTCAAAATCTTTCTTGAGGCCAATAGGGGAGGGAAGGAACTGATTCATCCTCCTCACATGATCATAACAACAGCTATCTAGACTTTTCTTGTCCATTTTGCAGCTAAATACATAGAAACACCTGCAATGGATTATGAGCTGACCTTAAGGTTATCATTTTGGCTAGGGAAAGGAATATGGATTGTTGAATATTTCCTCCTTAAAGTGCCTCAAAACATACAACATTCCCTAGCCAATAAAGGTGGTTCAATAAACGTTCATTTTTTTCTATAAGAATTGACATGGCCTTCAAATCAGAACTAAATTCAAGGCATAAAACTTTTCGATTCAAACTATGATTCATGAAGGAATTTCTAACATGGATGCATTGTTTTCTCTCTCTTTTGTCATGTGAGATGCAAAGATTCAGGATATCATATGCCCAAAAGTTTAGAGGGATCATTCTAAAAACATTATTTACAACATGCCACATTTTGCCCCACTAATTTTAGTTAAAGCTTTCTAAATTACTGTGTCAGCAATTGATAATCAGGCTATCAATTTAATGATTTGCAGTCATAAGTTAAGCTATGAATTTCCCCTATCATTTATCCAAAATTTCTCTTTGCAACCCCTTAGAAGAAACATGCATTCACTTAAATAGAACACTTTAAAATGTCCTTCATTATGACTTCGGAGTCCTGATGTGTTTGAATCTAATTCATTTCCAAGATTTAGTAGCACTTTACAAACCTACAATGGTTAACATTTTACTTTAGTTACAAACTTTTGATTGTTAAATTAGAATACTTTAAATGTTGTGACACAATGCAATCCAAATTTACATTAGATATAATGGGTGGAAGTTTAAACAAGGCGTGTAATCCTCAATGGCAGAACAGGAAGTGGGCACAATTACTGCTTGCTTGCTGTTTGCTGATTTCCACATGATTATAATTAAAATTGAAGTGTGGGCTGCGTGCACATGAGACATGTGTAATTATATAGAGGGTGGGGATTTTCATTGGTGAAACCTAGCATCAACTGGAAATGAGTGATCTGTACAAGAAACCCCTGGACCAAGAGGAAGGTTACTCAAAATCTCTACAACTTTCCTGCCCAACTCTATGGCCATGAACATCAGACTTACTGAGTGCATGTAGATACCACGTCTTTTTCAAGTATAAATATCACTTGCAATTAATTTATGTTGGTTTCACTTTATTCATGTGGGCATCATTGTTACTCATTGAGAGCAGCTCAGTCAGAGTTAGATGTACTGTACTGGCATGCCTGGTGGCTGGCTCGCACTGATAGCTACAGTGGAGTTATGGACATGACTTTCTTGTGGAAGAAATGTTGACTTGCTTTTTTGTGTCAACACTTCATCGAACTTTCACGTTAATGTCCACTGTTGTGCTTACCTCTTGATGCCACATTACTGAAGCAGACTCAGCTGGCGTTTGCTTCGATGCATTGTAACGGACTTTGTCCGAGATCACAGTGAATCACAAGAACTGAAATGTGAGTGATGTGTGGATTCTGCCGGACCACAGGGTAAATTGGACCGACATGTGAATAGTATTGACACCGGCCTTGTGGCGTCTCATTATCGTATCTTCACTGACTGTTTCCACGACCATTACCCAAGGACACCAGAGCCGTCCCTCCTTCACTTCTCCACACCTCACCAATGACTCCCTCTTACTTCCTGCTCACTTCCCTCATGCTGTAAAGTTCAACCAGGAGAAGTACTGACCACTGCACAAAACCAATCGGTGCGCACTACTTTTACAACAAGCACGAACCAGGTACCTTGAGATTCTCGTGTTCCGTTGACTTCATTTTCAAGGTAGGACTTAAGATTTTTTTTAACCCCAAAAAAATGATTATTCAGAAATGCGAACATATTCTGGTGAGAACCCATCACATGACAGTATCAAGTGCCAACACGTCACTAACTTAATCTCTGCATCCCAACCTGCCATTATCAAATGTTGCTCCCACGTAATTCATCACCTTCCGTTCTCTTTGTCAACTCCACAAAATCCCTTCCCATTGTTCAATGCATGTGGCTACAAAATCAACTCAGCTTTTTAATGAAGCAATAGGACAGGAGTTTTTTTTTTCATTAATTCTTAGGCATGTTTTGTGTGTGCATGACACAAGATAAAATTACTTGAAACATGCCCGTAATTGCACATATTACACCTATCAGCTTACTGACAGCAGACAGTAGGTGTGCTTGTGAATCAATAGAAAGATTTGTGGTTGTTTCAAGGGGTTTCAAGCTCTATGTATAGAAGGAATATAAAGATGTAACATAAGAAAATCCAAACATATATTTATATATATATTCTACACCAGTATTATTGATTTTATTGAAGTAAACACATTTTAAAGAGAACCCTTGATTTGTAACGGACGCATGGTGTGTATATTTGTCTGACCTTTCAGAGGCTGAGAACTGTTATTACCACAAAATGCAAAGAACTCCGTCTGATAAAAATGAGGCCAACATTTGCATTGAAATATTAGCATCAGGTTTGATTTCTTAAAGCACTGTTGCAGGACTTACACTGAGCGCAATGTGCTCTTCAACATCACTATTTAAATTTTCCAAAACGGTGTTCTCAACATGAGCGGGAGTCTCGTTAATTGCTGAGGGATGGAAATACAAATCAGCAATACACGTTCACATCCTGTGCAGTCAGTGTGATATTCTGAATAATCTGACCACACAGCCATTTTCTGCATCAACTACATTAAATAGAAGTACTCCATCTTGAGTTAGTGTTAAGAGATTACATGCATTAAAGTTTGTCGACATCGTAAATGTGATGCATGGGTATAGGGCTTTGACTGTGAATTATTTCGTTAATATGTGCAAATCTGTTATTTCTTAGGGTTTATTATTTGGATGAAGAACAACAACTACACTGAAGGTGATTGTCTCATTTTGCTAGCAAAAGTAAAACCCAAATCTGGACTATCCCTTTCAAATGGGTAAAACGGCGTGATGATAAACGTTGAAAATCAATCAACCTGCCATCTCGGTCTATTCACTTGGAACTGGAAGGTGAATTATTGGAAGAAAGTAACATCAGTAAGAGCACTTCAGCAGCATCGTTACTCCATTTAGAGAAAAAAAAATGCAAATTTCACATATTTCTGATTATTCAATTAAATGTGCACCTCACGTTGTCATCTTTATACATAACCACTTTTTAATTTTTATTTCATTGCAGATGGTAACCAGTTTATACTCTGCAAGAAAATTGAGCTCAAAGACATTAATAATAAATATATTAAAATTGATTAGAGGAAGTTAGAAAAATTAAAACAGGATACTGTAAAGTCTGAGAAAAGATAGTGAAGAGCCTATGTCAGCAATTACACATTGAATGGTAAGCACAATACAACCCAGCAGTATGTTAAAACAATGATCTACTCCCCACTGTACTGACTAATAACAATTCTCCATACAAGGAAGTATCAAAACAATTTAAACATTTATATATTCAAAAATATTTTACTGACTAAAATTAATTATCTAAAGAATCTATACTGATAGTCATTTTAAAATGAGTCGCCTTAAGTCTATATAAACCAAAGCAAAATGGTATCAAGTGTCCTGTCTCCCCATTAATGACACAGTCAAGATGCACAGACAGGCACAGAAACAACAAGCAGGTTTGTCAAAGGGGGCTCAGTAACTGGATCGAAGGATGGAAGACTCCACCAATATTATCAGATCTTTGCTGGCTCCATCATGTGTGCGTCTGGCTGCCACCATGTCAAGGTTTTGCTAACTCCATGGAGACTCACTGCCTGTTAGATTTGTACCAGACCTGCACTCCATTGCTTTAGCTACAGATGCTCAGCATCACTTGGCAAGGTGTGTGGGGGAAACAAGGGACTTCAGCTTTAACTCAGCTTCCCTTTCCTCTCAGGGAGGCAGGGTTGTGGCAGCAGGACTCATACCAGCCAGCAGCCACAGCACCAGAAACTTCCTCCAGAAGTCTCTCCACCTCCCCTGAGAATGTGGTCACAAAGCCTGTGGCTATCCAGGCTGAGAAGGATGACCCTGCATCAGAGCAGGACACCGGCATCAGGTCTAGATCCTCTGGGCCTAAACCAGAGCAACAGGTCAACTCATCACAGTCTGTCCAACCCAGCAGAGTTGGGTCTACACACTGGGACTTCATGAGGCAAGTAAGAGGTCATGCCCCTATCTACATCAATGGAGCTGAGGTGGAGATGGTCAAGAGAATCAAGTTTCTAGGAGTGACGATCACCAGCAATCTGTCCTGGACCACCCCACATTGATATAACCATTAAGAAGGCACAACAATGCCTCTTTTTCTTCAGAAGGCTATAGAAATTCAGCATACCCATAAGGACCCTCACCAAACTTTACAGATGCACCACGAAAAATAGTCTATTTGGATGCATAATGGTTTGGTACAGCAACTGCTCTGCCCAGGACCGTAAGAAACTACAGGAAGTTATGGGCATTGCCCAGACCATCATGCAAGCCAATCTTCCATCCATGGACTCCATCTACATTTCTTGTTGCTGTGGAAAGACAGCTAACACCATCAAAGACTCCTCCAACCCTGATTATAATTTCATCCAACCTCTTCCATCAGGCAGAAAATACAAACGCTTAAACACACATACCAACTGGTTCAAGAACAGCTTCTTCCCTGCTGTTATTTTAAATTTAATGTTGATCTTGCTTTGATGCACCTTCTTTGCAACCATAACTTTGTATTCCTCACTCTGTTCTATTGCCTTACGATCTTTGTTTCTTTGTATATTATGATCTGCCTCTACAGGAAGCAAAATAAAACTTTACACTGTACTTAGGTGCATGTGACA
Source organism: Chiloscyllium plagiosum (assembly GCF_037043375.1). NCBI lineage: Eukaryota > Metazoa > Chordata > Chondrichthyes > Orectolobiformes > Hemiscylliidae > Chiloscyllium > Chiloscyllium plagiosum. The sequence goes on along the minus strand of NW_028270155.1, from coordinate 26,956,994 downwards.
ATAATTAAATCAAAGCAAATCTCAGACATAATGCGAGGAAAAGAAGAAAAACATTTGAGGACATGTAAGTGCCATGGATGGCAGATTGTAAATTACTTTGCATTTTTGAAAATAAATGTGTCCTTACAATTTCAATGAGGCTGTTAGACCTTATGAGGTTGCACACATTTGAATCATATCTGCTTGAGTTTCATCCCAAGGATAAAAGTAATTGGAATGACCATCTTTCACAAACAACTGGCTCCTTGACAGCAAATAGCATCAAGGTTCATAGATACTTGAACCATGGCATTGATAACTGCAGCCTAGTTTTGTTGCAGTTTAGATTGGACAACATTGAGGCTACAGCAATGTGCAGGAACTGTGGTAGGGCCTGCTCCATACAGATCCTTCACACTTATGAGCAAGACTACAGAATCACATGTTTCTACAGGCAGAGTTCATTCACTCGATCAACTTTTTAAGGCATAGCTGTTATTTAAGGCTGATATACAAACAATGGGCAATTTGCATATTCACTTTCCCTTATAGTATATTGGCCTACTGAGACAAACCACACAAAGCACTGCCTCATTCAGGTTAGAAACTGCTCTAAGGAGTGCTCAAGCATTTCAGGGAAATTCAGCAGCCAGTGCAAACTGAAGGGTAACCAATGATGGAAGGCTGAATAAGAAGTGCTGAGGATTGCTCCCAACTTGCTACTGAGGATGAGAGGCTTCACTGCACAACACTCAGATATCATGTGCTGACTGGAGCTTTAACAGCCACTAATCTTAGCACCGTGCAATGTTAGTGTCCTGTCTCACTGACTACTGCTAACAATAGAATCTGGAAAGAAAAGATACTTGAAAGTGGGATCACCTGAAGATATCAAACTTACAATCATATGGATAAGAAAACATTTATTCAGCAACAGAAAAATTCAAGGATTACAGAAATAACATGTACACCTGTAACATGGACTGACCAGGGGCTGCTTACCAAATGAATAACAGAAACCAATGAAAGGAAGTTCAAACCTAGCTCATTCATAGAAGCAAGTATCAATTCAATTCCCTGAGGCTTCTCAATCTTAATTGTGCATTACTCTATCGTGCTGCCTGGATGTCTCTCTTGGCCTTACTGTTAAAAATAGCCAAATGTCAGACTTATTTTCTCTTTTTCAAGTTGATCATTCTCACCAATTTTACATCTCTATCCTTCCTTTACCATCATTAGCTCTGCCTCTGTCTTTTGCCCTGATCACCCTCACTAAGTGTTCCATGTGCTCCATTTTCCCTTCTGTCAACTGCAGTAAGACCACTTTCTAGCCGTTTCAGTTTTGAAGAAGACATGTCGGATTCAAAATGTTAACTCATCCACAAGTGATTCCAAAACTACCAGAAACTAGAATTTCTCCGACATTTTCTGTTTTAATTTCATTTTTGCAGCACCTGCAAAATTTTGATCACACCATAAATGGGTTCACTTTGTTAATTCGTGGAACAATGATCCTCCTTTTTGCTTACCTTCAGCTTTTTATTTCTGGTAATTCTACTCAAACATGCCTTGTAGTCATGTCCTTCAGTTCGGGCCAATTACACTGATAAGCAATCAGAGACTCCACACTACCACAGATTTTTCACACCAATAAAAACCAGATTTTTCACCTCGACAACTCCAAAAAATGTCATGGCATTGAAAAGTTTTATGTTGCCTGACAAATCCTGGATTATGACTGCGCAACATGTTCAAACTGATTATGACCTTCCATCCATCGAGGTATAGAGTCATAGAGTCACAGAGTCATAGAGATGTACAGCACAGAAACAGACCCTTCGGTCCAACCCGTCCATGCCAACCAGTTATCCCAACCCAATCTAGTCCCACCTGCCAGCACCCGGCTCATATCCCTCCAAACCCTTCCTATTCATATACCCATCCAAATTCCTTTTAAATGTTGCAATTGTACCAGCATCCACTACTTCCTCTGGCAGCTCATTTCACACACGTAACACCCTCTGTGTGAAAAAGTTGCCCCTTTGGTCTCTTTTATATCTTTCCCCTTTCACCTAAACCTATGCCCTCTAGTTCTGGACTGCTCCAAATCTGGGAAAAGACTTTATCTATTTATCCTATCCATGCCCCTCATAATTTTGTAAACCTCTATAAGGTCACCGCTCAGCCTCCGACGCTCCAGGGAAAACAGCCCCAGCCTGTTCACCCTCACCAAAGCACAAATCCTCCAAACTTGGCAACATCCTTGTAAATCTTTTCTGAACCCTTTCAAGTTTCACAATATCTTTCCAATAGGAAGGAGACCAGAATTGCATGCATATTCCAACAGTGGCCTAACCAATGTCCTGTACAGCTGCAACATGACCTTCCAATTCCTGTACTCAATACTCTGACCAATAAAGGAAATCAAACCAATAGCCGCCTTCACTATCTTATCTACCTGCAACTTTCCTTTCAAGGAGCTATGAACCTGCACTCCAAGGTCTCTCTGTTCAGCAACGCTCCCTAGGACCTTACCATTAAGTGTATAAGTCCTGCTAAGATTTGTTTTACCAAAATGCAGCACCTTGCATTTATCTGAACTAAACTCCATCTGCCACCTCTTAGCCCATTGGCCCATCTGATCAAGATCCGATTGTAATCTGAGGTAACCTTCTTCACTGTCCACTCCACCTTATCTGCAAACTTACTAATGCTATCTCTTATGCTCATATCCAAATCATTTATATAAATAATAAAAAGTCGAGGACCCAGCACCGATCCTTGTGGCACTCCACTGGTCACAGGCCTCCAGTCTGAAAAACAACCCTCCACCACCACCCTCTGTCTTCTATCTTTGAGCCAGTTCTGTATCCAATTGGCTAGTTCTCTCTGTGTTCCGTGCAATCTAAGCAGTCTCCCATGGGGAACCTTGTTGAACGCCTTACTGAAGTCCATATAGATCACATCTACTGCTCTGCCCTCATGTAGATGATGGATGACTCCATGCAATTTGACATCAACAAATGACTGTCTTTTATGTGAGAAAATTATTTTATAAATATTCAATTATCACTGTATAAACTGTACTCAAATAATGATGTAACTTAATTGTGTCACTTATTGAAAGTGAACACTGAAGTAGCCAGCACATATGCTGAATACACATCCTTATGTTGCAATGTTACCGCCAGCAGCGATGAGTAACAGAGCCAACTTTATATACAACATGTTGGTATATACTTAGCCAGCCCTTTTAAGTATTCTGCTCCACACATGAGCATATCCTTATGTCAGCCACCAGTTTAAAGTTTTGACTTTTCAACAACATTTACAAGATCTTGGATCAGAATCAAGCATTTTGTTACAATGATTGTTCATCCCGAATGTTACATTTTTTTCTTAGACAGGAATCTGCAAAGGAAGTTAAAATATCACTGCTGCATAGATACAAGATTTTAATGAACGAACGTTCACAAACTATGTGATGATGTTGCAACAAATCATTACTAGAAATCCTGCTAATCTCAACATTTGCATTTGCTTTATACATTTGGAACATTTAAGAATATTTTTCAGTTCAAGTCGAGGATGTAAAGGCAATGACTAGTTTAATGAAGAAATTGGAAGGAATTGGTGAAAATAAAATATGCTATGTAACATCTGAATAAGTGCCAAGAAGCTAGTGAGAAAACACTGTGTAGAAGTGTTGGACACTTAAGGAACTTGAAGACTTTATTGGTGGGAAATAGGCAAGTATCTGTGATAAAAATCAGCCAAAAAAATACCAGTGAACCTCAAGCTTTATAAAAAACAGCAGCTAAAAAAAAGTCTGACTGTTTTTAAAAATGCTTTTGTGGGTGTACAATGCACAATTAGATATATGTAGTAGCCACACAGACAAACATGCTCCCGCGAGGAGGTTGAGCAATTCATCAACTTCACCAACACATTCCACCCTGACCTTAAATTTACCTGGACCATCTCTGACACCTCCCTCCCCTTCCCGGACCTCTCCATCACCATTAATGACGACCGACTTGACACTGACATTTTTTACAAACCCAACGATTCCCACAGCTACCTGGATTACACTTCTTCCCACCCTACCTCTTGCAAAAATTCCATCCCGTATTCCCAATTCCTCCGCCTCCGCCGGATCTGCTCCCAGGAGGACCAGTTCCACCACAGAACACACCAGATGGCCTCCTTCTTTCGAGACCGCAATTTCCCTTCCCACGTGGTTAAAGATGCCCTCCAATGCATCTCGTCTACATCCCGCACCTCCGCCCTCAGACCCCACCCTTCCAACCTTAACAAGGATAGAACACCCCTGGTGCTCACCTTCCATCCTACCAACCTTTGCATAAACCAAATCTTCCGCCGACATTTTTGCCACCTCCAAACAGACCCCACCACCAGCAATATATTTCCCTCCCCACCCCTTTCCGCCTTCCGCAAAGACCGTTCCCTCCGTGACTACCTGGTCAGGTCCACGCCCCCCTACAACCCACCCTCCCATCCTGGCACTTGCCCCTGCCACCAGAGGAACTGTAAAACCTGCGCCCACACCTCCTCCCTCACCTCTATCCAAGGCCCTAAAGGAGCCTTCCACATCCATCAAAGTTTTACTTGCACATCCACTAATATCATTTATTGTATCCATTGCTTCCAATGCGGTCTCCTCTACATTGGGGAGACTGGGTGCCTCCTAGCAGAGCGCTTTAGGGAACATCTCCAGGACACCCGCACCAATCAACCACACTGCCCCGTGGCCCAACATTTCAACTCCCCTTCCCACTCTGCCGAGGACAAGGAGGTCCTGGGCCTCCACCGTCGCTCCCTCACCACCAGACGCCTGGAGGAAGAACACCTCATCTTCCACCTTGGAACACTACAACCCCAGGGCATCAATGTGGACTTCAACAGTTTCCTCATTTCCCCTTCCCCCACCTCACCCCAGTTCCAAACTTCCAGCTCAGCACTGTCCCCATGACTTGTCCGGACTTGTCCTACCTGCCTATCTCCTTTTCCACCTATCCACTCCAACCTCTCCTCCCTGACCTATCACCTTCATCCCCTCCCCCACTGTACTCTATGCTACTTTCTCCCCACCCCCACCCTCCTCTAGCTTATCTCTCCATGCCTCAGGCTCACTGTCTTTGTTCCTGATGAAGGGCGTTTGCCCGAAACGTCGATTTCAAAGCTCCTTGGATGCTGCCTGAACTGCTGAGCTCTTCCAGCACCACTAATCCAGAATCTGGTTTCCAGCATCTGCAGTCATTGTTTTTACCACACAGACAAACCGGAATATCCAGCAGACACACACAAGGCTTAGATAGGGTGAATAGCCAAAGTTTTTTCCTCGGGGTGGGGAGCCCAAAACTAAAGGGCATAGGTTGAAGATGAGAGTGGAAAGATTTTTAAAGGGACCTGAGGGACAACTTTTTCATGAGGAGAGTGCTGCGTGTATGGAATGAGCCGCCAGAGGAAGTGGTGGAGGCTGGTACAATTATAACATTTAAGGAAGGGTTTAGAGGGATATGAGTCAATGTTGGAAAATAGCATTAGATTAATTTGGGATGTCTAGTAGGTCTGGACGCGATGGACTGAAAGGTCTGTTTCCATGCTGTACAACTCTATGACTCTAAAAGTCAGCCATCTTCGGAGAGAAGATGATTGAGTTCTCCGCCAACTTGAAAGGTGAAACAAAGACACTCTAAAGAAAATTATACTGTATTGAGAGAATGATTTTCTCCAAATCTTTTGTTCTTTAAATAGTTAACAGGTTTTTAAAGTAGATCTAAACATTGTATACAAACCCAAAGTGGGATAGTCATGTTACAATTATCTTTAATTGACTCTATTGCTAATGTTCAGTAATGGAATACAGCATTAAACATTTACTTTTCTTAAAGTAATCACTATCTGCATAAATGCAGTGATTATATTTAAATAATATATCCTGTGCCTTTGTTAGTATAATGTAACGTAATTTATTTTTGACAATACATATTGTTCACCAATTGTAAAAGAAGTTGTAGTCTGATTGATACCTCCTCACCAGCTGATACCTAAATAATAAAATCCTAAAATTCTCATGTTTAGAATATTAAGTGCTGATACTGGTAAACTTTTTTTAAAAATTGCATATGCCATGATATAACTGTAGATATAGCTTACCTTGAGATTATTTTGTTGGCTTGAGAACTCTTAGGAGGGAGAACATTTCACATAGGACCGAATCAATACCTGGTAAAGCTGACTAACTTACTTAACAATCTGAAATTTCTCTTAGTTGAAATTTTAAGCTGCCAATAGGTTTGACTGAGTTGGCTGATGAACTCTGCAGGTCAGCTATATGGTGGGATCAAAGCAATGTAGGTGCAATCTGTAGCACCCTGCACCTAGGGGAAAGCAAGATGATAGATAATCCCAGTGCCTGGGCTGCTTGACTCTCCTCAACATGAAAAAGAACAGGTCACAGGCTAAGAATCCTGCAGCGAGTAACTTTCTTCCTGACTCCCCAAAGCCTGTCCGTCATTTACAAGGCATAAGAGTGTGATGGAATACTCCCCACTTGCCTGGATGTGTTCAGCTCCAATAATACTCAAGAAGCTTGATACTGTCCAGAGCAAAGTAACCACTTGATTGGCACCAAATCCATACTCTCTACCAACAATGTTTAGTAGCATCAATGTGTATCATTGACAAAATGAACTGCAGAAATTCATGAAGGCTCCTGAAATAAGACCTTCCAAACTCATAAATACTTTCATCTAGACACACAATGGCTGAAGATACATGGGAACACCACTATCAGCAAATTCCCCTCTAAGTCACTCACCATCCTAACTTGGAAATATATTGTCATTCCTTCAGTGTCAGTGGGTCAAAATCCTGGAATTCCCTCCCTAAAGGTATTGTGGGTCAATCTACAGCCTGCAGCTCATCACCACCATCTCGAGGGCAACTAGACACATGCAATAAAAGCTGGTCACACCAATGATTCCATATCCCATGAACGAATAAAAAGCAAACAAAATAAATAAAAATCTGTGTAATCTGGAGGAAGTTGCATCAAGGTCATACCAGATGTATTTGTAAGTCAAGGATTGGGAACTACCTTCTTGGTTCACAGCTACTCCTTGAAACAACCACTAGCATAAAACGTCAAGACAGCTTGATCTTTGACAGCTACCAAGATGACATGGTCACCTATTCATTCTGAGTGCAAATCCTACTCCAGCAGATGATATAAATTGCTGATGACGGCCAAGGACATCCTTTGCCCAGTGCTTACACTGACTTTTCGAGAGCAATTGAAAGTGACAGAAAGGCTTATAGATATAGGGTCCAGTCATTCGTGCCTGCCTCCTTGGAGGATTTTGATCAGTTACTTCTCCTGTTTGGGGTTGCTCTTCTTGCTGATGATACTGTAATTGCTCTCACTTCAGATGTTTCCTTCACCAATGGAGCAATGCCATATTGAATGCAGCAACTGTGATGCCCACACCAGACGCTTGAGCCATTAATCTATGGGGAAAGTCAGAAGTAGAACAGCATTTCACTCACCATATTCCTGAGACCTCACATCAATTGCAATAAAGCATCATGTTATGTTTTACCTTTACAGAATAAACCATGGAGGCTCCACAATGTGGTCAATATAATACCTCAATAAGAAACTCTATGAATTGTAGCTTTTTCCAGATCCATGTTGTAGAATCAAAGAGCTAACGTCACACTGGGGGGAGTAAAATTCTGGTAGTAATCCATCATTATAGCACCCCTCCCAAAGAAAGCACCCAAGAACATCTCAGAAATCTAAATGATTTCTTGTAGTGCCACTCACTTGGTGTCAGAAATACGTCCATCAAATGAGATATTAAACTAAGACCATGTCTTTTCTCTCAGGTGGATATAAAAGATCTCAAGGTAATATTTCAAAAAGGAAGGTGTCCGAGATAGCCCTATATCTGGGCCAATATTTGTATATATCTCTCTGGGCACCACTTTGAAAACATGCAGCCTTTTTCAAAAACTAATGTATTTTTTGTAACTAAATGTAACCTTTGGTTTAAGGACTGGCTTGTGTTTAGTTCAACAATTCATTAAAGACTGATGGGTGAATGAGGACAACATGGCATCCTTTGGTGTGTTCCCTATTGTGGGATTTGTGCAGCAATCACTGAGTACCAAATGATGGAAGATTATGGGGGGAATCCTACTTCTAGAAGCTGGTCTTCTTGCTAGATGACCACCTCTCTGGTTTCTGTGGAGATCTACACTGTTGTTTATAACAAGACACAATTGTAAAACTGGAGCTAGGGCCTTTAGGAGTGAAATCAGGAAATTCTTACACAAAGGATAGGAGTGGCAGATGGAGTTTAATTTAGATAAATGTGAGGTGCTGCATTTTGGGAAAACAAATCTTAGCAGGACTTATACACTTAATGGTAAGGCCCTGGGGAGTGTTGCTGAACAAAGAGACCTTGGAGTGCAGGTTCATAGCTCCTTGAAAGTAGAGTTGCAGTAAGATAGGGTAGTTAAGAAGACGTTTGGTATGCTTTCCTTTATTGATCAGAGTATTGAGTACAGGAGTTGGGAGGTCGTGTTGCAGCTGTACAGAACATTGGTTAGGCCACTTTTGGAATATTGATTGCAATTCTGGTCTTCCTATTGGAAAAATGTTGTGAAACTTGAAAGGGTTCAGAAAAGATGTACAAGGATGTTGCCATGGTTGGAGGATTTGAGCTATAGGGAGAAGTTGAATTGGCTAGGGCTGTTTTCTCTGGAGCATTGGACACTGAGGGGTGACCTTATCAAGGTTTATAAAATTATGAGGGGCATCAATAGGGTCAATAGACAAAGTATTTTCCCTGGGGTGGGGGAGTCCAGAACTAGAGGGTACAGGTTTAGGGTGAGAGGAGAAAGATATAAAAAGAGACCTAAGGGGCAATTTTTTCATGCATAGGGTGGTATCGTGTGGGAGCTGCCAGAGGAAGTGGTGCAGGCTGGTACAATTGCAACATTTGAAAGGCATCTGGATGGGGATATGAATAGGAAGGGTTTGGAGGAGTATGGGCCAGGTGCTGGTTGGTAGGACTAGATTGGGTTGGGATATCTGGTCGGCATGGACGAGTTGGACCGAAGGGTCTGTTTCCATGCTGTACATCTCTATGACTCTATGTGTATAACATATCCTTTCATTTTTACAGTTTGGTGCGAATCTGGCAGATCTGAAGCGCTGTCTTCCAGTAGTAGGTATGAAATTGAAATCAAAAACATTAAACACAAGTAAAATTTTTAATCTTAGATTTGCTTATCTGAAATGACAAGGATGAAGTTAATGCAAACTCTGTGATGGTAAAGATTGCTTCAGATGATAATATTTAATTTTCAATCTTGCAAATAAAATAATCTGCCAATGAATTACAATTTACAAGCAGATGGATATATAATGAATGCAATTGCCTCCAGGAGGGCTTCAAATTAAAAGAATGATACTCTGCCCTGTAGAGAAACCAATGAGTACAGACATGGCTGCATATCCCTACAACTTTGGAGGAGATGTATTTATCGATCATTGGAATATTCTCAACTGAAGCAGGAGTCAACCAGGAGGCTGAATGCATTAAAACTGAATGATGCGTTTGTAAATGAACCTCTTTCTCATATTTGGTTTCCCTCTTGTCCTTAAAACTCATTTGATTACCAAGCTGTATATGGTGTAATCGTCTTCTTCTTGCTCTTACCCCACTCAGTACAATGCACCTCTTCTGCTTTTCTGCTTTCTGATTACCCATGAGCTGTGATCTGACTAGGCAGAGATGAAACAGCAAGGAGACAATGATGAAGAAAAACGGTGTCAGCTACTGACACTGCATTAGCTTTAGCCAGTAGTATGGAGGAAGGATCTGCATGCGGGAAGACACGAGGGTTCAGTGTCGTAGAGATCGGGCATAAGGTAAAGATAAATCAGATAGCTGCTCATCAGATGGTGAGATCACACTTGATGAGTCAGGTAAGAAATTTGCTTAGATTGCCAACAAAAAAAGTCAATTTGAACCAAAATGAAAGTTTTGGCATATTGGCAGACCTGTAAGAAAGTCTATGGTCAATATTATGACACTTGGAGGAGTTCAACACAAAGGTCATTGTGTAGAGCACAGAGCATATCTGCAGCACGAACAAGGAAAACTTCATGAGAATAATTTCAGAGCTGATCACCATGCTATAATTGTTGGTCATTGTTTCACCTTCTATTGGCAGCATGAGCAGAAGTCATTTCACACCAGTAGAAACTCAGACCTAGCTTTGTACCATGATGATTCAGATGCTGCCATCATCACGGTAGATTCAGATTCACGCAATTGTTTGGTGCAGGAGAGGTCATTTGGTTCATTGTGTCTGCATAACAATACTCCAAAGGGCTTGTATGGTGTCATAACTAGCATGACCATGGTCAGAGCTTATTTTTCTAAAAGTTGTTCCTTGGCTCAAGGAGACTCTGCCCTTCGTTCTTTTCAGAGGGGCAATAAACCAGGCCAGACTCTGATCATTCTGGTTTGTTAAAAAAATGATTTTGAGAGGCCTTTTGTTTATATGGAAACAGATGAGACTTCAGGCCAAAGTGGTCATGTTTTAGAAATGGCCTGTAGAATGAAAGGAGAGTTGTCAGCTCTTGAGCTGAGCTGAGCAGTTTTAGTTCAGTCTTGAGCTAGTTGGAAATTCAACAGAGAGCTATGTGGAAACTCTCTCTCTTTACTGCCCTTCAACTTCAATCTGTAAGCATGTGCTCCATTTATACTGGTTTTTAAAGGGAGTTTGCTTATTTTGACTTTTGTATATATTTGGAAGAGCGTAATTAAATCTAGCTGGATAGATGGAGTTCTGTAGGAGTTCTTTATTCTGCTTTTTGTGTTTCCTTGTGTAATTTTGTGAATAAAATTTTGGTGCTTTAAAATCTAGTAGTCAACCTCGCTATCTTACTCTGGGTAATTTTCACTGTACACTTACCTAAACAAATTGCAAAGTTATGGTCTGAGCTGCCTGCTTAAGAATGTTTTAAGTGGTCTGGCCGAGTCCTAAACACCCTGAAGTATTATGGACATTTATAACTTGTAATTCCAAAACATATTTTAACAAAGAAAGCTGATATAGCCAAAAGTGGCCATCAATATTAATTAAGTGGCTGCAGACACCAGCCCTCATATTTAGAATATAAAGGGAAGTTCAAAGAACAGTTCTTCAAAGAGGGAAAGAACACACAAAGTGCAATTCATGCAGTTGCTTGCACTCCACACAATGGAGAATGTTACCAAATGTCCCTCAAACCTGTTTCCCTCTTATATGTTCTCTTAAACTCCTCCCATTTTGAATTAGGAACAGGTTAACTTATCCAGTCTGGAAGAAGTCCAACACTCGAAGGTTCAGTGTCGAAGTTTCATAGCCGTGAGTAATGCCATTCTTGCCCTGTTCTGAATGATACCTGCAGCAAATGCATATTTCATGCTTTGGTCCAGAAATAATGCACATTACTGAACTCATGACTGGAAGAAAGTGGTCAAAGTGAGGACAATGTAATTCAACACACTGCAACACTTCAGCCACTTTATTTAACTCTAAGAGCCATCAAAAAATCGACAGTTTAAGCACAAAACAGCAGAAATTAATCAGTAGCCATCCTGAATGGAATCAATTATCCCTTTAAATGGTTTGGCTTGAGGTGGGTTGGTGGTCTCCTGGTGTTGAATGCATTTTCAGCAGTGTAAAGTTAGGAGAGAATGTTAGCTGGAGTGTCAAACTCCTAAATGGATCAATGCAGTGCTACATCGCGATCTGCCTGCTCTGAATTCTTTTGATGAATGTTCCTTGCATGTGCACTTATGCCCTCAGTAAAATGATGTTTGATGTTGTCAGCACCAGGAGTTACTGTACACCATGTAGAACATTTTAGAAGCAAAATGGCAGCTATGGTACCAAAAAAAGGAACTTAAGTTGCAGACTTCAAATCTACTCTTTTAATCTCTAAATTGAATGATTCAAATTGTCAATTTGAATTGGAATCTTGCAAAGTGTCATCCCATTCTATTTTTATTCAAACTGCTTTGTTTTTACAAACAGGCAATTCAAACATATTTTGAGCAAAGTTACTTTGTTGTCTCAAGAGCAGACTTTTGAAAAGATCCAGTTATATTTTCCTGAAACACCAACGGTGAAAGTTTAAACAGAAACATATTTATTTCTTAAAGGTAAACTGTACTTCAGAAGCAACTAATTTTAATAGGACATAACGGAAAGCTTTGGACATATGCTGAACAAAATGTTTTTTAAAAAAGGTTCTATAATTACCTTGCAGGGTCAGTATCCTGCTCTAGTGTGCAAACCATGAAATAGCAACAGAATTTTGAGAGTTTGGTTTCCGTGTTGCTACCCAATTTAAAGGTTAAAAATGCCAGCTATTGGAAGTCAGAAATTTTGTGGATGTGATGCATGCTTTGCTATAAATAACCTCAGTTCTGCTGAAGGAGAAAATTTTGCTCATAATGTTCAACACCTCTTTAATAACATGCAGCGCTACACGTCTAAATATCGCTGTACTTTGTTGCTGGGGAGATGTCACAAAACACTATTCAGAACTACCCACAGTGGACATAGCACAATTGGTGATGCAATTATACTGCTGATTGCACCTAGGGTTAAGATTTATCATTCTTACGTTAGTTTTAATAAAAACATTTTTGTTTCTCACAGGGGATATGAGGTAGGATGCCTCACCTTGGAGCAAACGTGATAGTTTTGCACTGTGCAGTAATGGTGAATGGATTTGGAGCTGGGAATTCTACATTTGATTTTGCTTTCTTTTTCAGCTAGGGATGAGATCTTTCTTTGAGAAAGAACAAGATTGTAAAAAAAAGAGAGAATTTTCATCTGTATAAAAAAAACTGACAAATGGATTGTCCAAAACAGAAGGTGAATTTTGGAATTTTCGGCTCCCTTGAACAGATTGGACAATATTGGGAAAGTTGGAAAATACAATGAAATAATAAAGAAAGATTCTCAACATTGTGAAATAAACTTCAAATTTTCCCCTTGATGTTTAAATTGTGAGTTCTGAATCTCATGACAGTGACTACCTCATTTCTAAACTCATCTCATTGCATGTGGAGTTCCCAACTCTCCTCTCCAGCCCTAAGAAACTAAAGGGTCCAATTCCCAACATGATGTTCAGAGCAGTTAACTGGGGCTAGCAAAGTGTTCCTTTCTCCTCCAGGACTTCAGACACTGTGCCACAACTTCCCAGCATCCTCTTCCACCTTTCATGCATGTGAGCGGGCATCAACAAATCTTGCTAAGTCAACCTCACGGCTTGGCCACAGTCAGTTCTAGGGATCTGGGGACTGGTGGTCAGGAGGCTTATCAGGGTTAAATCAATGGAGTTTCGAGAAGAATGGGAAGGTTGTGTCTGTGGGTGGGGTTCATTAAACTGGATTGCTGAAGGAAAGATGAATTCAGAATAGAAGTGTTGAATCTCACGGAGCTTTGGAGGAGCAAGGGGTCTCTGAGAGTGTGATAGTTTTGCAAGTGTCAATTATTCTCGCCTCTACATGAGAAGTAAGGACGTGGCAATTCACACAAATTCAAGGGGTAAATTGCAATGACTTCATGAATTATTATTTATGGCTATATGAAGGGGCTGAAAAGAAATGGGCAAGGAATGTAGTGACAGCAACACAAAAACAAACATGAAGAATTAGGATGATGGGAATCATGTTGTATCTCAGGTGGAGACGACAAGTCACTGTCGAGGGCACAAAGTTAAAACTTTACCGTCTCTGATCCAAATTCAACTGCACAAGAACAAGCCAAAATAGTTGTCACCAAATGCAGAGTGGGAAGAATAAATTACTTATTTTCTTTGAATTTCAAGCTCTATTAAGGGCAATTGCATTAATCATGCATCCAATGATTCAGAAATGCCACCTATCAGGCATTTAATTGTAATTCTTTACAGACAATTCTTTTTGAAAAAAGGAACATTAAAAATGATGGTCTCAAGCAGTCTGAGAGGTTGCCAGTGATATATTGATAGTGTCACTGGGCTAGCAATCCAGAATCCCAGGCTACTGGTCTGGAGTCAAGGGACTGAAGCCCATCATAGATGATGGTGAAATCTGAATTCAATGTTACAAAACTGGAATAAAAGCTAACCCAATACTAATGACTGTTGATTGCTGTAAAAACTTGTCTGATTCACTAATGCCCTTTAGGGAAGGAAATCTGGCATCCTTACCTGGTCTGGTCTACATGTGACTCCTGCCCCACAGCAATGTATGCTTAACTGCCCTCTGAGCAATTAGAGATGGATAGTAAATGCTGGCCTGGTCAGCAAAGCCTAATTCCAATAAACACATTTGACTATTACATAGTTTTACACTTACTGCCACCTTGTCAAGATAAATAAGCAAATCTAATCAGACACTACTAAGAGTCTCTCCTGAGTTTACCATTTTTCAATCACATTCCATATTTGATACTGGAAGACAATGCTTTTTAGCTGCCACATTCACACATTGAACTGTAAGCATGTAAAGTCAAGTTCTATGATAGTCAAAGATGTATTGTTGGGAGGGATGTTATGACAGTGGATTAATTACATTATTTCATCCTCCATTGTGGCATCAATACTTTGGTTCTGCAATTTATGTCTGTATAAAGTTACATAGCTCAGAACTACTTATTTGAGGTTTGACATTGGCTTCCTTGTGAAGCTGCATGGTGCATTGTGTGAAGGCAAAACATAATACTTCATTACGATTGATGTGAGGGCTCAGAGTATTGTGACTGAAATGGTGTTTCACTTCCAACATTTCCCATAGATTATAGACTCACACATCTTGAACTGGCATCACAGTTGCTGGATTCCTTGTCTTGCTGCATAGGCAAGGATAGAGCTGAAGGACAGAGCATTGTTACCAAGTCCAGAAAGAGGATCAATGGCCTGCAGCTGCTGCATAGTCTTCAGAGAAGCAACAGCAAGATTCCCCAAAAGGGATGGAGGAGAATGACCTATAGATATTGCTGTCACTTTCTACAGTTCCCAGAATGGCAGTGCAGGCAGTCAAGGATGTCTCAAGGCACCATTATTGAGCTGTTGGAGTAGATTTCATATTCAGAAAGAATGGAATTGCCACCACACCTATTGCCATCAATTCTTTTTGTTTGTCAGGGACTTGTTTCCAGGAGAAACTGGAAACCATGCATCATGTCCAAAATAGACCCAGATATCACTTGGACAGAGTGCATTGGCACCAAAATTGCAGGATATCCCAGCAGTGTCAAGTCCTTCTGCCTACGGTGAGTTGGAAAATTCAGCTGGTATTGGATGAGAAGGGTGCCATGGTGGTGTGGTAGCTCGTTGATGAGGTGACTTTGAGACAGTAGTCTGAGAAAACCCACCAGGTCTCCTGGATAAAAACCTTTCCGAAATTTGGTGAAAATGACATTGGCCAATTTCTGGTAAGATTCAGTCCAAAGAATTTGCATTTGCTTGGCAATAATTAAGACTTACCACACGGTTAAAAGAATATTTGGACTGAAATGGACAAACTCTATATTTTTATTGTAAGTTTGGTGTGCACATCATCCATACAGAAATGTTAAACTTACAAATACATTTTGGGCACCTCAGACACTAAATCCCAGATTTTCACATTCATTGGCAGTCAGTAGTGAATCATGGCAAGTACAGTGAATCTTATCATTATTTTTAGGCAAAATCTAGCCAACTTTGTTTTATAAGGTGTGTAATGTTATACTGTGTAAAAGAAAACTCATTATGTACAAAGAAATGAGATTTGTGGGATGGAATAAGTGATGGTTAAAATTAAATGTATCAAAGGCGCTTTAAAGTTAAGTGGCTGCACATGAAATGTTGGGAAGTTTTATCAAGATTTCTAATACTTCCAATGGACATTGTTAACATTTGTAAAAAAAAAGGATCATAAAAATGTCTTGGAGAACTCAAAAGCCGGCATAATAGTTCAAAACTTGAAAAGTGTAGTGCCAGAAAAGCACAGCAAGTCAGGCAGCATTGAGGAGCAGGAGGATTGACATTTTGGGCATAAGCCCTTCATCAAGAATGTGATAATAGTTGAAAAACAAGAGCCAATTCTTTAGCCAAGGGATAGAGTCAAACAACATTTAAACCCTCACTTTCATGGCTCATACTGTGGACTTGTTGGTGCAGAAAGTGTTTGCAAACTTGGTAATACCATTCAGGATGCACAGTACACATAATGATAATTAACAACATTCCCATAAGGAAGCAAGGCAGAGAAATTCAGGGCACAGCGTAATTTCACTGCTGCTTCCTATACCAGTTGCATGACCCACATTACCTACAGTTTTCGTTGTTGCAGTTGACTTAGTTGAGTCTCTATTCACTGGTGACTCAGTATCTGCAGCAGAGATTCCAACTTGGGGTGCCTCTGTTAGTAAATGCCTATTGAGGTACTGATGGGTTAGTATAATAGGTTGTGGTGCAGTCTAATCTGCTTTACATTCCATCATTGCTCCCTGTCCACTTTGTATTCATCCCAAAAACACATACAGTCTAATTCCAGTGGGATTGTTAATTCTGGCAACATCACGAAGGTCTGTGAGCTGTCTGGGAAAAATGTGAAAATATAATCAAGCAAGAAAACCATAAGAAACCAATTCAGCTACACTTTCACACAACACAACTGAGTGCTTAAACATTGGATGTCCATTTTGTATGGGATGGTTTATAAATTTGTGCTGTTAAACTCGAGGGACTCATTTGAACATTGAAACCAAGAACCAAGATGCTTCCATGCTACTGAAAAACCTGACCAGAAAATTAAGTGGAGTGCTACCTAAGGAGAGATTCAGTGTCAATTATCTCCACCTATATATCTGTACTATTGCATCTATAGATCAACGTCTGTCACCAGTCTCAAAAACACTCCTACTGTCCAAAGAGATACAGAATTCAAAACAAATACTGCTGCCCTTTAAAACATAAATGGTAAAGATCACCTTCCCCAAACACATTTACTCTGTAAATATCACCTTGTACTGCTTGGTCAATCTTATAGTCTTTTGATTTTGCCACATGTTAAATATAAAAATAATATTATTAACCATCTATTTTCCTTCTATTGAACCTCGATTAAAATTCTATGACCTTCTTGATTACATCAGTTAAGAATTTACATTCACTTCATGTAACTAATAGTCAGAAACCTTCTCTGTTGTCTGAAGTTGAAGTTTGTTATTTGTTATTTCATGAGAGTGCAGACTGTGGCAGACAGACGTGGAAGGTATCCTGACTGAATGATTTTTAGCTTTAAAATATTTGGGCAGGAATACAATGATGTCTTATCATATTACAGCTGTTGGTGACAACTTACAATTAAGTACTTTAGGGAAGTTTACTTTGATACCAATTGAATTTCTATGGAGCAGTGATGCTGGGGAGAGAGAGAAGTGGTGCAAAAGAAATAACAATGAGGATATGACTGAAGTCATAGCAGGGAACAGACCTGAACATGAAGTAATGTGTCAGAGGGCACAACATTCTGATTTCATTAGGATCAGCTTTTTTTTTTAAACAACTTATTTTAATCAGATGCAGCATCTTTGACATGGAAGAAACATTAAAAATGCCTGTTATGACACGCAATGTCATGACAAAAAAATCCTATAATGTATGACATTAAAGAGGTTATTTGATCAGACAAAAGAATTCAGCATGCTTGACAGGCTGTAAAATAAGGCATTAAGACAGCTGAAAACTTGATTACAAGTTAGCTCACAGCATTAAACACAAGGCTTTTGTTTAGCTCAGATAATCCAAGCTCCTTGAAAAACTCTTCACGATACATATATCTGCTGTCCTGAAGTTTCGAATGTTAAACTCAAAATATATGTTTTAAGTTCATTGCTTCTGTAGTAATAGGAGCATTGGTTTAATAAGCATTCACCCAAACCTTGAAACTTCCAAGCCCTGCTTTTCCTGAGACCAACAGTAGAGAATTTGGCCTGGAATTTGATAATGGTGGCAAAATTGACAGTGTTCACCAACATTTCTGCACTGAAACTGACAGCAAACTTCAAAATTCTGCACATGTGTAGAATAATGTAGAAATCTTGAAGTTGCCATCAGTGATTCTATGCTTCTCCAGGCTACTGAAGCAACTCTAGACAGGAATCAATGGGAAATCAATTGAATTGAGCAGAAATTCGATTCTTATGCAGTTAATCTCACTGTAATAACCCTTCAAAGAGTTTACCTTGTTGAATGAAGTGTATTTTGTTTTTTGAATGACATATTAACTTCATAATTACTGCTAAGTACACTTACTGGCTATCAGAAGTTAACTTTGTGTTTGAAGAATGTCAAATTTCTCTGTTACAATAAAAAACAGCTATAGCCCAATGAAAACCTTGTTTTGAGGTTTGTGTATATGTTAGCTTCTATTTCAGGTCAATTATAATTTTTTTTCCTTTTAAGTGTCTTGAACGTTCAAGTTTGCTGTGTGTGTGAATACTTCAATCTGATTGGCTTGCTGATATTACTATTGCTGCATCTCAAGCAATCCCCCTGACTTGGCACCAACTTTAAACTTTTGTTGGGAAAGGGAAAAACTACACTATAAGTCACTTAATTTTTGTGGGCAGATTTCCTCAAGGTTGGTAATGAGTGCCCATTCTTTTGCCACCGACTGTAAAATTTGGGCCTTTGTGGGTTATGATTTGTAACCCAATGCTATGAATAATATGGCTCGTGCAAAGAATATAAACCAACGTTATTTTACAATTCATGTGAAAATTTTAGAACCTTGTTTTCTACAATCCCTGCATATAAATATCCTTCAATGTGCAATGAACTCCAATTTTCACATCTTGTTGGTTCAAAGTTTGTGCGAAGATTTGTAGCTCGGGTGCTCGTTTTTGTGGTTCTGTTCGCCGAGCTGGAAGTTTTTGTTGCAAACGTTTCGTCCCCTGGCTAGGCGACATCATCAGTGCTTGGGAGCCTCCTGCGAAGTGCTTCTTTGATGTTTCCTCCAGTCTGTCCCTGCCACTTCCGGTTGTCAGTTTCAGCTGTCCGCTGTAGTGGTTGGTATATTGGGTCCAAGTCGATGTGTTTGTTGATGGAGTTTGTGGATGAATGCCATGCCTCTAGGAATTCCCTGGCTGTTCTCTGTCTGCGTGTGTGGCTACTAAGTTTAGGACTTGGTCTGTGTATGTGGCTTTCCTGTATACCCTAAACTATGAAAGTAACCACCCCAACACACACAAACGAAGCTGCATCAGGACACTATTCAAAAGGGCCACAACACACTGCAGTACACCAGAACTGCAAAAAGAAGAAGAGGAACACCTATACAAGATATTCGCCAAAAACGGATACCCGCGCAACTTCATCAACAGATGCCTAAGAGAAAGACCACGGAACGAGGACATACCACAACCAAAAGGACTAGCCACACTACCATACATCAGGAGCATCTCGGAACTGACAGCTAGACTACTGCGACCCCTAGGACTCATAACGGCACACAAACCAACAGCCACGCTCAGACAACAACTCACCAGAATGAAGGACCCGATACCCAACATGAGCAAAACTAATGTAGTGTACAAAATACCATGCAAGGATTGCACTAAACACTATATAGGACAAACAGGAAGACAGCTAACAATCCGCATACATGAACATCAACTAGCCACGAAACGACACGACCAGCTATCCTTAGTAGCCACACACGCAGACAACAAGCAACATGAATTCGACTGGGACAACACTACTATCATAGGGCAAGCCAGACAGAGAACAGCCAGGGAATTCCTAGAGGCATGGCATTCATCCACAAACTCCATCAACAAACACATCGACCTGGACCCAATATACCAACCACTACAGCGGACAGCTGAAACTGACAACCGGAAGCGGCAGGGACAGACCACTATAAACACCGGAGGAAACATCAAAGAAGCGCTTCGCAGGAGGCTCCCAAGCACTGATGATGTCGCCTTGCCAGGGGACGAAACGTTTGCAACAAAAACTTCCAGCTCGGCGAACAGAACCACAACATCTTGTTGGTGTAATGGAAAAGATAAGCTTGCTGGGAAACTGATTTGGACATTGGTCTGTGTCTCTGTATTCAAGCCAATGCTGTCCACAAGCATAGCTCTCTACAGGCATCAACAATTAGTCTTTTAGACTGGGTTTAACACCAAGTTTAGGGTTTGACAATAGATGTTTGACAAACAGATTCTAATGCTGGGAACTCCACTGCAGATAGCACTGAATGCACCAAACACTGCATGTGGACTGTACAATTATGTAATGAGAAAGCATGTGGGGAATGGACTCCTTCACAGTTAGGTGCAGGGTATTTGGCACATTTTCTAATGATAGCAAAAAAAAATCATGTTGTCACCTTGAGAAGTCTGAATCATTTTTCTAAACCCTAACACTTGGTCAATATTAGTGAGGTTGCATTTTATTAGCAGTAGGGAATGTTGTGTTGTTAACATAAATAAGTGCTTTGCTGAACTACTTCTGAAGGTTTTAAGGTTAAACAATAAAGTATGAACAAGCATCAGAGGCAGATCGAGCATTGATTCAAAAAAGCTCCCCTCCTTAAAGAATGATTGGGAAGCAGTTGGGTTTTAATGACAAAGCAGCAGTGATCATGTTCATTCTTTCGGCCACTAGTCTACATGCTACTAAATGTATTGAATTCAGTTCCGTGCCTTCTTATGAGATGATTGAAAATCAAGGGTCCTGTTTTCTCCTTCTGGATACCTAACAGTTTTAGTAAGATAAATCACATCCATCCTCTGATTCCATTACCTTTTAAGCAAGTGAGCAGGACATTTGCAGGAAGAAAGTGATTCCCACTTTAAATGTGGAGAAACTGGGTCTAATGCTATAGATAAAGACTATTTCTAACTTGTGAACAAGCTCAGACCAGGAGAAGCACTAATTACAAATAACTCACATAACTAATTTAGGGATATTGGGCTTACATTGACTTCAACATTCACAAAGTTCACTTTGCACTCTGGCCATGGTGCTGAATCATTGGGATTGGGAAAACTAACATCAGGTACCCATCCACCTGTTAATATCTTTGCATATTGTATTAAATATAACATCTTATATGTTTTTTTGATCACCCTTAAGAGGAACTTGACTGGTATAATGTGTTTCAAAATGGTCAGGAAGATGTATTTAAAATCATTATTTGTAGATGCTGTTAGTTTCGTGCATACAAACAACTTAAGATTGAAATGCTGAAAATGAGCTGAAATAATTGACAGAACTAACAGTTGTGTATAGGTCTGGAAACAGGAGATGGACTAAGTCATGAGAGATTAGGAAAATTACCAAGTATAGACTTTCAAAGGTGGAATGAGAAGGGATGTAGAATAGTTTAGGGAGGAGACAACTAGAGAGTAGGGTCAAGGACCCAGGTATAGCTATGTCCAAATTGTGGGGTGGAAGTTGAAGGAACTGTACAATAGAGAGTAATTAGAGAACTGAAGTTTTTGGAAGGGGATACATACCTAAAGAAGTTACACATGTAAAGTGGGAAAGACTCATGGATAGCTTTACAGACTTGGATTGGAACTTTAAATTTGGAGATTGGAAGGAATAAAATGTATAGATATATGTAAGTAAGCTATCTCACATTTCGTCACCATACTGGGTAACATCATCAGTGAGAGTTCTCACGGATCTCACCGATGATGTTACCGAGTGTGATACGTCTGAAACAAACCTTCAATCTCAGTGAACTAATTTACATAATTATCATCAAGCTGAGCTACGAATCTTCTCAAAAATGTATAGATACATATAAATAGTATGGAAAAGTAGTAGCTCAATGCACATTTGAGTATTGAGAATAGGACAACTTAATGACATAGCATGTGGTTTAGCAGGTGCTTATGGTTAATTGCTTCATTAAGTTTTGAAACAATGCAGGTAGAGTTTATCTTATGCATTCTGGAATACTGACATTTTACAAGGTGAGCAAATAATGAAACAATTTGGGTTCAAGCTCGTCATTGGAGCAAAAATCAAGATCCCTTTCTTTATGAAGAGAGCTGGGTAGATGTAAAGGGAGAACAAAGGGCCCTTTCCTATTGCAGTGATACTGTCTCTATCCCTGGACCAGAAGGCCCAGGTTCAAGTCCAACATGCTCCAAAGATATGTAATAATATCCCTGAACAGGTTGAATAGAAAAATAGGTTAAATATATATATTTCTAAATTTTATAAAGGGAGAACAGCTTGTGGTGTACTGGTAGTATTCCAACCTCTGGGTCAAGAAGCCCAGGTCTAAGTCCCACCCGTAATAAGATATTTGGATAAGTTGATTAGAAACTATCTTAAAAGGGGAACAGATGGGACAGGAGTATGGAAGAGGTTGTAGAACTGAGCAGTATCTATATCTAACTCTATTCACTAAAAAAATGGTATCTTGATTTCTGCTTCACTGACTAGCTTGAATCCAAATTGTTTTATTGTTTGCCCACTTTGTAAAAATTCAGCATTCCAGCATGTATAAGATACACTCTGCCTGCATTGTTTCAAAAATCAAAACCTGGAACAAAATCACAGGGTTAAATTGCAAAAACTCAAATAGCACAAAATGGTTTGTTTTACACCTCTTGAAAAAAATTGAACACAATGCAAAATCCTCCACATTACTGCCGTGAATCAATTTCACTCCCCGTAAAGTTTAAATGTGTACTCACTTGATATAATTTGGACTCTAATATCATATAATTTCTTATTTCAACTGATGACCTAAGCATTACAGAATTTTCAGCTGCTGTTGAATTACCAAAATTTTGCCACACATGAATTGCAAGGTTAACCTTACAATAGTGGCATAGCTCTCATCTAGGTGTCTGTAGCTTTCATGGTGGATGAGAGGCAATGAAAATAGTTACCCTTAACAGCTGCAATCTGAAATATACCACCAAAGGAGCCCTTCAGTCTCGACAAATTATCATCAATTTGCTTTTCTTCAGCTTTCATGTCAACATTCAACATACATACTGTACAACTGGAATACATTGATAGATGGCAAAGCTAGATTCAACTCTTCCTAAGTTCTGGTGCAAAACGGGTGAAAAGTTGCTAATACCTTGAACTTTTGTCTTGGAGTTCACCTGAATGAAAGTGGAAAACAATGAAAGCGATTGGGCATTCCAATTCCACTCCAGTCCTCAGGAATATTGGTGAGCTATTATGTTAACCCCAGCATTTAATAGAAAAGCAGAACATTTTTAAAAAGACATGAGAATTGTAAATGTTAATGTTCAGAGAGATTTGGGTGTGCTCACACGAGGAACATAGAAAGCATGCAGATTCATCAAGCAACCAGAGAAGCAGATGGAATTTGGCATTTATTGCTAAGGGGATTGGAGTACAGGAAGAAGACTCACAATTGTACAACTGTACAGGATTTTAGTGAGATTAATATCTGGATACTCTTGCAGCTTTGGTCTCCATACTTATGGAGGGTAGGATATCTTTGCAGTCCAGGTGGTACAGCAGAACCTTACCAGATTGGGCCACGGATTACGGGCTTGCATTATTTTAAGAGGTTGAGTAAATTGGGACATTACTCTCTGGAGTGCAGACGAACAAAAGGCAATTTCATTGAAATGTAAAAGATTCTCAAGGAGTTTGATAGGCTGAGCATTCAGAGATTTTGTTTCTGCTGATCTGAGAAGTTAAAAGACAAGGGCAGAGTCTCAGGATAAAAGGCCATCATTTAGGATTGAGATGAGAAGGAATTACTTCATATGAAGTGTTACCAATCATTGGAATATTCTGTCCACAGTATAATGGATGCTCCACCATTGAAAATATGCAAGGCTGAAATTGACAGATTTTTGGTTTCAGGGATTTAGGTGTAGTTGAAGCACAAGGTAATTGTATTGAACAGAGGAGTTTGATGGGTTGATCTTCCTAATTCCTGTTTTCCTGTGGTTCTATTTCTGCAGAAATTAATTTATTAAAAGCATCTCTGTCCTTTCGGCAGCAGCTTCCAGCATTCCCTTTAAGGAGAACTCATGAGTCTAAACATTCAGAATAATTAAACAGAACATTCGCAATTTTATTCATTGGCTTCCAAACAAGCAACATATTGACTTTAAAACTTACATCCATGCTTTCGAATCTCTACACAACTTTCCCCTTCCTTAAAGTAACACAAATAAGTGTGCATGTTGAAAATCTGAAACAAAAACCGAAATTGTTGGAGAGACTCATCAGGAGAGAAAGCAGAGTCAGCATTTTGGGATCAGTGACCCTTCATCAGAACTTCTGAGTTTCTCCAACAATTTCTGTTTTCCCCTTCCTACTTCTGTAATTTTAATTCTTGTTTCATCTGAATTCCCAATTATAATTGCTCCAATATTGCTGGCTGTGTCTTCTTTTGCTTGGGCACTTCCCTACACCTTTCTGCCTCTGTTCCTCACTTTGCTCTTTTAAGACACTCCTTCAAACCTACTTACCTCTCTGACCCAGTTGTTGATCACATGTCCCAGTATTTTCTTACATAGGTTGATGCCATAACTTGTTGTGTAATGCTCCTGCAAAGCATAATAAATGCCACATAAATAAAAGTAGCTGCTAACTTCACTCATTTGACGTTTAATTTTTATAATGGTTCTGGAGCTAGGAACTCAAAGTGTAGTAATGGAGTTCATTTAGCCATTTCAACTTTGTGCCCATACAAAAAGAAGTCTCCAACTAGCAATTTGTAGACAGAAAGACCATGTACATGTACTGCACCTATTTCTAATCAACAAAATAGATGACAGCTGCTTTGTGGTTTATTTCTCAGGGCAATTCCCTAACCAATCAGAGTCAACCTGACCAGTTTGAAATCTAAATAAATCCTGGCAGGTCACAGTCATTACCATTAACTGTTGCATTCTCCATGGCATGCCTGTGTCAGAGTCCATTCGCCAACTAGTTAGCAACCTTCTCTCATACAATATAAGTGTTGGCTTTTACTCTTTATTGGTATTCTTGTGAGTTGTCCTGAAAAGTGCAAGACAAAATGTGACTTTTATCTGAAATGCTCAAAAATGAAGTAGCTAAGCATTGTTTGAAATTGCCTCTTTCAAAATTTGCAGCAGTTTCCAAATGTTTGTCAAACATTTAATAAAGTGTCCATGAAATGTATTTAAAAGTGAAGCATGACTACCAGCAAATCTTTTCCTTTCGATTCATGCAAACGATCCAGAATACCATTCAGCAAGTAAATATTATAAAAGGATTTAGTGATAGATATGTAGACAACCTAGCTTCAACAATGCAATTTCATTTCTAATTTTAAAGGTATACATTTTACTGGCCTTTGTACCTCCTTTCCAAGTATAACATAACTTGCCTGTCAATTTGGTTGAATTATAAATTTAAAAAGAATTAAACTTCTAATTGGAATAGCTGACCTATAATAAGTAATACAGGACAAACGCAGATCTTTATAAAGGTAAACACATTTGCACCACTTTATTTGACCCCTATCTACACATGACATTAAGTTGAAGAAAGAAAAATAAAATATAATAAATGCCATATGCAGAACAGTAATAAGGGTCCTCTGTGGTCTTTGAACGTGCACTCACCATTCGGTGGTTTCGTATTTCATTCAGAAAACCGCCCCTGATAAAAAGTTTCAAATGTTAGAGCACCATTGTGAAGCCTATTATTACTACAGACAGTTATTGCGTGTACTTGTCAGGTGCAGACTTTGAGAGGGAAAACGCTTCAAGATCAAGGTATTCTTTTGCTTCTTTCCTAGAATTTTCATTATTCTTTCCATTTTATCAAAAGCTTCAAGATTTATGTGATCACTGATTAATGCTGGCCAGATTTTCCATGGGATCCTTAGAAAAGAAAGTTCAAAGAGATGCACAGTGCCAGACTTTCCTTTCTGTTAGTTGTTACATAAGTGTTTTCAAAAGAAAACAGAGGCACTGAACCACTTCACAAATTTTAATGTCTAGTTCAACATTACTAAAGAAAGGTGTTGGTGTTTTCAATATTGCTAATTGCTTGTAAATAGTTTTCTATTATTTTAAGTAGTGTTGTGAATAATATTAATAAGATCAATTGTGAAACAACTATTCTATAAATAAATAATGATTTTTGTCATTGATCGAGGAATGTTGCATTGCGGGTGACATTAACAAACATTGACAGTCTCTTTACATTGCAATATTAAATATCCACATGACTGCAGTGCACCTTCAGAACCCAGGGGACGAAATTCCTCTAAACCAATTTTCAATTGGGAAATGCATGGAACAATTAAGTATGTATTTTAATTTCCGTGCTTCAGTTTAGTTATAGTGGGCAAACATCCAAGGCTAATCATGCTACTGGTTGGCAGTTTGCATAATGTGGGAAGATTGCAAAAAGCAGGCCTTCCTGACACAAATAACAGCTGGCAAGGCAGCTGCAAATTTGCCTTGCAACAGTTTAAATGGTAGCGGGAGTTAAGTGCTGCCAAGACCGACAGATAGTCTGATGCTGGTTTAAAGGGGTGTAAAGAAAAGAAAGTTAGTATTCCCTAATGAGGCTTGAGGGAGAAATAGGATCCCCTTACAAGTTCAGGGTACAGTGTAAACAAATGTTCAGTGACTTGACAAATGGTGCAAAAGTAAGATCCCTAACTCTCATCTCTGCTGATCTCTGCTCAGCCCTTCCTCAGCCCAACTATTCAAGCTGCATTCCCAACCTTCACTCACCTACAATCGGTGCAGCACATCATACTTAGCTCATACTGCCTTGCACTATAGCTGCTGTTCCCTTCATTGACTTCTGCACATACTCACATCTTTTCACACATCACCAAGTACTATTCTACCATGACAGCAATGCTCTCACGACATCTGATCTAGTGATCAAGTACACTGCAGAGGTTGACACACAGCACACACTCTACAAAGTTTTTGATGTGGAAAACCTGCTGTCTTGCTGAAAAATGCATATCATTGAACTTTTAATTGTTTCAAAGCCTCCAATATAAATGAATTTTTTTAAAAGATCTTCTTGAAATACAGCCTTTCCATCATACCTGATGCAACAATGGTTGGCAAGCTGGATGACATAACCTGTTGCAGGTTTAGATGACCCATTGGCATTGAAAACAAAGGGTGACTTTGATAGCAGTGCTGTCCATGCCTTGGTGTAGGGCTTCACATGTATGTAGTTTGGTGACAAATTCTACGAGAAGCAGAATGCCAACAATTCATTACTCATCAATAAATGGCAGCCTGGTAAGCACATTGGTCCAATGGCACATTATGCCACAGGACAAAATGAATGTGTTTGGCGTGAGTGCATGCCCATTCTGACTTTCTGAGTTTCACTAAACTGAATAGGGCAGCTGTAAATCTGAGACATGCATTTCTCACAGAGGAAATTGACAAATTAAGGTTCCAGTTATTTCAAGTTACTCCTTCCTTAAATGGCAGTGGATTCAGCCTTTCTAAATATTTTTAGGGCATAGATAGATAGATTCTTGATTATTAAATGTATGAAAGATTATCGGGGATAAGCAGGAATGTAGAGTTGAGGTTAAAATCAGATCTGTCGTGATCTTATTGAATGGCAGCGGAGGCTTGAACGGCCTGGTGATCTACTCGTATTCCTTTTCATATGTTCTCAACACCCTCTTTACAGCCAGAGAGCAGAATCCGCACAGAAGTTCAGATTGACAACATCTGCAGTTTTTTAGTTTTGTTTGAGCACTAGGCCAAGACTGGGAATAGGTTTACTGATCATACTTTGGCTTCAGATTAATGTACTATGTAACAAGATCCACAGTTGAAGGAATTATAAGATAAAAATAAGTTTTAAAAAGTGAAAAGTTCAAATTGACACAGAGTTTTTGAAAAAAGTCAACATTTTTGCCAATGCATTCTGAAAATTATTCTCAAGCATTTGAGTTTGTAACACAATACACTTCTTGAGTTAGAGTGGACCAACCACTGACAAGAAGTGCACATGGTACATATGTAATATAAAAGAGCTAGATGTTTAGGACTTAAATTTTCAGTAAAGGACTGACATTTGAGATTTGAAGCAAGAGATGGCAACAAAAAATTCAGAACAATGTCAACATATGAAAATATAATGGGCTGGAAATTAATTTCCAGCTAAGGTGCAAAACAGGAGGTATCTGAAGGGTCACCCATTTGTCATTACACAGAATCTATTATTCACATTCATTAAATATTATCAGGTTAAATATCATCGTTCATGGTGAATAACATACAATTGATCCAATAATTTGCATTTTGCACCACTGCAGGGGATAATTTCTTAGCCAGTTGAGTTTGCTTTTCAGCATTGTGACAGATCTAAGTATTAAGATTTGAAACTTCAGCCAAATGATACAGTACTGAACTAGTTTGAACTGATACTGGTACATTGGAAGTGTTTTTCAGATCTGCCGTCAATGGACTGAGGAGTGACAGATGAAGCTTAATTTGGATAAATGTGAGGTATTGCATTTTGGTAATACAAACAAGGACAGGACTTATACAATTAATGATAGGGTAGTATTGTATAAAAAAGAGACCTAGGGGTAAGGTACATAGTTCTCTGAAATTTGTAATGCAGGTAGACAGGATGGTAAAGAAGGCATTTTGCATGCTTGCCTTCATTGCTCAGTTCTTTGAATATAGTAGTTGAATATAGTGGCTGAGGTTGTTGATGACATTTGTGAGGCCTCTTCTGGAGTACTGTGTGAAGTTCTGATAGCCCTATTACAGG
This sequence comes from Chiloscyllium plagiosum, assembly GCF_037043375.1. Taxonomy (NCBI): domain Eukaryota; kingdom Metazoa; phylum Chordata; class Chondrichthyes; order Orectolobiformes; family Hemiscylliidae; genus Chiloscyllium; species Chiloscyllium plagiosum. Next base: position 26,928,160 of record NW_028270155.1, on the reverse strand, counting down.
AAGGACCTTATTAAATTGGAGAAGGTTCAGAAAATATTTACCAGCATGTTGTCAGGAATGGAAGATTTGAGATATAAAAATAGGCTGGAAAGACTGGACTTTTTTCACTGGACCATAGGCAGTTGACAGGTGACCTTATTGAGATTTTAAAATCATAAAGGAGTTTTCCCGAGGGTGATGAGTTCAGAACTAGGGCGCATACTTCTAAGGTGACTGGAGAAAGATTAAAAAAGGACCAGGGGCAATTTTTTAATACAGAGAGTGGTTCGTATGTACCAGACAAAGTAGTTGATACAGGTAGAGTTACAATATTTTAAAAATATTTTGATAAGTTCATGAATAGGAAAGCTTTGGTGAAATAGCAACCGTTGTCAAGTGAGATGAGTTTTTTTGGGAATGTGGCCAGCGTGGTTGGACAGATGGGTCTGCTTCCATGCTGTATGACTTTAGAGCCACAGTGTACGTATAGACAAGATGCTATTGCTGGTTTTGAACTTATTTGAAAGTGTGGTAGGTAAGGAATTCTCATCTGTTAACAACGGGTCGGTAATAAGTTGGCAAGGTCCAGTTTGCCAAATCAGTTATTCGATTAAATAACAAACCCTTATCTAAAGTCAAAATATTCAGCTATTTACATTTTCAAATAACAATTATTAATTGTTATGTTAATGGTATGCATAGATTATTTATAATTAACTTTCATAGAAGCATAGAAAATAGAAGGAGTAGGCCATTCAGCCCATTGAGCTAACACTGCCATTTAACATGGCCAAAGCCAATCCTTCAGCTCAACACCATATTCCTATTTTCACTTCATAATCTTGACACACTTAGCTTCTTAAAAAAATTATTTCTTAAATACATTCAGCGACATCACTTTTGCAGTCTTCTGTAGAAGAGAATTCAATACGTTTACCATCCTGAGTGAAGAGATTTCTCCTCAGTTCAATCTGAAATGGTGTACTGTGCATCTTGAGGTTGTGAGCCCTTGTTTTGCAATCCCCACCCCTCTGCCAGAGGAAACATCATCTTTGCATCCACTGTGTCCAGTCACAATTCTATATGTTTCAATAAGATCCTCTGTCGATGTTTTAAACTCCAGGGAATACCCAATTCCTTCTCAAACTTGTCTTCCCTTGAAATCAGTCTGGTGAACATTTTCTGCACTTCCCTGGCAAGTGTGATACTGTAAGGATCAGTACCTCGGGCCCCAGATAGGTGCAGTATTCATAGAAGGAAATTGAAGGAGGAAACCGAGTTTAACATTTCCAAGTTTGCTTACAACACAAAGCTGAGCAGGTATGCGTGGTAAAAAGGACATCAAAAGACTCTTATCTCAGGAGGCTAAAACTGCACACAACACCGAGGTGTGGTCACACTAGGGCCCTTTAGAGATGCAATAAGATTTCCTTGTTCCTGTACTCAAACCCTCTTAAAATGACAGCTAGCATTCCACTTGCCTTCCCAAAGACTTACTGCACCTGGTGCTTGCATTCAATCAACAGTGTACAGGGAGATGAAGACTCCATTATGTATTAACCTTTCCTGATCTATCGTCATTTAACTAATACAGTCATTCTGTTTTTCTAAAGAGGACAACTTTGCATTTATCCACATGATACTACATCTGCCCGTTTACTTGCCTCACTGACTCAACTTGTCTGAATCACCTTGAACCCTCTTGATGTCCTTTGCACCACTCATACAATTTTGTGTTGGCAACAAACTTGGAAATATTAAACTCGGTTCTCTCATTCAAATTATTTTTATATGCTGTGTCTAGCTGGGGCCCCAAGTACGGATCCTTATAATGCCACACATATCACTATCTTCCAAAAAATGACTGGTTTTCCCCTATACTCTGTTTACTGTCTGCCAAATAATTCTCAATCCATACCAGTATATTACAAATGAGCTTTGATTTTGTGCAATGATCTCTTCTGTGGAACTTTATCAAAAACTTCCTGAAAATACAATTGCACAATTTCCCTCATCTACTTTACGAATCACATCCACAAAAGCCTCCAACAGGGTTGTCAAATAAATTCCTTTTAAGAAATCTACGCTTACTTTGTCTGATACTGTTGGGATATTTTAAGTATCCTGTTAGCACATTCTTTATAATAAACGGCATTTTCCACTACTACTGATGAGAGGCTGACTGCTCTGTAATTCCTGTGTTTCAACTTTCCTCCCTTTTTAAACAGTAGGTTAACATTTACCACCATACAATTTTCTGGGACTATTGTAGAATCGCCATAATTTTGAAAAATAATGACTAAGGCTGCAGAAGATTATGGAGACCAAGTGTATTTAAGACAGAGATAGATAGATTTTAGATTAGTAAGGAGATTAACGGTTTTGGGGAGAAGGCAGGAAAATGGGGTTGAGAAATATATCAGCCATGATCAAATGGTGGAGCAGACTTGATGGGCCAAATTGCCTAATTGTTTCTATATCTTATCATCTTGAGGCATTCCCATTTTTAACAGTCACATCGTTTAGCACCTGGGATCTAGATTACCAAGCCCTGGGAATTTTTCATTTTTCCATTTCATTAATTATTCCAGCACTTTTGTTTAACCTGTACTAATTTCTTTAAATTTGTCTTTCCCAAATGACCTTGCTTATCTATAACTTCCAAAAAGACTTTTTTTGTGTATCTGTGAAGACAGAACAGAAATAGTTATTTAATTGCTCTGCTAATTCATTGTTCTTCATTTTTGATCTCTTGCTTCAGCTTTATGATGCCTATATTAGCCTTCACTAATTTTTTTTTATTTTCATGTATTTGTAGAAGTTCTGATGGTCCACTTTTACACTCCTTTCATAATTATTTTCATACCCTACTTTTCCCCTCTTAATCAACCTCTTGTCATTCTTTTCTAAAATTCTAAACGATTCCCAGTTCTAAGACGTGCTACTTTTTCCAGCAATTTTATATGAGTCCTCTTTGGATCTAACACAATCATTATTTTCATGTATTAATCACAGTTGGTCAGTTTTCTTGTTGTGTCCATACATCTGAAAGAAAGTATAACATGTGAATGCATGCATTTGTTCCTTAAGTATTAAACTGTCTTTTAATAAATTCACCAACTCCATTGCAAACAACTCACCCCTTATGTTAAGGCTTTGCAGGAACTTATTGTCATGTGCTCTGTCTATTTTCTCCTTGAATGCTCCCACTGCTCTCTCACAACTTTATCCGTAAGAAGCTGTTCCACAACCACTTGAACCAAATCGTGTCTTAGCATCGTAAAATTAGCCTTTCCCCAGTTTAGAATTTGCACTCATGGCCCACATACCCCTTTCCATAACTATTCTAAATCAAACTGATTTATGGTCACTATCTCCAAAATGCTCACCCATTGATATTCCTTATACCTGTTGGGACTTAGTTCTAAATATTAGGTCCAGAAGAGTCTCCCCTCTAATTGAACTTTCTAAGAACTAGCTAAAAGCTTTCTCCTGGATGCCATTTAAAATTTTGTTCCCTCTTTATTTTGCATACTAGAATTATCCCAATTATTTGGATAATTAAAATCCTACACTATTACTGCCATACTATTCTTACACGTTTTTAAAATTTGATTATATTTTTGATCCTCTCTCTCTATAGAACACACCAACAATGTGTTTACTCCTTTTGCATTATTCACTTTTACCTATTTAATGATCCTTCCAAGATATCATTCCTCCTCACTGCTATAATTGATTCTTTAATTAATTCCGCAACATCCCCCCATCTCTGTTACCTCTGTATACCCAATCACCAGGAACTTTGAATTGCTAATACTGCTCATTTTTCAGCTAAGTTTTGTTCATAGCCATGATATTCTGCTCCCAAGTGCCTATCTGTGCCCTTAGCTTCTCCATCTCATTCCTCAAGCTCCTTGCATCAAAGTGCATTGCATTTAGAATAGTTAAATTCACTTCTTTCTAATCTAGACCACATTTTCTCTGCCTTCCACACTCATTTGTCCTTTAAATTCTCATTCCATTTCTGCTTCTGTCCCCTCTGAACTACTTGCTACTCCAGCCAAACCAGTCTAAATTCATCCCAATAGCGGCTGCAAACCTCCCTCTGAGGATGTTGGTCCCATTCCTGTTCAGATATAACCTGTTCAACTCGTACAGGTCCCAACTACCCAAAAACAGTCCCAATGTCTCAGGAATCAAAAGCCGTCCCTTCAGTACCACCTCTACAGCCACATTTTCATCTGCTCTATCCTTTAATTCCTATGCTCCCTATTGTGTGACACTGGGAGTAATCCAGAGATTACTACGTTTTACATTTACCTCACCTCTTAAAGTCTGTTTGCAGAACCTAATTTCTCATTCTTCCTGAGACATTGATCCCAACATGGACCATGACCTCTGACTGTTCACCTTCACCTTCAGAATGCCCAGTGTAGCCACTCCATGACAATCTTGATTCTGACACATCGGAGGCAAATACCATTCTGGATTCATATTTACATCCCCAAAAGCACATGTCTGCTCTCCTCACAAACCAATCCCCTGTGCCACTATTGCTTTTTGTGACAATGCAAACCTCAGAACTTTAATAAATTAATGGATTGAAAGAAGCAGCAAAAACTTTTTCTGTAATAAATTGTTTCCCGAGATGAAAGGGACAAGGAGAAACGGTTATAAAAGAACTAAAAGCAACATGCTAATTATCCATCCCTGAGAAGGAGGAGCCAAAAGCAACATAAGCAAGCTGTTTATTGGGGGAGAGGCGATAACACGGCTTGATGATGTAACAAATTGGCAATTATGATTGCTTGCAGAAGGAATGTCCTGAAGTAAAGGGTTAATTGCAGGAAAATCTGTGTTTTCCAACAGACGGCTAACCCCAAATGTAACAAGGAACAGGAGAGCTACTTCTGATAAGAAAGCAGGCTACAGAATTGAGGTCTTCAAAAGTGGAATCAATGTTGGGCATTAAAGAACCTAAAGAATCATCAATTATATCATATCACAAACTTGAAAGTGAGGAAACTGTTTAAGAATCCAACAGTAGAACAATACAGCAGCAGAATTTTGACGAACAACACTGCACAATGTTTGAAACTTATGACTTCCAGAGATAGATACTGTTCGTGAAATCCTAACCAGATTCCATCATTAATTGAGTAATAGCCAAGTTGGGCTGTGAAGCTTAACTAGCTGACTTGTGAGGTCTTATTTTGATTGTTACATGCAATAAAGTTTAAATCATTGTTTCAGTACTTGATTGCTTTGAGATTTCTTAATAAGTATCTGAAATAAAGGTAACTTTTAGTCATTTACCAACAACACTTTACAAATTTCTTTACCTCCACCCACTCCTGAAAAGCTGGACCACTCACAGTCTTGACTGAACTTCACAGAGGAACACTCCCAGTTTTCCAACATCAAAAAATGGTTTGAGTGCAAGATGCATTAATGGATTCTCTCTACATGCCTAGACCCTTCTTCAGTCTGGAAGTTAGCCGTTTCCTCTAGGCCTGCACTTCCTTAAGCTGAAGGGTGGCCATCTCCTGAAATGTGTTATTAATGAACCTCATCAATGCAGCAACATGCCCCAGCTGCAGGTCAAGCTCCAAAACCACTGGCTGGAGGCACCTCCTGCATACATGCCCATCCAAGAGCTAGGACCATCTAAGATTTCCCACACTGTGCAGATTCATGGGCCTGAGCTTCCAGATATATCTTAACTAAATATAATACAGACTCTTGCTTTTATTTTATCCTTAATTCTTAAAAGAAATTCTTGATCATGTCCCATCCCACTCAGGTCAGTTGCCAATCTGTCTGCTCTTCTACAATAGTCTTCAACTCACCCCTCACCCACTCCTCTTCATGATGCTGATCATAAGTCACCATATCCTCATCCTGTCCACTTCGTTCACTGCCTATCACATAGTCCTCAACTCACCCCCTCCTCCTGGTGACACTGACTACCATTCACATGGTCCTCAACTCACCCCCTCCTCCTGGTGACACTGACTACCATTCACATGGTCCTCAGCTCCTCCTCTTTGTTTAGATTTGGGACCCTTGCTTTGGCTTGGACTACTTCCCTCCCTAGCCCAATGAAGAATTCAATCATAGACACTTTCAGCCCTGTTTTCACAACTAGGTTCTTCATTCATCATTCTCTGAGCACAAAATCAAATTAGGATAGCCTGCTCCTGAGTTGGTTTTTCAATGTACTGGTCTAAAAATTCAACATTTCGGGTACTTACGATCCATCACATTATTTTTACAAATGTGCCTTCGCCAGTCACTATGTAGATTAAAATCACCCATGATTACTGTAGCACCCTAACTACATGGTCACTAAATGTTTGTTTACTAATCCCACCATGATTGTTTAGAGGCTTGTAGACAACTCCCACTTCCTAGCTCCATCTTCATCACCTGATTTCAATGCCCGATACCTTCATCAACTAAAGTGTCTTTTTAAAAAGGGACAAATATTGCTTTTAAATGGTTGCATCTAACTATGAGTAAATTAAAATCAGGCTTAGCCAAAATTAATTTTGTAATAAAAGGCACTGAAACTCAGAACTGTATGTCCTGGTTGATTCCCCCTTTTCTGGAATTTACACATTCAAGTCAACAGCAGATCATCCAACTTGAAAAACAACAATGGAACTGTACCTGCGAATTTACACTTTGAACGGCTGCTTAGAACGACAGTTACACAGCATAGAAAAAAACTTTCAGCCTACCTTGTTTATGCTGAACAACAAACACCAAATTACACTAATCCCATTTACCTTCACTTGGGCAATAGCTTACTATGCCCTGGCATTTTAGGAGCTCATTGAGATGCTTCTTAAATGTTACGTAGTACCTGCCGAGAAAACCCTCTCTAGTAGTGCATTCTATATTTCTAACATCCTCTGGGTGAAAAAAACTTTTTCTCTGATCTCCACTAGAACACTTACCCCTGAACTTAAACTGCCCTCCTCAATCAGAATCTACATCTCTCCCTCCCTCCCACCCCCGCCGCCGCCCCCTCCTCCCCTCCGCACCCTGTCCAGTGATTCCTTGATTGTCACAGAGATATAGCGTTACAGGGAAAAGCTGGAAAATGGAGTTGAGAAACTTATATCATTGAATGGCGGAGCAGATTCGATGGGCCGAATGGCCTAATTTCTGTTCCTGTGTCTTATGGCACAATCGCATCCTGCCAACTGTGTAAAGTCCAAAATTGCACATAATATTCCAGCTGTGGTCTTGCCAGTGTTTTATAAAGTTGTGCTTCTATATTCTACACACTACATCTAATGGAGGCAAGCATCCTATATGCCGTCTTCACCACCTTGTCCACCTTCAGGGATCAAAGGACTTGTACACCAAGGTCCCTTTATTCTTCAGTACTCCTAGGAACATGCCATTCATTGGGTATCCTTCCCTGCTTAGACCTCCAAAATCCACTCATAGTTATCAGGATCTGCCACTGCTCTACCCAATTTACCAGCTGATTAATACCATACTGCAGCCTGAGACCATCCTCCTCACTAGCAATATCACCATCATTTTTTGTGTCATCCGCAAGCTTATTAATTACAACTCTACATTCACATCCAAGCTGTTAATGTATCTAACAAACAGCTAGGATCCCAGCACGATCGCTGTAGTACATCACTAGTCACAGAATTCCAAACATAGAAACAACCCTTCATTGTCACCCTTTGCCTCCTATTTGCAAGACAATTTTGGATCAAGTTTGTTTCTGAGCAATACAGCAGCTGCAAAGAAACAAAGATGTGTAAGCAAGATTTGGAATACTCTCTCTCCCTCTCCTTGGACAACAACTGATTACAGAGAACTCAAGATCTATTGGTTTCATCTTTGCTGCACGATACAAGTGAGCAATTAGATATCTAACCTTGGGTTTAAAATCAAACACCTTCTTCCATTCAAGAAACTTTCTATTCTGGCTATTTCATTTGTTTTTAGTTAACTATCTTTTAATTAACCAGTGATAGCTGCCTGCCACAAAAAGAAATAAAAAATATTTTCTGAAATTGGTTGAAAGGGGTTTAAAAGGAAAAGGGCCAATTTTCATTCCTCATTTGGCCATAACAATGTCAGTCACTGATTACATAATTAAACAGTCAATTTAAACATATGAAACACCAAAAGAATTATTGCTACTATCGATTGAAACTTATAAATCAACTATTGAAATTGTCAAAATCATTCCAAAAAAATGAGGGTCAACTCACAAATAGAAAAAATGAACTGAAAGTACATGTGGGTGACCAGGATTTTGAACTGTGTATAAAATATATAATTGGAATTCATATTAAGTTAACGTTGGACAGTGTATAGAATTAATTCAACAAGGATACCTTTAGCCACACTAAAAGCATTTTACACATTGCTTTCAACAGCTGGTGCAAAGAGTTCATCAAATTCATTCACTTTTACTATGGTAACATGGTAAGGCTCCCACTCTGGATCAGATTTATCATGCTCACTTCCAGAAACCCCCCCCCCCCCCCACAACAAATCATTTTCCTCTCTAATCACTGAACTGGATATTATGTATTTATTGAACAATTTGATGATAGTTTATGCACTATTAGCATCCAATGACTTGAAAATGAAACTACAAAGCATCACGTGGCACATCTATATTTTTAGATTAGATTAGATTAGATTACTTACAGTGTGGAAACAGGCCCTTCTGCCCAACAAGTCCACACTGCCCCGCCGAAGCGCAACCCACCCATACCCCTACATCTACCCCTTACCTAACACTACGGGCAATTTAGCATGGCCAATTCACCTGATCTGCACATCTTTGGACTGTGGGAGGAAACCGGAGCACCCGGAGGAAACCCACGCAGACACGGGGAGAATGTGCAAACTCCACACAGTCAGTCGCCTGAGGCGGGAATTGAACCCGGGTCTCTGGCGCTGTGAGGCAGCAGTGCTAACCACAGTGCCACCGTGCCGCCCATATTTTCCCTGTCAACCATCTACCTACTCCAATCGCACAAACCTGAATCATGAAAGGCTTCTTGAGGCACACATTCCAAGTGTCTCCTCATCCTGACTTGGAAAAAGGTCTCTGTTCCTTCACTATTACTGGATCAAAATTCTGGAACCCCTCCCTTAGGGCATTATGAGTGTATCTTGAGCACATGCAGTTCAAGAAGGCAGCTCACCACCATCTTTTCAGGGCCATCCTGGGCACAGGCAATAAGTGCTAGTCCAGCCAGTGATGCTGACATCCCTCATGAGAATAGAAAAAGGCACCCAAGGTTTGAACAATTTATATTAGATTCCTTGGTACAACTGCAATGTTGGTGTCATAAACGCCTCAACTTCCGCCTCAGAACACTTCAACTTCAGGGCATCAATGTGGACTTCGCCAATTTTCTCATTTCCCTCCCCCCACCTTACCCCAGTTCCAACCTTCCAGCTCAGCACCATCCTCATGACCTGTCTTACCTGCCAATCTTCCTTCCCACCTATGCACTCTACCCTTCTCTCTGACCTATCACCTTTATCTCCACCTCCATCTACATATTGTACTCTTGGCTACCTTCTCCCCAGCCCCACCCCCCCCTCCCATTTATCTCTCCACCCCAGAGGCTCCCTGCCTTCATTCCTGATGAAGGGCTTTTGCCCAAAACGTCAATTTTCTTGCTCCTTGGATGCTGCCTGACCTGCTGTGCTTTTCCAGCACCACTCTAATCTAAGTTAAAAATCACACAACACCAGGTTATAGTCCAACACCAGGTTATATTCACCTGATGAAGGAGCGTCGCTCCGAAAGCTAGTGTGCTTCCAATTAAACCTGTTGGACTATAACCTAGTGTTGTGTGATTTTTAACTTTGTACACCCCAGTCCAACACCGGCATCTCCAAATCATCACTCTAATCTAGACTGTCATTTCTATGCAGACCACTCCTAATTTCATGCAAAATATGGAATGATGTTTTCTCTTTTTTTGAGACTAAATATAGAAATGGGAATAAAAACTAAAAGAACTCCTGCTTGGGGGCAGGACAAGTTTTCCTGCGCTTTTTTTTGCAGCTCATTACATATGGGCGGCACAGTGGCACAGTGGTTAGCACTGCTGCCTCACAGCGCCAGAGACCCGGGTTCAATTCCCGCCTCAGGCGACTGACTGTGTGGGGTTTGCACACTCTCCCCGTGTCTGTGTGGGTTTCCTCCGGGTGCTCCGGTTTCCTCCCACACTCCAAAAATGTGCAGATTAGGTGAATTGGCCACGCTAAATTGCCTGTAGTGTTAGGTGCAGGGATAAATGTAGGGGAATGGGTCTGGGTGGGTGCGCTTTGGCGGGTTGGTGTGGACTTGTTGGGCCGAAGGGGCTGTTTCCACACTGTAAAGTAATCTAATCTAATATGCATATGTAATTAAAATGCAACATTTAAATGGACAGGAAGTTCAAAAGCCCACTGGGATTTTCCAGGATCCCCATACTTTAAAGGGTTTGAAAAGGCTTAAAGATGAGTACTTCATCCTCTGCAACCCAGGAACATCATTCAACCTCTGCTCACTAACCTCACTTATCTTTGGAAATGTCACAGACAAGGCGAAACCAGCACCAAGATTTAGGACACCTTCCTTGATGTTTACCTGAAGGCTGCCCAGGAGGTAAAGGACGATCTTTTCATTGTGGACACCAACAAGAGCTCACTGTGACTGAAGAGGGCAGCCCTGAATGAGGTGGCTATGAATGTCAACGGCTGTGAACCACTCAAGGAAACCGGACTCCTTGCAACAAGAGAATGACTGATCTACTGCATTCTGCTGGGGAAAATACCACTAACCACTCAATGCTTCATGTCCCTATGATTATATCATTATAAAGTTAACATTGCAGAGGGCTGTCACACAAGAGATTGGGCACCAGGTATTTCCATCAGATGCCTCATGTGCAATCAATGCCTGTCATTTCATATCAACGACCAATGCTTCATTCTGACTTTTATTGCCTTTCGCACATCTGCCAAGGTTCACATTTGCAAACGTAAAAGAAGCCACAACACACATCGGCTCATGTACCAATAGGTCCTGATTTCTCATCACAACTGAAAAAATGAACCATTTTTACTCAAGAGTTACTTGGGACAAGATGCAACCACAAAAGGTCACCTTTTGAAGTTGGCCCCTTTTTGATTTCAGTCCCACTTGTCTGTACCAGTCAAGTTTACTAAGGTCAACAGATGTATCTGCTTTGTTTGGGCAAACTTCGCCTCTAACAGTATAAACGTTTAACAACAAGCTATACTGTATATGATTGAGACCTCTCGTGTGTTGATCAACATGGAGAAGGTTACCGAAACACTGAAAGTGTTTGCACAAAGAAATGGCTTGGTTATGAAGGACTGAAGCTAGTGAAGTTTGAGCATTTCGGTCAGGAAAAGTGATCGCCTGAAAGGCTCTGGGAACTGAGCAGTGAAACTTTAACCCTCTGGCGGGGAATTGATATCTCCTGCCAATTAAGATTCCCCCCACCTGCCCTTCTAAAGGTTCCATGTTCGCCCAGAAGATTCCACCTATGAGACCTAGTCATCTCCCTCACCATTGAGTTGTTGGCCTCATTACATAGGTTGCTGTGACTCCAATTCCACACATCATCACTCTTTTCCTTCATCCGTCCAACCGCTGTCATATACATGCACAAAGATTCCTGCACTTAGGTGTGGAAATTACCGTAGGCTTTAATGGTCTATTGGCCAAGCAGGCTAATACCACTGTGAATCTCACCTTCTCATGTCTTGTAATTTTCACCCTTTCCGCTCTACAGTTTGGTTGATGAGCATATGGAAATTCCGGGACATTTCATCATTGCTGCTGATATGAATTATTTGGTATTCATGTTGCTGCTACTGCTGCTTGATGATGAACTGACAGAGACTGATCATTTTGGCACTGAAATCTCTTGGTAGTCTCTGAGTGAGCCTGGTCCTCTGTCACAGCAGTAACCTGTTTCATTCACACTAAATAGCTGTTGGTCTGAACTCTGTTAGACTCAGGGTTTGATTTAGCCTGCTTAAGTGCTACATATCTTTATTTAAAAAAGAATAGAGTATAAAAGTCATGTGGTTTTGCTAAAACTATGCAACTATACTTGTCAGACCCCACAGCTGGAATACTCTGAACAGTTTTGGGCCCATTATCTGAGGAAAGATATAATGGCACTGGAGTCAGTGCAGAGAAGATTCATGATGCTGATCCCAGGTATGGAGGGATGGTCTTATGAGGAGACAATGATTGATTTGGCCTGCATTTATTGTAATATAAAAGAACTAGACGCTACCTTATTGAAACATACAAGATCTTGAGCAGAATTGACAAGGTAAATGCAGAAAGGACTTTTCTCCTTCTGGGAGACTCTGAGACCAGAGGCCATAATCTCAGAATAAGGGTTCACACATTTAAGACATAATGTGGAGGTACCGGTGTTGGACTGGAGTGGACAAGGCTGATGAAGGAGCAGTGCTCCAAAAGCTTGTACTTCCAAATAAATCTGTTGAACTATAACCTGGTGTTGTGTGATTTTTAATATTTAAGACAGAGATGAGAAGCAATTTCTTCTCTTGGAGGGTGGTGGAATTCTTTATCATACAGGATTGTTGAGAGTGGGTCATTATATACATTCAAGGCTGAGATAGACGGATTTTTAATCAGTGAGGGAATCAAGGGTTAAGGATAATGGATTTGGCGATTATCAGATGAGCAATAATTTTATTGACGTGTGGAATAGTTTCAATGGACTGAATGGCCTACTTCTGCTCCTTTGTCTTACGTAAATTATATTTCTGATAACAATGTAATCATTGCAAAAGTTTTTGGGAACTCAATCCAATACATGGTTCTCAAGATAAAGCCGATGTCTGGTCACTGTTCTCATGCTACATGTAGTCTGGGCATATTCTGCAGAGTGGATTTCTTCTTCCATTCTCCCCCAAATTTTCATGTATATTCTATCAATGCAAAACAATTATTTGATAAGTTAACATAAGTTATGATTTTTAGCTTGAAAGCAGCTCCACACTTCATTCTTTTTGCAGGAGGATCCATTTCTATTTGTCACTCTAACAACATTGTGGGTGTACCTACAGTATGTGAACAGTTCCAAAAAGCAGCTCCCCAGCACCTTATCTGGGACATTTCGGGATTGGTACTAAATGTTGGCCTAGCCAGCGATGCCCACGGACTATAAGTGAATAACAAAACTCACCATTCTATGTGGGATTTGCACTTTGTGGGCCTGTCGTAAACTCCTGCACGTCTTCTTCACAATATCATCTGTATCATCTGCTTGATCCCATGTGCTGACTTACAACATAAGCTGAATAAAACTTGATTTCTGAGGTGCAAAATTGAGGCTGATGACTAATGAGAGGACAACATATCATTGATGAAAAGAGATGATTGATTTATATGCCAACTGTGTAAAAAAGCCTCGTTTTAGGTGGCGAAATATTGAGCTGTCGTATATCATGTCTATTTACATGCTGTTATCTACAGTGTGTAGGAAAAATAAATAAATCTACATTAGTGCTCAATTGATTTGAAGAATCCAGAACTTGTGGAAATATCCTGCACATTAGAGCCTCACTCTTGTCCACTTTCATTGTCATTCATCAACATTTTAAAAAAAGCTTTTCATGAACTATTTTATTATTTGTATTTCATTTCCTTTTGTTAGTGAGTAGCCATGTTATAGTCTAGCTTTACAATAAGTGCAAGGCAACAAAGGAATTCTTGATTATCATTTTTTCTGGTGCACCTCAGGCCTCTTCCATGATGGCAGATAATTGAGTCCTGCTGCAGAAACTGAGAGTGAAGGAGTAAAAGAAGTGGGAAAGGAAAATTGAGGGAAAGCATGCATAATCATTCACCTCCTGGGACACGTGTTTGAATAGATCAGACTATGAGAAGTTGAGCAGTAAAAGATATGTTTCTGTCAATGTGTGCATGCAAGGTTTTAAGCAAGAACAAAGGAACATCTACCGTGTGTTTAACCCGTGTTATTTTTGAACTGAAAGTGCTGCCTCCTCACAGTGAGTAAAGCATGGCAACATACTCTATTCTCCATTACAGATATGCTTTGCCTTGATAATTACTGAGAAGACAAAAAAATGAACAATCTAAGGTAGTAAATAACATTTGTAACATGGATCCTTACATGCAATTTCCTTTTACTTACAAGGAAGGAGTGGATTATGATATGTTCTTTGATAATATCTTACCAACATGGTTATGCATTTTCTCATGAAACACCACCAAGGGCTTTCCAATACATGATTGTTCTTTGAGTATAGATTATGTTTTACATCACATTATTACTGCAATAATTTATGTATTCAATTGAAATGTAAGATGGTAATTTTATGATGACAACACCCTGGTATATTAATTTAAAACATTTGGTGCAAATGAAAAGTGAAGCTGTTAACCCTTAAAACATTGACAACTTTACTTAATATGGTGTGACATAAATTAATGTTGAAAACCAAATATAGATAATAGGTAAAAAAAGATAGGAAATGAATATTTATCCTTCAAACTATGTATCATTGCCAACTATCCTCACTCAAAATTGCACAAACATTACACTGTGTTCTTTCAAAGCAATTTGTCCCAGATATTAATCACTGCAAAGATTTGATAGGCTGGAAATTGTTGCAAGCTGTGTTTGTTTTAGAATACATAGACAAAGTTTTAATATGAAGCATTGATCAGTAATCATGTCATTCACATGATTTATCAGCAGAAAGACAAAATAGAATCAAATAGAATCCAATACAGAATAGGAAAAAAATACAAAAGAACAATATCAAAGAAAAGAAGAAAGCTCTTTCTAGTGTTTTCTTACAAGAAGTTAATTGCAAGGAAGTCTTAAAATTGGTTGACAACACATTTATTTGCCATAAATTTAAAGAATAAAATGTTATAATAAAATTCTGGTTAAATTCTCAATGTAGGCAGTCAGTTTCTTTAGCAAAAGATGGATTTTTTCTTTGTTTTATAATTATTCCTAGTAATTCTTGCATTAATTGCTTATATGGCTTCATAAGATGATGGCTAATAATGCATAGATGAATAATGAAAAAGAGAATTATGAGAATTCTGCTGGTAATATCTATTAATAGTAAATATTGCAATATTCTCCCATTATGATTGCTAATGGAGCATTATCAAATTAAGAACAGTGAAAACCAAACTTTTTTTTTGCATATTAGTTCATGGTATTTTACTTTCTTTTGTTTCATCTACTGATTTTAATGGTAAAATAACAAACAGGCAAAATTATTGTGTATGTGTATTATAATTATCATACTATATTCAGATACTTCTGCAGAAGCCAATTTTAAGTGTTTTTTTAAATCCAATTTTAAACATTTACTAAAGTTTTTGGCTAACTTTTTCATATAATCCAAAAGGAAGTGATTCCTGATATTACACATTACAGCGCAACCATGTCTGGGAATAAATCTCAATTTAATTCCATTGATTCCAGCTTCAATATGTATAACCATTTATGGGTTTGCCTTTTAAATGTAATAAAGTACCAGCCACTTGCCACCAAGAGAGAAACAGCTGAAAAAAACATTAAACCTAAAAATATGGAAAATGATAACTCATTCCTCACACGTATAAAACATTGTGAGAAAAAAATGGATTCTTCTGGTGTTCCCGCCAAAACCATCCCCCGTCAGTTTTTTTGATCAAAGCAGAAAATTTAGCACCATCTTCTGAGTAAGGTCTGATCCAATTTAACAGCAGGTCACAGTTAGAGGCCTCGAGCCACTAATGTAACCCAGATTTAACTGTGCATTTGGTTCATGAGCGTTTTTTCAAAAAACTCTGCAATGTGCCCAGTTAAAGCACGTCTCATCTGGACTAATCTTCTATTTTATTTAAATGAACAAAAAGGTTATGTTGTGAAAACATAAACATTAATTACTTCCAAATTATGTTTCTAAGTTTCTTTTTAGTTAAGAAAAGGTCAGAAAGCATTTTTGTTCCAAAAATATTAATCACAATTTTCTTTAATAATCTGCAGACATAACTTTCAGAATTTAAATAGCTGCTTTAAGAAATAGCTTAATTTGTTATATAAATTCTTCTTGGATTAACATTTTTAAAATTTAGTCTCCAAGGGCATAATGCAATTTCTGTAAGTACAAAAGCACTTTTTTAAAGTGTACAAAAACTAAAATGAATGCATTTAATATTAAATAAATGAGGACATGTTATATTAAGTTATAAACAACCATAGTTTAACAAGTCCATTGAATTAATTTTAGTTAAGGTGTAGTTTAGAATAATTTGCCTAATTGAAATGCAACAATTTTATTCTTAAAAACAGTAAGTTGTGACTCACAGGCTGTATGCACTCAGTTATTCTGAAGTAGTATAAATCTCTTATGAAAACGAAAAGAAACTTTGAATTCCTAAAAATTTATAACACCAACAAATGGTCTTGCCATAGAATTTTATTTCCAACAACTACTGCACATATTTAATATTGGCAAGGATTTTCGTGGCAGACTTCAAAACTGAAGAGACATTAAATAATCTTACAGTAAGAGTACCAAAAGAAATCCTATGGCTTCACACATAATTTGAAACATATGAATGCATGTCTGCATTCATTAAAAAAACTTCAGTGTTTTGATCGATAAGCTTTATTTTAATTACACTAGTAAATTCATCTTTAGTATGCTTCACTACAGTCCTCATTTAAAATAGAGGAGAATTAATGTGAGCAGTTAAGGCACTTGAAACTTTTAAGTTTTCCCTTGTGATTTTAAACAAAGACTGCTTCAGAACGAGACACTTTCAAAACTGGGGGAAAAAAAGATTTGAAACAGAAGTTCAGGCAATTCCGATCATTAAACACATGTTATTTTGTACAAGTCAAAGTACTTGGTGAATGTTAAGGTATTATTTCAATAAACTGATGTTTTAAAGAACCAAGCCAAATTCTTAATAATACAGCTTGTTTGAAAATATGTATTCATAGAAAGAAAATATCTAAACAAAAGATATCCACAATACAGTTAGATAGTAGTATTTTTTATTAGCTCTGCACTACACTTGAAATTGATGTTTGATTAAACCTTCCATTCAGGTGACTTTACACAGTCAATCTCAAGGGTTTAAACCTGAAATGGTATACTCTGAACAATCATAGAGGAAATTATAAAAGCATGTTTGTGCTCACAAATACATAATAGTTTTCTCACTAGTATTTTTGTGGGGAATTGCAGTAAAAACGAGCATATACTTTCACTTTAAACATTCTCCCTAATTCCTGTTTGATCATTTGGTTTGAGACGGTTGATTCTTCAAAGTGGACTTCAAACTAAACTTTAAACAACAGTAAATGATATAAAGGAAAAGCTTAGTATCACTAAAACAAAAAGTGGGGTGTTCCCATTCAGCTCACAACCCTTTAGGTTCTCTAGCCTATAAAGTACTGTAGCCAACTTACCACAAACCAGATATTCCAGAAACAATAATCTGAAAACATTTTTAGATAATAAGTTAAGTATGTGTAATTTGTATATATTTGATCAATTGTCTCTTTCCTATTTGACAAAGGACACAAAAGAAGTCAGTTCCTGGTGGCTTGGGAGATATATACGCCAAAATGCTGTGCAATGAATTGTTTAGGTCAAAGATCATACAGACTGGCAAAAATGAAAGAATAAAAAGCACCCTTGACAACATGTATCATAGTAGTGATTCTATATTCTATAAGAAAATGATGCATCAGTTAAAACTCAGGAAAAGTATTTTTAAAGGTTGTTTCTACATCAGAGGTATTTTTCCTCTTTTCTGAGGCACAGAGATTCTAAACATTTTAAAGTAACAATTTGTGATTTAAAGTACTTCTGATGTTGTCTTCTCAAGGTCCCTTAGGAAGTACTGTGCACAACATGTCACAAAGCTTCACTTTAGAACAATAAATAAATAAATAAATAAATTCACTAAAACCTACCAGTAGCCAGACAACTGTAGCATAAGTAATTTAAAAGGGTAAGAGATGCCAGATAAATTTGATTACAATAAAAGATGGGGGTATATTTTTCCCCTCAGAGAATTGACAGAAATGGACAGAAAACAAAAAGCAAGGCAGAGCGAATGATTTCATTTTGTCTTCAATTCCAGACAAAATGCACAAGTAATTTTGACTGAGCATTTTATCACAATTTGACACATTTTCCATATGTCCTAATCATTAATTTCAGAAAGAAACCTGGCCTGAGATGATAATTTTTTTTCGTACCAGCAGAAAATTTGTGAATCCATTCCAAAGTCAAGCCTACCGCTGCGAGTGTGATTTGCTAAAAGCAGCTAACGGCATACTCTGAAACCCAGCAGGGCCACTTCCAAGCAGCCCCTGATTAGCAGCTTAACAGATGCAGGAGCTGGGAAAATGCATTCCTCTTTCACCTGCTGCCTAGATTTGGCTCCCTCACTGAATACAGTGGCCAGCAAAGCCTTGCATCCATCAAGAAAATTTTGTTAAAAAAAATGCTCTCAACATTTTCAAAGGTTTACCTTGACGTGAGATTTTATTCTATGTGCTGTGCAGCTTCATTTCAGCTCACATCCAGATCCAAAGAATAGTGACTTCCTTCCTCATTTTATCTAATATTATAAGATGAAATAAATAGATCACCTTCATTTTGGGCAATTGAAAGCTGCATGAATGCAATTCTATTCAAAAGGTTCATTTTTCCATTATTTCCATTTTGTGCACAATTCCCATTGTTATTTTAAAATACTTAATTCCAATAATGTTTATTTTTATGCCCTAAAGAAAATCAAAAAATGACATGAAAGAGAAAGCTGAGCTTTTGTAATTTTCTATGGTGAATAACTCTAAATATCATTTGAAACTTTTCTGTTTGTTAGGAAAACACTACACAGGGAATGGTCCAGTTTACTGTTTATAATTTCTCTCTGTATGAAAAAATTCTGTACTTTTCTCCCCCAAAGAAAAATGTTGTTATAAGCTGTAGATAAAGGTGTAAGTGCACCTAATTCACACATCATATGAGACTACCAATATACATTAATCTTATCTGCTTTTAAACATTCCAATGAAGGATCTTTGCTAGATGAAATATTTATACTGTGTCATGCTTAATTCTATGGCCTGCCACACAAAATATGTTGTTTGTATATTGCAACCCAGCCTTGTGCCTCACGATTGCACTCAAAAAGCAAATGCTTTATCAAATAAAAACAATAAACAACAATATTTGAATATCTCAAATATTACTATAATAAAATAACTTAGCAGAGATTTATTACAAGGAGAGAAAGCAATGATCAAACTTTCATGATAAAATTACCCAGTGACTAGTATTCTATCACTTGTTCTCAGCTTTTGTCCATCCTTTTCAAGATGCTGAATGATAAAAACACTGTCACCTTGCTGAATTTGCTGCTTATTAGCAGATTAATGGGAACATCTGCTCATGAGAACACCTATCTAATGGCAACCAATCATTCTCCTATACATTGCAAAGCACTAACACAATTGGATAAAAAGGAAACATTTTGTTTGCCATAGGATGTTCTCTATGAATAGATTCTAGAGAACTAACTTTATAAAACACAGACTAGTTTAACCACTTGGCTGTTGAGGTTAGGCGTTCATTCAATTTATGATATGTTTCATTTTTCTACTCACAGTCTTTCTCAGCATACCACATCCTCATTATAATGGCCTCTTGTTTTCCCCTCTTGAACCCTAGTATCACACTTTTTCATGTTGCATTTTCCATCTTTTTAAGTACACTTTAAGTACATCATGTTATTTATGACACATACTAGTTAGGTACTCTTCCAAATCAAGAAAATCGCATTGGAATATTAACAAAGAGAAAGCACAGCATACTACCCGCAACATACTACTTCAAGCCACATGTTGATTAACTGCCAGTAACAGATAGATTAGTGACATATTTTAATTTACAGAAAAATAAATAAGATACTGACCACCATGTTACTTTGTGCTGGAATGGTTCCTTCTATTCGGTACAAAAACTGAAAATCCTACTTCACAGAACGTTAGGATGAAATAAATACTGAAAATTTAACTGTGCGCTATAGTTGATTAATTGACATTAATTATCTGAATGAATTCTCAATTCATTCAGTGCAGTTTTAAACACAAAACTCAACTTCAAGATTATTAAAAAAATTGGCTCACCTATCCATATTTGATTAATTATTGCATAATCAAGAGAGGATTAGTCATCTGAACTTTATTAAACATTATCAAGAATCAGTTCTCATCATTCTAAAACAGAATATTGTTATGCATATTTAAAGCATAGTGTTTTTAGGTAAATTAAGTCTTATTATTTCTGACTTACAATTTAGGGTACCACAGGCAAATCAACCATTACACAATTATCTACACAAGTGCAAGGAACACATCAATGAATGGCATACTTCTATTGAAACCTGCCTGAAATATTCCCTTTTCTCACCATTTAGCCTTTTACATTCTCCCACTCCTATACATTACACTGTCAATCAATACTTCCAGACAATGGTTTGATTTGTACAATAATAAATCTATTACAGTGAATACCCAGCATGAAATGGCCAATACTTAGCAAATTTGGTACTGGCTGCTCGTTATATTTCTTTGAAATGATGCATTGCAAATTACAGTTTTAATGTTGTTAAATACTAGACAGGATGGCACTCTGTAACATGCTACATAGGAAATTCAACACGCTAAGGTTAAAGCTAATGGGCCATCTTATCACTTCCATCACCATCTCTTTTATTGGATTATTAAAGAATCAATCATATGAAAATCCCTGCAGCAGAATATCAAACTCTTAACATCTGTGCTTCAAAGGACTTTATTTAAAATATATAACATTCTGATGTGTATTTTATTTTAAAATTCCTCTTAAACACCAGTATTACCTTCAAACCAAGCCACAGATTCCCCAAGAAAGCCTCTTGCATATGTTGGTGATGTCCTGCATTCAGCAAGGTTACACAAGCCACCAAGAGACTTACTTGATTTCCTGTATTTGTCATACTGTAAAATTACAATTGTGCAGCAAAATTTCCATGCACATACTATGTTCCTAAATTTTAATGAAAAGCATATTAAACAGTTAAGACTAATGCCTTTAGAGATGAAATTTAATACACCTACTTGCACTCAGAAATTCTTGTGAAAATGTATGATTTATCAGATTTTATTCATACATTGAGGAATTTTTCAGAATTTTCTACAATTTCAGAATATCGGACAATATAAACCCAGTGACCCAAACCAGTTTTTACACCGCCATGCCTTTCTTTTATTTCTATTACAGCTCCATGTCTCTATTAAATCCTAAACATTTCTACTATCATCTTACCAAAACACCTAAACACAAAATTTTAAATTTAAATACATTTAAGAGTCAAGTAGACCGTTTCTGATTACACAAATCCGTATTCTCGTAATCCAAAATTAATTCCTCCAATACTTTTCAGTTCTTCATTGTACATTTCTTACAATGTTATCTTGTAGGCCAATCACTATAATGTGGATTTCATCATTATTGACAAGAAGGCAATGCATAAGTAGAATGGGAGCGCATGTTTTCAAAACTGGCCATGTTATTTTCTAATGGCATTAGTATTATTTCATTTAGCACTCAATGCATTATTGCATAGTCTTGTGGTGGCGTCCTTGGAGTTCAATGGTTGGGGTTTGCTTCTGATGGAAAATGTAGTTCATATCTGTAAAACAGAATGATTCGTGGTTCAGTGTACTCTTTTCCGGTGGAGATTTGGAAGGAATGGAAAAAGAAGTGATTGGTTTCGGCTGGACATAAATGTGGAAGAATATCGAAATAGGCAAAACCGAAGCTATGAAATAGGAAGCAAAAGGAAAAGTAGATGAGAAGAATTTGCGATGCAAGAATAAAGCAAAAAATATCAACTGGGCAGACATGCATAGTTTTCCCGAAAAAAAGAGACTAAGACCAGCAAAAAATGCAAAACAAATGTAATTAATTGTTTGATATTAACAAGTCCAGACTGAAACAATGAAATAAAAACATTGGAAGCTTTCCAGAATAATGAAGTAAAATGAGAGGAGTCTGGCAACAAAAAAAAGACTAGCAGTGGAATGGAATATGCAAATATTGTAAGCAGAGCAGAATAGATCAAAAGGTGAGATCATAGAGAAGTACTTAAAGAGTAAGACTTTAGTGACACTTCATGAGAGGATTGTATTCAATATTCAGTGTTTGAAGAAAGAAATAGTGTTACAGCACTGAAAAGAGTAAGAGAGCTTTACATGGGGATAAAGACAAATTAAGGATTCTACATAGGAAGAAGAGTAATAATCTAATATAAGGGAAGAAACCTCATGGAGTCCATGTCTAGACACCCAATATCCAGAGATACGGAGGAATATGTATCAAACCATGATAGCAGCACATTGACCCAAGGTGCAAATGTGTTAACGCAGTTAAAGTCACAAAGAATGAAGTAACCAGGAAGCACTAGGCTGGAGTCCTGAAAGAATGTAAAATATATCACTTGCAATAATTTGAAGAATACAAGGAATAAATGCTACAGTTCTCAGCTCTGAGGTGATACACACTCATAAGTGTGGAAGGTGAATGTGCATAAACGCCACAGAAATATGCATACCCAAGGCTCAGGTGAAGAATTTAAACTCCAAGAAGAAAGCAGAAAGTTAGCAAAAGGTTTCTGAGAAAAGGGAAGATTTCTACAGGTGAAAATAATATTCAGTAGTGAAAGAAGAAATTATTAAATGAGTATATAACAAGTGTCAAAGGCATTTATTCCAGAGATGTTGATTTTCAAAAAATCTTTAAAGTATGTCATATCTTAAATGATGAACGAATACGGATACCTAAAGTTAATTTTGGGGGATTTAGTTGATGATTTATTATAGGTGGGAATATTTTGAGATAGTTGTATTCTGATTGCTAGTCTTGATGAGCCCCTGTGAAAACAAAGTCAATGTGCTTCACCTGCCACAAAATCTCTGTGTACTTAATCTCTCATATCATTGCTCATGGCGAACAAGATGATGTGACAGTCTTATGTGAATGATATGGAGATATAATTTGCTGAGAGAATAAATCTAACATTATCTAGTGCAAGGGTTGCCCTTGCCTGTTTATTTTTTACACCATTTTGCATCACAAGTGCAAGCAAATAACAGCACAGCAAGGGTAAACAGGCTTAAGCAAAAATTTGCAAAACCTACAATTGCTCCAAAGCATCTTTGTTATATCACTTCAGACCAACTCTAAGGCCAGGATTGTAAGCAGCCCCACCAGAAGGGGGTTGAGAGATGGTGTAACATCAGGTGGAACGGTACAGGCTCTAGGCCTTTTGGCTTCACACTATTGTTGGCCCACCTGCTCCTGAGCCCAATGAGATGAATGGGCACCTTGCCATGTGGGGATGCCACCAGTAAAAAAAATTGATAATCTCCCTGCAGATCCTGCTGGAGCAGTTCTGTTAATTTGGTATAGTGTGACTCAGAAAGGTCTACCTTGCTAGAAGACTCTGCTTGCCCTCATGATCAACACCTCTCCCCTTGAAGCTGCCTGACTGATTAGTCTCAATGATCCACGACTCTACTTAGCTGCATGGGAAATCCATAGAGGCATGGCTGAAACCTCAGCTCCCAGTCTTACTGCCGGCCCTCTGGTTGGCCAGCAGCTATTGAAGGCAAGACAGTATTTCTTAGAGGGACAGGATTTTGATCCTTGTGCATCATGTCAGATAACAGGATGAAGATGTGGTAGGATTTGAGTAAGGCCGAAAGGCTTGACATAACATCGTTCTGATGCTGTCGTGGATGTTGAGCGATATGGATTTATGTGATAGTGGGAAATTCAGCAATGATGATGTCACTGAATATTAAGCGCAGATGCTAAGATTCTCATGTTGGAAGCAATCACTGCCTGGCCCTTGTGAGATGTTTGCCACTTATCAGCTGTAGTCTAAATATTGCCCAGGCCATGCTGCATCAAAAGTGTTGAACTCTGCAATCATCAGTGAACATTCCACTTCTGATTCTATAATTCAACAAAGATCATTAATGAATCAGTTAAAGATGTTGGATTAGGACAATATTCAGAGGAGGGAATGGCCTCGAGCAATCACAACAATCTTCCTTTTTGCTTGGTATGACTCCAACCAGTAAAACATTTTCCTGGATTATCACTGACTTCAATTTTTCTCGGGATCCTTGATGCTACACTTGGTTAAATGCTTCCTCGACGTGATGAGCAATAATTATCGTCACACCTCTGGAATTAGGAACAAGGCTGTAATGAGGTCAAGAGCCAAGTAGCCATGGCAAAACACAATCTAACCACAGTAAACAGATTGTTGTCAACTATGTGATCTGTGGTAATGGCAACTTTCATTTCCTTACTCATGTTTGTGAGAAGACTGATAATGAAGCAATTGGATTTTCCTGCTTTTCATTGATAGAATGCTTATGGGCATTCTTAAAAGTTCTTAACATAATTTGCTATTAAAAGAAATATTGGATATAAGATGTAATTTGTTAACACAGCAGACACTGCACAGGATAATCAATAGCAAAGTGAAGGTAATAGTTGAAATGGTTAATATTAATAGTTTATATGTTAATAGAGCAACAAGGCAATGGAGTTAAAGCAGGTAAATAGTACTAATTGCAGTTTTTTCAACACAGTGAGTACAAGCACGATGGGCTGAAAAGCCTCATTTCATGTTGTAGAATTCTAGGCATCAATAACTCTAAGATGTGCAGAAGCCATTACAGCTGTAAAAGTGAAATTACAGCTTTCAATTTCAACCCAACCAGCCTATTAGCTTTTTCTTTACAGCCTTATCAAGCTGAAGTGTTGCCTTTAATGTCTTGTGAGCTTGTATCACCAAATCCCTCTGCTTTTCAACACATCAAGATGACTTGCATTCAGAGCATAATTACTATGTTATTTTTCTTAAGCAAAATTTATCATCCCCTCCTTATTGACAATAAAAACTATCAACCATTTTAGCCCAATCTGCCATCTTATCAATATCCCTTCGCAGTTTTATTTTGGCCTTCTACATAACAAACTGTAATTCCTAAAAAGTTATTATCCGCAAATTTTAACATCAATCCCTTTATGCTTAAATCTAACTTGTTAACATACACAGCAAACTTAAAATGAAATATGTAGGACAGCAGTACACATTTCCAACTTCTCTGAAATATAGCACTTCAAATTCCTAATCTGCTTTCTTCCTTCTAACTAACTTTCGATTCAGTGTATTATCCTCCTGCAAATTCCTAGTCCATATAAACCTTCATTACAGAATGTATTTTCTCTTCTACCAATGTTACATTTCATGATTATTTTAGATGAGGAAAGTCGAGAAGAAGCTTGAATGAAGTATAAAAATTGGCATGGATTGGCTGAGCCAAATGTCCTTTTACAGTATTTTTTCCTATAGAATGCTAGTTTCCCAAACCACCCTAAATGTGTTATATCTCAAAGTCATTATTTTGAAGTTTTCAGCCAGATTTTCTGATAATTTTATTAAGTTCAGATCCGCCAAATACTTAGATCCTGTTCATATCATTATATAATAAATGCATTTTAACTTTTATATTTGTTTTATTCAACAATTTATTTCTCATGATTCTTCACTTTAAGATCCTCTCTATGCTCACTCCTGTAATCTTGATCATGTTTATAACTGGTACATTTTATTTATTTTTTTCTCTGCTCTATATCTGTCATATTGGATAGTCATCTCCAGAACTATTAGTCTCATCGACATCACTACCCGATGATCCTGGTTGGTTGAGTATTTCCAGAAGCTCCAGCAAACCTATTGATGATCTGATGATATCAGCTTTGATATAAAAACAAAAATTGCTGGAGAAGCTCAGCAAGTCTGGCAGCACCAGTGGAGAGAAATCAGTCTTAACATTTCAGATCGAGTTATCCTCCCTCAGAATCGAAGAAGAGGACTCAACCCTAACTTTAGCTCTAATTTCTCTCCATAGGTGCTGTCAGATGTGCTGAGCATTTCCAGCAATTTTTGTTTTGAACATAGAACATAGAAGAATACAGCGCAGTACAGGCCCTTTGGCCCTCAATGTTGCGCCGATCCAAGCCCACCTAACCTACACTAGCCCACTATCCTCCATATGCCTATCCAATGCCCGCTTAAATGCCCATGAAGAGGGAGAGTCCACCACTGCTACTGGCAGTGCATTCCATGAACTCACGACTCACTGAGTGTAAAGAACCTATCCCTAACATCTGTCCTATACCTACCACCCCTTAATTTAAAGCTATGCCCCCTCGTAATAGCTGACTCCATCCCCTAATCATCTTGCACATCTCTATCAAGTCACCCCTAAACCTTCTTTTCTCCAATGAAAACAACCCCAAGTGCCTCAGCCTTTCCTCATACGATCTTCCTACCATACCAGGCAACATCCTGGTATGGTTTCTGATTTACAGCATCCACAGTTCTTTCAGTTTTTATCCAGATCTGATATGGCTGATTCTTGGAGAACAGCTCCCTTCTGACCCAGAACTGAGTTCATATTAAAACAAATTGGTGGTCTCTTATTGACATCTTTAAAGATATATCAACTTCCTAAACTTCTTGTCTTTCCCTGTTCTCATATTTCTACAAAGGTGATCCTGATGTTACCACATCTGAAGTCCTGCCTTCAAAACCCGTTTTTAAACTTATAAATACATTGCTTTATACATCACTAGCTTCTACATAATGCATAATAACTACGTTGTTCAACACAGTTTGAACAAACCTATCCAGCCTGTGCAATATGTCCCTTGCCCTGTGAAAACTGATGAAGCATCTTGAACTTTGTCCTGATTGCAAGAGATCTAGGCAGTATATCTAACTTCTGAATCTCTTATCTCTAGTATGTCTTATGCCTGCTATCTTTTATAGATATTATTTATTGTGTTGTTTGGAAACAAGCAGTTACTCAATGAGCTGCATGGTTATTTCTTGTCTGCAGATTATGGGGAAGGTGGCACCAAGTGGACATTAAGCATTTGGAGAAAAAGTTGTGTCAATTGGCCTGCAAATGTAAAGCTTATAAGATTGTATATTTTGGGACTCATCTCTCTAATCTCGGTAAAAGTGGAGGAATGAGGACTCATGTGACTTCTGAATCCCTGCTGACAACAGGTTTGGGTAGCTTTGGTGTTTAAGGTTAAATGTAGACCAAAATTGTCTTACTTGGAAGAAGATATAACATATTTGCTATGGAGAGACAAGCCCTAAATTTCATTTGTCCAATGTCTGTTGGCCTTTATTTGATCATTCAATTATCTGAATGAGTCCTTCCACACTTGATCCTGTCTCTGAGAAAATGGTCCATGGATGGACTGACACTGGTAAATCAGCATGCTATCCAACAGAGAGGTACTTTGTGCCATCCTGCGTCTCCCCTACTCACCCATGTATTGAGGAAACATTGCCTTCTGTATATTTGACAAGAGATAGAATAGTATCTAAATAGTTAATGGTGTTCCCAAAATAGTGATTTTTCCTGAATAATTTTATAATTGATTCAATTTCTTTTTTTTCTGTTAAATCCATTAAAGTATTTTTGCTGTATTTTATTGGAGAGAGAAATTGCAACTAATACATATTTGGAGTCCATCTTCCCTCTCTTAACTCTCTCCCTGCCAATAAACCAGGAGATGCAATTTTGTTTAGCAATGCAATATGCTAAGGTAATAGCTTCTCCTCTCAAATTTAATATGCTCTTTTATACAAATGCACATAGGGTGCATTAATCAACTATGCCTTCAATGTCACTGAACCACCACATACCACAAGTGATTAAGGAATCATTTCTTGCATGCTGTTCTTGAGTCACTTGGACATAGTCCGCAACGTGACAAACAAAACTGGTGATAAGAGCAGCAGTCTGTAAGTGGCTGACTGCTCACTGTGCCATTTTATTTCATGGAAACAGGGCAATCAGAAAGATTTTGAAAGAAAACAGTAGGAGATCAAAATTCAGCCAATCTGGCAGTTTTGTTGGTTTTCTTATTACCTGTAATTCAGGCATGATTTTCCTGTGACAATTATGTAAAATGCAGAATCAGACAGGAACTATATCATCCTCAGTTTCAGTTTTCCTCTTCCTACCCCGTATTCAGTATTTTCTTAAATTATTGTATATTCTTTGTGCAAGACCTCTGGATGAAACTTTGATCAATAAGGAGGGAGCAACTATTCTCATTAAAATACAATCTCTCTCCCCCAACTCTCCCATTAGTCTGTAGATAAAGCGATTGTTTCACAGTTAAACTAGCTTGATGACAATGTTTTGAGGGATGAGAAGCTTTGGTTATGAGGATAGATTGGAGAACTTCAAACCAGTTTCCTTGGATAGGGAGAAGCCTGAGGGGAACTTTGATAGAGGTTTTCAAAATCATAAGGAGTCTGGACAGAGTAGAAATTGAGAAACTGGTCATGCTTGTAAAAGGATTGAGAGCAGGAGGGCTGGTGCTTTTAAAAAGAGGGCACAGTTTTAAAATGCTTTGCAAAAGAAGCAGACATGAGGTAAAAATCTTTTATACACTAAGTGGTCTAGGTTTAGAATAAAAGTCTGTAAGTGTGGTGGAGGCAAGTTTAATTGAAGCCATGAAGAGGGTCATTGGAGGGTTTTCTAAAATATAAAACAAAACATACAGAGTTATGTGGAAAATGCAGAATCTCACACTAACTTTAAATACTCAAAAAGCCAGTACAAACACAATAGCCTGAATGATCTCCTATATTATAACAATTCTGTGATTCACACCATATACTATTCCCTGACTCAAAAGTCTTAGCCAAACAATTTATTCTTAGCCATCTGTAAATACCACTTGAACTAACCACAGGTGCACCATTTTCCCAGTCCATCAGAGGCAGGTTTGAGGATGAATGAGGTGTAAACGTTCTGGAAATTGACATTGGTCAGGATCCTGTCATGATCCTGTCCTTCCTTTGACAAATTAGAAGCCTCATCTCGCTGGTCTCCCATCATCCATCCACTAATTCTGAGACAGAATAGCAATTGGCTTGCCTTCGGAAAGAGCAGATGAGAATCTCAGATTTCCCTCAAGAAGATATCCCATTGTACTTGCTGAGGTTAAATGGGTAAAATTCTACCTAATGTTTCTGCTCAACACTTTCTGTAGAAAGACTGACAAAAACTGTATTTCGATGTGTGAACCAGCATCATCACATTTAACAGAAAAGCACACATTTTCAAAATCCAGGCACAATATCGGATGAGATTCCACAATCATTTTATCCCTTCTCTGCTCCACAGCACTTTTCTTTCCCTCTCCACCTCAAATAACTCTACAACTCTTATTTTGGTCAAACCACTAATCTGTAGCCATGCCAATTGACACAGAAATGCTGCCCCTTAACTGACTTGCAAGGATGTAGGTTTCAACAATGTTGAAACTTGGATCCCAAGAGGGCTGAAGAGGCGATTCAGCCCATTGGGTCTGCACCAACCCTCCACACAGCATTGCACCCAGACTCAGACCCCTACCTTATCCCTAGGACACCCCATTTCCCATGGCCAATCCGCCTAACCTGCACATCTCTGGACTGTGAAAGGAAACCAGACCACCGAGAGGAAACGCACACAGACACGGGGAGAACATGCAAACTCCACACAGACAGTCGCCCAAACTGAGAATCAAGTCCGGGACCCTGGCACTGTGAGGCAGCATTCCTAATCACTCAGCCACCATGTCACCTTCAGTTTAGAGTCCAAAACTGCAATTCATATTGCAATGAAACCAGAATACTAGAAACACATCATTGTCAGATCAAGAGCTGAGAAGATTAATGTTTATGAGCTTGAATTTTGATAAATAAGTTGACAGTACAACATCTAGCATGAAATATTAATCTGTTTTCTTCTCTCTTTAGATGCTGACTGATTTACTGAGTACTTGCAACTTTTCAGCTTTCCAGAATTAGTATTTTGTCCATTTATGACTTTGTAGCTGTCAAACATTTTCCTTTTCCAAACATCAATTCCACATTTGGACAAACAAGCTTTAAAGGTGTCATTGCTTTTAAAAGTTTGTCATAACACTTTAAAGTGTATTCTTGTCGTACAAAGATTACTTATGAGAATCACAGCCACATATTATTATCCTCTGAAAATGAATTCTTTCCTTAAGAATCTGTCACAGTAATAAACAGCATACCTTAATCATAGTAATGTGGAAAACAATGCTTCAAATAAATTAAATGAAGCATTTTATGTTCACAATTAATTTTATTAAATTGATGTTTCAAAAAATGTTAATTTATCCATCCCAAATTCAAGAAAATGTACAGGTATAACAATGTCATATATATGAATGATGAAGTCTGCATTACTGGCTTAATGAATGAAAATCTCCTTTGGATTTTAATAGCTCCAATATTCTTACTAGATGTAAATCATGCACAAATATTGGGGTTTATTAGCTATTAAATCATCGCAAACCAGTTAAATATACAGATAACATTTAAACCAAATATATACTTCAACTGTTTTCTGCTAGGATTCAACAAAATCAATGGAATTAAGTAATAAAACAATATTTGTTTCCCAAAGCATGCAATTCTATTGTATAAATTACTAATAAACTTTTGGTGCACTTTAAACATGAGCAAGTGTTGTGTACATGATAAGTATAGATGTATGTGTGCATGTTTTTAGATTACAATATTCAACTACATAAAATGTACATTACCTTTTTCAGTGAAATCTCTCTCTATATATTAATTACCATATCATATAAACCATCAATGGCTTTAATTTTTTTAAAGTAATTGTCATGTGTTCAGATTTAATCTTTTTATATAAATAGTCATACCTACACACACACACAAACAACAAACTTTATCCTCTACAACCTTTGGAATTTTCAAACATATTACATTTGAACAGTTTCTGTGTAGCAAGTTGAGACAACAAATTGGACTCAACTTCAACCCATCTTTTCCTGTTTAGTATAGAGAATCAGAAGCATAACCATTCACTTTACAGTATTAATCATTGCAAATGAAATAATTAAGACTGCAGAGAAAAGTCACTAGAGAATTTCTTGAAAGGGTCATATTTTTTCTTCACTTCATCAGTTGCAGTTTTACACATCTCTTAATCACAATCAGATTTTAATCATTGGTGAACCCTTTTTATAACAAATTATGCTATGTTTTTTTTATTAGAATGTTGTGGAATGAATTCATATTTTTAATTTTTTGAGAAGCTTTTTTTTAAACAAACAGTAAATCTGACAGTAGAGTCTATAAGAAACAAGATAATACTTCACAATTCTAAAAGACAAATTTCAAATCTTAAAGGATAATTAGCTGGTTTAGGTGTATTTTTCTGTTGACAAAACTGAAATAACCAAAAATGCAAAAGAGAAGTTTCCCTTCTCGAAAACATACAAATCATAAACAGCGTTATCCTCATTATGGACTGAAAACTATTCTGCAAACAGAGTTCTTTTCTGATATTGCAAAGAGAATGATTTGTAGTTAAAATTTAATGTGAGTTGTTCATATTGTGCCACACAAATATTACTGATATTTAAGAATAGGAGCAGGGATATTTTGGTAGATCTAAAATTGTGTTATAGCTCTCCAACAAAGTCTACCTCAAAACAAAATGAGAAAAAGAATCACATGGACTGTATTTAATTTGCGATTAACGCAATTACACAAAAATACAAAATAATACTGGAAACAACGATAATATTGCGTTGTTCAGCCAACCTATTTTGAAGAGTATATAAATAAGTTTAATCTGCTGCATATTCAAAATACTTAAGACCATGGAATTTACATTTCAACAGAAGAACTCGTCCATCCAGCTACAACTAAGACAATGCCTCACAAAGAAATTGTAAGGATTTATGACTGACTTTATGAAACACAGGAGCAAGTACTGCAATACCATGTTCCAAGGGGAGGGCCGCATTCAAGAGAAGCAGCCTGTCAAAGACAAGGCTACAATTCTCCCTTTGAGTGTGGCCCTTGCTGGGATTGCTGATTTTACCCTCCAGTGATTATACTCCTCCAAATGTATAGACAGCCTCAAAATTACTGTTGATCATTTTAGCAGACAAAAGCATCTGTTAACTACTTCTTGGTGCTGGCTGACAAAAGCTGCCCTTTGAGTATGATGCCAACATTTCCACAGTCTCTTATTTTTTTAACAAAGGTTTAACCTATACTCTGATAAAATAGCTAGCTGAGGAATGACTTAAGAGTGCATTAAATGTTCATCTTATTAAATTGGCATCAGTAGGTTCACATCTTTTGTTTATGAATGTATTTTTATAGTTGCTGTCACCAGGTATAACATATGGTATGTTCAAGTAAACAACCTCCTATATTTTCTTTGCTGCAAATTTCTTTACCTGAGCATATAGAAAACTATGTAAAAACAATGACTGCAGATGCTGGAAACCAGATTCTGGATTAATGGTGTTGGAAGAGCACAGCAGTTCAGGCAGCATCCGAGAAAACTATGTTCTTTAAATCAGTAAATTCTACAAGGAAAAAAACTTAAACCATCTTTATGAGGTATGAAGTAAACTAGAGGTTCACACCAACATGTAAACTTATTTACCAATAGCTGTCTATTTTCTATGTAATTGTTAACTTTCGACAGGCAAAAATAATTTCACAATGCAGAGAAAAAAATGTTTTGAATTTTGATCAATTTTAGACAATTATTTTAATCTGTGATTAATGATCTTTTTCCCTCTTAATAAATAAGTAAATGAAGAGCTATTAATAACAAAATAATCAGCCTGTACCTTGGAAAATGGTATTAATTATGAATATTAAAAAACATATTAAAATGAAACATTTCCATTCCAAGCTAAGGGATAAACATAGCAACCATAACATGGAAATGACATATTGCACTTTTTACTTATGCTATGTTAAGATGACCACAAAAGATGCTCAGTTAACCATTTCTCAACCAGGCAGACTATGCTTCAACTATGACAATAATTTTCAAGTCCCTTTATTGCCAAAATTTGGAGATTATGCTGAACAATAATGGCAGCACTTTAAAATAATTAATTGTCTAGGATTTGTTTCAGGACATTTCAGTGAAATTGTATAAAACAATGGCCCAGATTTTGCTGTATTAATAACAATGAGTCTGTCAGCATCATAGAATAATTGACAGCAGCCTTAAGCGCCCTCTACAGGCTGTATTGTTACTATCGTCACCAACTGAATCTGCACACAAACCATTGCAATGTGATAAATAGAGCATAATTACCCACTCGTTTTGAACTAAATGGAGAGGGAAATGCTTAAGATTAGTATAATCAGGCCTAACTGAGTTTTAAAGTAACATAGAAGTGATAAAGATGGCAGTATATCATAATTGGTTCAGAAACATTAAGATACAAGTGTGGAACCTCATTCCATCAGTAGAAAATTAACATTTCAGATTTTCTTTTCTTCTTCGATGTTTCTCTTTTAATCTCAAATGGTAAGCCCTGATCTTTACTTTGCTTCCAAAATAATATTTTAAATGGAATTGACAATTTCAGTTTGTTACTTTCAAACCACAGGCTGCATGACTCACTGAGAACTCAAGCTTATTGGTTGAAAATCTTTCCTGCTGTTTTCCTTTTTCATAGATGTGGAGGGTGTCACACTGGATCATATGTTGGATTACCAGTAATCTCACTAGCAAACTCATGAATATCTCTATGCCGCCATTCATGTGATTAGCGATGGAAGTTAAAGCATGATATGAATATGTATCTTTGTTCTCTTGCATTTACAAGGTAAGCTATCTTAAAAAGTGCTAAAACAATGTCAACAAGGAACAACACTTATTTCAGACTGCAATGTAGAAATATATGGAGAATAAATTCAAAAACCCATTACATTAACCGATCACTGAGAATTGTTTTATATATTCAATCAAGTGACGGGTTGAAATAATGAAAACATCCATTCCTAGAGCAAAGCATGTCAATTTGCTAAAAGCAAACTTTGCACATTATCTTGACCACATGGTTGCTTCACATTATTCTGTAACCAAACACATTTTTATTGAAAGAAAGTCTAATTTGGTCAGACAATTCATATTAAATTTCCAAAAATGCTAAACCTTAATTTTATCAGAGACTAGATAGTATGTTAGCAACATCCAAACAAACAATCCTGTGAGGATCAATAATGATGAGACTGTCATTAAACATGCAGCTTTTCAACATATGGGGAAGAATTTTCCACTCCCTTCAGGAGTATGAACAACAGAGACAAAGTGGAGAAAATACAGTGAAACTGAAAACATCAGATTGCCAATGTTGAGGGAAAAAATGTCCAATTTTCGACTGAAGGTTTAAACAATGAGTTTAGAATCTCAATAACTTACAGAGATGAAGAGCTGAATACTGAATGAGAAAAGGCAGCTTGGACCATCTCGCTTCCATGGATTTTTATCTCAATAGTACCTAAGCTCACCACATATCTGATTAACCCCCAATTCACTTCTCATTATTCAAGAAATTAGAATCATGGAAGTCAAAACCATTATCTGCCTAGCAGTTTGATGCTTGTTACTCCTGCACCATCAGACAACTTCATCTTTATCAAAATGTTCCTGGATGCTCTGTGGTCACTGTTCTCCACATTTCATCCAAGGAGGAGAGCATCAGCAAACCACCAGCCTCACCACAATGTCTCAGGCCACTGTTACACTATGCCTTCAGGAAATCCACTTTGGACTCCTATGGCTGGCATGGTTCTGTGAAGTTATTTTATGTACAGGAACACATCTGCATCTGATGCATTTCAATTGGAATGCATCTTTTAGTTTCTAGTTTTTTTTTAAGCACTCATTCACTTTGTGTTTACTTGGATGCGGTCAGTGTCTATGGCTTGCATTGTTTCAGCAGGGCATCAAAAGGAGTGGCAGCTTGTTGCAGTTCACAGCAAAGACCATTCAAAGACCGTGAAATGTTCTGGTACACTGTGCTACATCAATGTGAAAGCCCAAAGCACATGCAAATAAGCTGCAAATGCTTCAACCAAATGGACAAAGGGGACAAGTCAATAGAGGAGTCAAGGGAACTTCAGGCAATTAGGGGTACCACAGTCAGTCGTGGGGCTCATCTGATTCCAGTCCAGGGGTTTGGCCACAGACAAGGGTAACTGACAGGGCATTGTGAGGACATTAGTATGGGTGTGGGTGCATAACTCCTCCTGCACTGTGGTAAAAGGCGGAACTGAGTACTATTATGGTGAATGAAAGGGCAGGTGGTGGTGATGAATGAGCAGAACAGACAGTGAGTGAGTGAGTCAGAAGAGCAGAGAGATATAGTTGTTCGGGAGGAGGAGGGGTGTGAGGGCCATGATGTGGATGTGATGCATGCAACAGTATATATTGTAGCCCTGAGCCTTAATGAGGTGACTGTGCAGCTCTCAAGTTCCAGTGCTGCGGTAGCTGAAAGTAAATGGTGGCACTCACACTTACAGAATATGGAGAATCATTACCACTCTCTCTGCACTGCTGTGCATTGCATTAGATCGCACCTGGGACACTGCTCAGGCCCAGGCTGCTATCTCAGCCCAGGCTGGCTGAGTGTCAACTCATGGCTTCTTTTGTTGGTCAACAAAAGCTCTTGTTTTCACCACTTTGTCCACCAGCAACTTCAGGTCTTTGTTAGTGAAGTGAGGCACCAGCTTCCCCTTTTTGGGCCAGGTCTTCAGCATTAACGACAGAACACCAGGCTGTAAAGGGCAATTCCTGAAGTGATAGCAGCTCGACTTAAATATAATTTCAGCAGCAACCACCTCTCCTGCTGCATGGCTCCACAAGATAATTACGAAAAGACCAGGTGCATACTTACAGAGGTGAAGAACAAAATACTGAATGAGAAAAGGCAACTTGGACCATGTTGGATTGAGCACCATCAATTTTGCTCGAAAAACATGGATAAAATGCATGTTGACATCATGAAGCACCCATCAGACAATGGAGAAATATATTCAAAATACCCTTGCAGGATCAACAATTTTTAAATGAATAATATTTTTGTTCAGCAAATGTTCTGATGATTCTTTCTCCTGTGTATAAAAGTACCAGTTAAGTCTCAGGACGATGGATCAAGCTTCAAAGTACTTAGGCGCATCCTAAATCTTTAATTGCAACAAGTCTTTTTTTTAAAAAGTATTTTACCAAAAACTGACTGCAGCTGTCTTGACATTGACTCTGCAGTGCTACACCTGGTAAGTGTCAAGGAAGCTTTGAAATGATAGAGGACTGCATTGCAAACTGAACATTAATCACCTGGGAGTTAGCTCAGACTGTGAACAATTTGGGAGAAAAGACAATAGCTTGCTTTATATCATTCAAGAATACACAGGAAGAGAGGTTAATATCCAATTCACCCATGGTCTACATTTGCTGGTGAAAGAGTATGTGCTAATGAGTTGAGATGCTTGTGTGTGCTAGTGGACTGAGATACTCATGTACACTAGCCTGGTTTGAGCTGTAGTATTCTATAAAGGTTATGGTCAAAGAACAATTCATGAGTCACCGCTGCATTGCAGGTAAAGTATCTATCTCTCTGAGTTCTAGGCCAGCTGGCCAGTAAGCTAGTCAAAAGAAAACAGGGCAAAAGAGGAATTTTCTCACTTTGACTGCTGCCAACTAGCCACCATAAAAAGGAAACAGGACAAATTTCAGCCTCATATCTTTGGTGTTGTATAAAAACAAATTGGCGATGCAATGAACTGGTTTCAAAAGATAGCAGAGGAGTGAAGAACCAAGAGACAGTTATTACTTATATGCATTGTTATTTGTGTTGGCAGGTGAAAGAAAGACTGAACTGGTCTTTTTTTCTCTTTTCCACATGTTATGTACCTTTGAATTCTTAAAATAAACATTACAGTGGTGAGGCAACCCAGTGAGCTCCAGTATCTAACTCTGAACTGGAATATTAAGTGCTTCAAAGTAATGAAATTTTATTTGGTAATGACTTTTACTTTGTAATGTCGATGATTAAAACAATAACATTCCCTTATTGGATACGGGTTCAAGTTGAACCAAGATATCACTAATGACTGACAGGGATCAAGCAAAGACCATTTGTGCCATGCCAATCCAATATTCAATGGGAATTGGTTCATGCCTAGAATTGCCCTTTCCTGAACAGTAAATAGTCGGCATCCTCAACAGCACACATGTCTCACTGTTGTGGAAAGTGACAAGGATGATACTGGAACAATGAAGTTGGCAGTAAGATGCATTATTCTCATTTTAAACTCACTTCAGTTTTATCCTGTCTGGTAAAGTCAGTTGTGTGCTCAGAGTGCCAAAAACACAACTGGAGCATAAAGACAAAATAACTAGTTTGAAAAGCAAAATGAAATAAAGCAAAAGGAAAAGAAAGTGAATGCAAATGAATTGCATGACCAAAATTCAATAAGACAGTGAACATAAAGCTTGGATTTCATGCAAGAGTCCACAAGATAGAATAACATCATCGTTTGTATTGAGAAAGAATTAAACAAAAATTGGGATATAAAAACAGTGGCTTTCAAAAACGTTCACTTTTAAACAAAAAATGTAAATATTTTTTGACTTAGAAAATCAAATCCACGTTTTCATGATTCTGCTTGCTTCCATAGTCATAAAAAGATAGACAGATGCAGTGGGTAATTTATTAAATCTGCCATTAACTTTTATTGTGGAAAAAACGGTCAGATAACCAATGGCAGAGAATACACAGCTGCAGCTCAGTCGGTTAGCATGATTCCAAAACAGTGGATCGCACAGTAAAGAAGGAATACATAGTTCATTGTATTTACTTTTATGTAAGGTACTGTGCATTTTAATTACTTAATTTAGAGTACATATTTACAGGCTGAAATCAACTTACTTATGATTGTAAGCCAAACACATAAATCACTTGCATAGCACATCACTTTGAGCAAAGTTGAATACACTTGTTTTAAGTTTTCAACATTTATTTTATCATACAATATCCTCAATTTAATAAGGAGAATTGGTCTCAGATGTTCCCTTAGGTTAGGCACTGTGACAATCTGGACATTTTTTGGCAGAACATTGAGTCAGACTTGGTATTCTGTTTACAGTAAAGGCTGTTATGCCACTAAGATTCATTTATCTCCTTGAATTTCAACACAATTTGAAAAAAATGAAAGGGAGGCAACTAATTGAATGGCTCTTGAAAGACATAGTACAGACACAATTGGCTGAATGGTTCTTTTCTATGTTATATGATTTGATATTTCTCAAGAATTTGTAATTCTATTTCTACTTGAAGTTAATTTTATAAGATTTATACTTAACTAACTTCTTTAAAAGCATAGACAGCATGATTATAGCAATATATACATCATGATCTACAAATTCTAAACATATTATTGTGATTTAGTTTGTACGTAATGTTAATTTACCGCTGGCAGTTACATTGCCGATGCAATGGATTTCAGAATCATTGAAGCCTTACTGTGCAATGTGAGGCCATTTGGCCATCTTGCCTGACTGGCTGTTCAAATGAATGCAATACTATGTACCAATCTCTTGCTTTTCTCTCTGTAACTTTGTATACTACTTTTATCCAAACAATTGTCAACTGCCCTCTTGAATGCCTCAATTGAAACTGCCTCCATCACAATTCCAGACAGTACATTCCATATCCTACTTATTCTTAGAGTGAAAAAGATTTTGCTCAGATCACCCTTGTTTCTTTTGCAAACTACTTTAATTCTCATTCTTGTTTGTTTTACAACTGAGAACTGTTTCTCCCAATCTATTGTGACTCAAAGGATCATGATTTTGAAAACCTCCATCAAATCTCCTCTTAGCCTTCTCCTCTCCCAGGCAAATAATTCCAA
The DNA here is from genome assembly GCF_037043375.1 of Chiloscyllium plagiosum. NCBI lineage: Eukaryota > Metazoa > Chordata > Chondrichthyes > Orectolobiformes > Hemiscylliidae > Chiloscyllium > Chiloscyllium plagiosum. Next base: position 26,889,168 of record NW_028270155.1, on the reverse strand, counting down.
TTTCTTCATCTATCCTGATGACTGAAGTTCCTTATTCCTGGAACCATTCTGCACTCTCTCCAATGCATTCATATCCTTTCTATAATTTGGTGCCCAGGATGTAACACATGCTTCAGCTGAAGTCTAACAAGTATCTTATATAAGTGTAATGTCATCTTCTTGCTCTTGAACTCAATGTTCCTATTAATAAAGCTGAGGATAATGTGTCCTTAACTTACTGTTGTCCCCATCGCTTCTGCCACTTTCAATATTCTGTGCACATATACACCCAAATCCTTTTGCTCTTGAAACTCTTTAGTATTGTATTTCCTATTTTGTATTGTATTTCCTATTTTGTATTGTCTTTCAGTGTTCTTCCGAACAAATTGCATTTACTAGAGCAACTTAGGAGAAACAAAATGTTAGCTTTCACTTGAGAATGAAATGTTGTCACTAGTGAAGATTATCTGAGAGTGAACATCCAGGAAACAGTTTGCATGCGTACATGAATCTGTTGAAATGGAAGAAACACTGAATAATGATATGGACTGTCTTGAATATCTGACAAAAGAACTATTACATTGATTGGGAATTAGACAACGTCTAATTAGAAAACAAATAAACTCCAAAGTTGAAGTGAGAGTGACTGCCCTTGACAAAAGACGATATTTTACCAAATCTGATATCAGGAAGCCCTAACAAAATTATAGTCATTGGGAATTTTGTGAAAAACTCTGCTGGTTAGAGGCATACCTGATATAAAGGAAGAAGATTGTGGCTGTTGGAAATCAGTCATCACAAATTCAGGGTGTCACTACAGATTTTCCTCAGGGTAGTGCAGTAAACCCAACCATCCTCAGTTGCTTCATCAATGACTCTCCCTCCATCATTAGATCAGAAACTGACATGTTCACTGATGATTGCACGATATTCAGCACCATTCACAAATCTTCAGTTACCAAAGCAGTCAATGTTCAGATGTTGACAAATCTGGACAAAATCCAGGCTTGAGCTCATAAGTGGCAAATACCATTTGCAACACACAGGTGCAACAATGACCATCTCCAATAACTGGGAATCTAACCTTTGCCTCTTGATAGTTAATGGCAACACCATCACTGAGGATTATTATTAACAAGAAATTGAACTGAAAAAGCCATTAATACTTTGGGTTAAAGAACAGGTCAGAGGCTAGGAGTCCTGCAGTGTGTAACTCATGTTCTGATTCCTTGCTCACCATCTACAAGGAAAAATTCAGAAGTGTGTTGGAATACTCACTATTTGTCTGGATAAGTACAGCTCAAAGAACACTCAAGAAGCTTGACACCATTCAGGGCAAAGAAGCCTGCTTGATTGGCACCACATCCATAAACATTCACTCCCTCACCACCGTTGCACAACATCAGCAGTGTGTACTACTTACAAGATCCATTGCAGGAATTCACCAGCAACTTCTAAACCCACAATCACTGGCAGCTAACACGGACAAGGACAGAAGATACATGGGAACACAACCACCTGCAAGAATCTCACCAAATCACTCACCATTCTGTGTATATTTCAAAACATTTTGTCAATCCTTCACTGCTGTTGGGTAAACGTTCTGGAATTCCTTCCCTAATGGCATTGTGGGTTTACTTACAGCAAATGGACTGCAACACCCCTCTCTCTAGGACAAGTGGAGATGGCCAGTAAAATCAGGCCCAGCCAGCAACACAAGCCAGGGTTGGAGGATTTGAGCTATATGGAGAGGCTGAATAGGCTGGGGCTGTTTTCCCTGGAGCGCCAGAGGCTGAGGGGTGACCTTATAGAGGTTTACAAAATTATGAGGGGCATGGATAGGGTAAATAGGCAAAGTCTTGTCCCTGGGGTTGGGGAGTCCAGAACTAGAGGGCATATGTTTAGGGTCAGAGGGGAAAGATATAAAAGAGACCTAAGGGGCAACTTTTTCACTCAGAAGGTGGTACGGGTATGGAATGAGCTGCCAGAGGAAGTGGTGGAGGCTGGTACAATTGCAACATTTAAGAGGCATTTGGATGGGTATGTGAATAGGAAGGGTTTGGATGGATATGGGCTGGGCGCTAGCAGGTGCGACTAGATTGGGTTGGGATATCTGATCGGCATGGACGGGTTGGACTGAAGGGTCTGTTTCCATGCTGTACATCTCTATGACTCTATGACTCTATGAGTGAATAAAGAAAAGGTGAAAAATTGCAAGAACACCTAGTGTTCCTTTGCATTGTACAGAACTCTTTTATAAGAAAATGACAATAAAAGTACATTTATAATATCAGTGATATTGCAGACTGAAGGGGACCCATTTATTCATTTGCAGGCTGTAACCTTTACAACAAATGCCATGATTTTAAACCATTTATTGTCAGAACTCAACCGCGAGAAGACTGCCAATAATTGAGCGGCACTATTCCATAGCCATTACAAATGTGTACATGCCAAATTAAACCACCAAGATGATAAATTTTCTGATGGATTGCTATTCAGGACCAAATTAATTCTCACCAGATTTCATCATTATCCGGAAAGTAACTCTCTTTCTATTGTAACTAAACTTATTCTTTATCAAATAGCAAAAAAAATGGATTAGTCACTAACTATGATGCAACTGGTGCCACATTATCCCATAGAGCACCTCCTTCACTGCTCGAAAAATAGCGCAGGCTTGAATAGTTTATGTGTGAACCACACAATCCCACTTGATCTTCCAGGTGGAGGGAAAAGTACTCTGCTGGATCTTTGTACAGGAGTGTCCAACTTTGATTTTCCAATTTATAATTCAAAAGGAAAGGTATGTGGTGCTTTACATGCGTCCACCCGTAAAGATACTAAGCATTACTCTGAAATGCAGTTCATCACCAGGTAAACATGACACCTCTACAAATAAAACACAAGAAAGTTACAATCCTTCACTCTCACTCATTCTTCATGCAGGGCTAATACAATTTCTTGTTATCTTTCCTATCAAAATATAAACTAACTCCAGCATTAATCAGGTTCTTGATTATGTGTCTACTATTATGCTGTCTTTTTCCGTAATGTGAGAAATGTTTATATTAAATAGTTGAATTAATAAGATCTCCCTTTTCATCTTTTGAGTTTTAAACTTTTCAACAAGAGCTAAGGAATTATGGTGAGTGGATATTGGTGTTTTATTGTAATCATGATGGAAACAAAATCCAAAATGTTTAAGAGTTAATATTGTTGCCAAAGTCTACTTTTCTACTGTATAGTTCTTCTTCTGACACTGGTTTAATTTAATAGCAAAGTATGTCACTGGAGTCTGTTCCTGTACTCACATCAAAGTCTTAACTTAACTTGCTTAGTTGTAAATTAGTAATTCATTTTTAGCCATTGGTTAAAGAATAAGTTTGTATACAATAACTAGAATTATTTTCTTATTAATGATGAAACTTGGTGTTAATTAGTTGTGTCTTGAATAGATGTTCATCTGTCAAATTTATCATCTTGGTGGTGTAATTGAGTATTTACGTATTTGTTAGAGCCCCTTTCCCAAGTTAGTCACGATAAAAAGTTTGGAGCTTAGGGTTTGGGATCTTTTGAACAAGTACAACACAAGATTGGATATGGATTAAGAGTAATTGGAAAAGGATAAAAGGGCAGATACCAAGTCACTCATACTGCAAAAACAAAATGGTGTTGGAAGCAGCAAAAACTATCTTTCAGTTGAAAGAAGTATCCCTGATAAATTTACAAATCGGATTGAGAAATAAATTAGAGGTAGAATTGCCAGAGCTAAGAAAGATGAGGTAATTGAAATGCTGGAAATTTCCTGGTGGAAATACAGGAGTGACTATATATATATATTGACTGGTAAATCACTTGAGATAGCATGAGTTCAGTTGAAGAAAATTATTAAATTTGTTAATGACCTATAAAAAAATTGAGGAAATGTATATGGACTCATTCTTTATGTCATTTGAGAACATAGCAAAAAATGAAAAAAAAAATTAAATGGGCAAAGCAAAATGAAATATTTGCCATGAACAGCAAGTTGACAGATAGTGCGCATGACATTTATGTGTCACTATCAGAGCAGGTTTCTATGGATAATGACACTGTAAAACACGATATTCTGGGACTGTAAGAAATAGTTTCTGAAGCATACAGGCCAACATCTTGAAATGTAAAGAAACAACTGGGGCAAATTTATACTGAATTTGAAAGACTATAACAAAGTAATCACTACATTGATAAAATCATCTCTCCTCTTGAAATGGCAATAAAAATGATCAATTTTGCTTCCAATTTCCATCCTTCCCTCAATTTTATCTGGTCTGTCTCTGATTCTTCCCCTCCCTTCCTTGACATCTCAGCTTCCATATCTGAGTTTGGCTGGCCACTGGTATCCATTATAAACTCTCCAACATCCACAGTTATATTTGATTATATATCCTCACACCCTGATTCCTACAAGGAGTCTATCCTATTATCCTCGTTTCATCATCTTCTCATAATGCCACTTACCACAAGGAGGAGCTTAGAAATGTCCACTTTTTTTCCCTCAACCAATGATTCCCTGCTATCATGGTTGACAAAACCCTTAACTGGGTCCAACACATTTCCCACATTTCTGCCGTCTCCGCATTCCTTCCCTCCCACAACAACAATAGGGTGCCCCCTGTTCTCACTTGCCACTCCACCAGCCTCCTTATCCAAAGGATCATAGGACATCACTTCCACCACCTTCTTGGCATTGCTATACGATGCCCCTCAGGTTGAATCACCACTAATTAAACAGAGAGCAGCACAATGGTCCTTTATTCTGGATTAGTGGTGCTGGAAGAACACAGCAGTTCAGGCAGCATCCAAAGAGCTTCGAAATCGACGTTTCGGGCAAAAGCCCTTCATCAGGAATAAAGATAGTGAGCCTGAAGCGTGAAGAGATAAGCTAGAGGCTCCTCTAGCTTATCTCTCCACGCTTCAGGCTCACTGCCTTTATTCCTGATGAAGGGCTTTTGCCCAAAACGTCGATTTTGAATCTCTTTGGATGCTGCCTGAACTGCTGTGTTCTTCCAGTACCACTAATCCAGAATCTGGTTTCCAGCATCTGCAGTCATTGTTTTTACCACAATGGTCCTTTAGGCCTATGAAGACTTTGCCTTTACCTTTAATTAATGGGATAAGTGAAGGGTATATCCTGGATCCATCGTACAAAGTGCGATGTAGTGTATCTTGTCGAAAACACTGGTAGATCATGATTCCAACATTACGCCTAAAAGTTTTCATGACATATAAGCAACTTATATATAAAATAATCAAAGTCCAGCGCCTATCATCCACAAACACAGGAAACTTTGAAGACATACAATCAGACATTCAAAACCATGATTAAAGCATATTGTCACAAATACCCACAGGATTGGGACCAAAGATATGATCTGTTATGCATTTGCTACCAGACATTTCCCACATGAATATATTGGATTTAGTCCATTTGAACTGATCTATGGTCAATGAGATAATATTGATAAAAGAGATGTTTTTAATGCAGAGACAAATTTTCAACGTTGGATTATGTGTCAATATTTCTACAGAACTTGTGGGAGCATGTATAGTAGCTCAAGAGCTTTTAAAAACTCATAGCTATAGAAGATGGACTGTTCAGACAGACATGCTACAATTAGAACATTTCAAACAGAGGACAGAGTGTTTGTGCTATATTCTTTACAGGATGAAGCTCTGAAAATGTGATTCAGTGGCTCATGCAAGGTAGTTAAGAGGGTTAGTCAAGTGACTTTTGTGATAAAGACTCCTAATTGTAAGAAGAAGAACTGTTTATGTCACATAAACATCCTTGTAAAGAGGAAGATTATAAAAAGCACTGATGTCAGGTGGTAAGAATAGTGGATGATGCTAGAGGCAGGAAGCATGAGATAGAAGGAGAGGCAGATATGAGTGGTGAGGTGAGGTGAGGATATGAGGGCAGTGTATTACTCAGAACCAAGTGATTGATTGTGATGAGCTTACCTCTCAGCCAAAATATACTGCTGGTAGGTTCTAATCCCAATGTGGAACATCACCCTTCAGTAGGAGGAGGCTACAAGCAGGTTCTGGGATGAACACAGCTTTGGCATCCAGATACAAGTAGGTCAGGGGTTTTGAATGAAGATGAATTAAGGAGCTGAGGAATGGAGGTGAGTGGGATGATGGCAGAAGTTGTGGACTACATAGTGAGGAAAAAGATAACACCTTGTGAGGTGCAATGGAATACTTCAAATGAGCCACCCCTTCATTCCTATGTATTCCACAAAGTTATTTTTTGAAAAGGCCTTTCCACTCACATCAAATAGCCCATGCTAACCGCAATGTGGCACAGATAACACAATATTCAGGTCAACTGACTTGCTAATAAGCTCAATTGCTCATTAATTATTTGTTTAAAAGTGGTGAGTGGGCTGCCAGCCTGCCTATTGTTGTATGGGGACAGAGTTGGAGTGGATTGAAAGGCATCAAACGTTGCATGTGCCCCTAACTTTACCTGCTGAAAACATGCTATACAGGATTTGCCATTGTTTTGGCAAAATATGACATGAGTTTCACTTTTTGCAGTTGACTGTGCTTAATCTACCTTGTGAGTGACCTAAACAAGCTGACTTCTTACATCCTGATGAGCAACAAACACAAAAAAAATTAAAATTAATTATGCATTCATTCTTTTACATGATCTGCATATAAGATACTGTGTGTTATATCTCTCTGTCATACCAGGCCTGAGAAAGGGGCTGGGCTCTGAAAGCTTTCAATTTCAAATAAACCTTTTGGACTATAACCTGGTGTCATTTGATTTTTACTTTTATGGAACAGTTATGTAGATACCTCAAGGCAGCGTGGCACCAAATGTATTTGAGTTAAAGAGAAACTGCCTCACAACAGTTTTCAGGTTAATCCAGTTTGTTAAAGACCTATGAGTGCAGTGGTCTCAGAGACATCCAGAGGCCTGCAAACAAGTAGCATCTCTCATCATTTCTCTTTGTGAGTAAAAGAACACCACAGACTATGAAGATAGAATTTCAATTCACGAAAATACATTGTGTGAACCAATCAGCCAGCAGATAACATCATGTCATCATTGCTAAAATCAAAAGAACTGCAAAAAATAAGTCTGCACCCTGGCGGTCTGAAATTTGGTCCACAGAATTTGTTTTTTCCCATCGATTTCTTCCATCCATAGTACTGGGGTGGGGGAGTCCAGAACTAGAGGGCATAGGTTTACGGTGAGAGGAGAAAGATATAAAAGTGACCTAAGGGGCAACGTTTTCACACAGAGTGGTACGTGTATGGAATCAGCTGCCAGAGGAAGTGGTGGAGGCTAGTACAATTGCAACATTTAAAAGGCATCTGGTTGGGTATATGAATAGGAAGGGTTTGGAGGGATATGGGCTAGGTGCAGGCAGGTGGGACTAGATTGGGTTGGGATATCTGGTCGGTATGGACGAGTTGGACCGAAGGGTCTGTTTCCGTGCTGTACATCTCTATGACTCTATGACTTGCAGCCAACAAGTACTTTTTATTATTTTTGTCCGTCTTATTCATGAATGAATATGTGTATTCTGGATTTTAAAATAGTATGGCTTAAGTTGTATGGTAGTAAATTAGTTATTATAAGAAGCAGCTTAGGAGAGTCATTCGTGGTTGCTAAATAATATTGAACAATTAAATATAAACCTTTTTGTTTCTTCAGTAACAAATTACACAGTATAAATAACTATTGAGATATCAGGGGAGTAATTCAGTAATTCTTTATGTAGAATTTTAACAAGAGAAGCATCACACTTACTAGTTTGTGTTCATTATTCTTCTTCAAGGCACTGAATTCTTCAAGATGCTAGAAGCAAAGTATACTTTAGAAGAGCTATAAAGTTGCTATCAAAGAAAAATGTGTCAGCAACAAATCCAAAGCAAAAACTTAATTAACACTTGCCCCCTTCTTTTGCGAAGACTTCAATTTCACTCACAGCAACTTGTTCCAAAGTTTCTAAGTTTCCCTGTTTCACCAAACTTGGCATTTTCAGGATTTTCATCTCAAGAAAATGCATTTATATGTTTCTGTCAAATTTTTAGATTCATATTCTATTTTCTATAGTTTTCTTCAGTTACCTCAGATTTTCACACTGGAGGTCAACTTTGTTTCACTTTGGTTTAAGCAAAGTGATTTACTGATCAAAAGGAAGTGTTGTATTTTAATTTTAAAAGCAATGTCTCAGATATACTCAGTATAGTAATAAATTACTAAAACTGTTAAGCAACAGAAACACCTATGCTATGGTAAATCTGAGCTATGTGTATAATTGTCTTACTTACCAAACAATGAATATGTAAATAGACCACTTTATTAGGTCATTTCAGTGTTATCAGCTGTCAATTTTAATTTAAGGTCCTTTCAATGCACAAACTGATACAGTTGCATTGGTTTCCCCAATCTCTGCAGTTGTTTCAGCATGCACAGTTAGAGTCCGTCCAACAAGCATAATTGACAGATCTCCCTTCTGGTGCAGCAGTCCCCAGGAGCCAGCTAATACAACCTCCAACACTTTATTATTGGTCAATTTGGGTTTTCTGCCCACTTAAGTGGCAGAGGTGAGGGTCTCTGTGGCCAGCATAATCAATAAGACCAGTCACTTTCACGGTGTTTCAATGCTGCTCAGCAGAAGGTAGACATGTGCTGCCAAATGTCCTAAATTACCTGATAATGGTTTTATTATTTTAGATTATACTTTTTTTTGTTGTTTCTTGTTTTAAAAAGATGGGCAGAACCAACAAGGAATTCTAGAAAACATTATGAATTGAGCCAGATGAATAATACTTCAATTTCAAAAATGGCTAAAATAGTTTAACATTCATGAAATTAATTTGGGAAATTCCACCTCCATGCATGTGATTGTGCCTGCTCATGTTCCTTAGTTGAAGACTAATTACTAAGCGACTATTAAATTTCAGAGTTCAAGTTTTAAGGCAGAAGAAAATATTGATTTTCTGGTAATTTGCATATGATCATTTTTAATTACATATAGTTATTAAGTGAAGGTTTTCAGAATGAACTGAAATTAAATTAGTGTTGAATCTTCAGAGATATTTTACTAAATTAAAATATTGTGTTCGGTATGAAATTTTTAAAGAAAACCTTTTTATGTAAGATTTGATCAGGAATTGAAACTTTAAACTTGATCTTGCTGAATCTTGCTATATCTTGCAGCCTGTTTTAACTTTTCTTTCCTTAAATGGCAAGATCATTACACATACATAAAACCAACAAAAATAATAAGGCAAGCCACAAAGATTATGGCTAACAGACCAATTCCTGCTTCATTGGCAAACATCTGCAATGGCTAACATGAATAACATACCAAATAAAAACTGAAAGAACTATGGATGCTGGAAATCAGAAATTAAAACAGAAATTACTGGAAAAGTCTAGCAGGTCGAGCAGCATCAGTGGAGAAAAATCAGAATTAGCATTTTGGGTCCAGAGACCCTTGGCGTGGTATATAAATGTATAATAATAGACCATTTAATATGTTTAGCATATAATCCATACATTTGTTTGAAAGTATTACTTGAGCCGCACCAGCATAGTGTAACATTGCTAAATATCAATTCATTAAAATTAACTGAATTTGATGCAGCATTTTTGAAAGTCAGCATATGTTTGTAAGCACAATAATTCTCATTGTTCAATTCCCAATTACAGCATTGCTGGGATACTTCACATCAGGTTCAGGGAAGGAGGAAAGAGTCATCGACAGAGTTATCATTTGGTTGTTCCTGCACATCTTCTTTCAACATTTGTGCTGAGCATCTCAGTCAGGAATACTGAGCCAAAATAAAGTCAAATACAATTCCAAAGTTAAGGGAACAATATAAAATAGGCAAAGATATGAATGTAACAGATGACCAGACACTTAAAGCATCGATACAATTTATAACAAATTATGAAGGCAAATAACATCTCACTGCATGAGTAACAACAATTTATATTCATGTAGCACCTATACCATAGAAAATCTCCTTAAGTTGATTCAGAATTATTACTGAGTCACATAAAGAGACATCAGGATAGTTGTCAAATATTGAGGTCAAAGAGGCAGGTTTTGAGAAGTATCTTAAAGGATTTGAGTGCCATAAAAAGGTGGAGACCTTTTGAGGTGATCCCCAGGCTTTGATTGAGTAGATGAGAATGGAACCAGACTAAGGCAACTATACCCAGAAGGAATTTCAAAGTTCAGGGCCACATAGCTAACAGCACTGGACCCAACACTATTGGGATATGCAAAATGGCAAAATTGGAAGACCACAGAAATTTTGTTGTACCATAGAGGAGACTGCAGAGATAGGAGGAATTTGAGAACAAGGATGAGAGGAATGTTAAAATTGAAACATTGCCATAACAAGAGCTAGTGTAGACTAATGAGTATGAGGGTGATCAGTCAACAGGTTTTACTGAGAGTTAAGTTACAGGCAGTAGAGATTTGAATGAGCACTAACATATATAAAATGCCACAGATTAGAAACTGATGTTTTAAATGTTTTATAGTAGCAAAAGCTTGGATGGGTTTCAGCAATATATGAACTGAAGCTGAATTAAAATGGAATGATGTGACAGGTGTATGGTTAGGCATTCTTGGTGATGGAGGTCAGAATCTGATCTTCAAAACATATATGATATCAAGATCGCTAACAATCTGACTCAGCTTCAGCAGCCACAAAGGTAAAGATTTGTAAGGGGCTTTACAGAGTAAATGCTGAGAGGATAGGAGAGTCTAGGATCAGAGGGTATAGACTCAAAACAAAAGGACATCAACTTAAGACTGAGATGAGGAGGAATTTCTTCTCTCAGAGGGTTGATAATCTTTCGAACGCTTTGTCACAGACAACTGTGGGAGCAGAATTCTCATGTGTATAAAAAGCTTCAGTAGACAGATTCTGGACTAGTAGAGGCATCAAGTGTTACAGGGAAAATGCAGGCAAGTGGAAGTGAGGAATGCAAGGTCAGCTATGATTCTATTGAACCATGAAGCAGGCTTGAGGGGCTGAATGGCCTACTCTTTTTCCAATTACTTATGGTCTTCTTATAAAAATGGATGCCAGAGAATGGAAATTATGTTGACATGCAAAGACAATGGTTTCCATCATCCCAAAATTTAATTTTAATTAATTCTAGTTATGAATACATCGCAATTCATTCAATACTGAACATTGAACAAGCAGCGATCCAAACCAGGAGGGATGAAGAAAAGATATTATAAGACAGAGCCGAGGGTCATCACTATACATATGGACCCTAATGTTGTGTTTTTGCATGATACCAGAAAGAACTAAGAGATAGAGAGTATGTAGATGAGAATAATAATAGGGACCAAGGATAGATTCTTGGGAGCTCTAGAAGTTGTGGAACATGAGCGGATAGCAAAGTCATTGGAGTGATCCCCTGGCTTGAACATTTAAGAATGGAACCAGACAAAGGCAACGACACCCACCTGGAAAATGGGGGAACTGTTGGAGGTGGACAATGTAGTTAACTGTTTTGGAGTTTGTAGTTAAGTCAAGAAGAATGAGAAGAGATAGCTTTAGCACAGTCAATCAAATAAAATGCAATCTGCAAATTTGAACCGGACTATTTCAAGAGTATGGTGAATCCCCATTAATTGTGCTTTGTAAAGTATTTGTAAGAACAGATGAAATATTGCCTGCAAGTGCAGCCACAACACAACATATAGCGGTACAGAAAATGATTCCAAGGAGAGCAACAAGAGATTGTATGCTTTATACCTGAGTGATGGAGACTTTGAGGAAATTCTTAGCAGCTAAATTATTTTTGAAAATATCTTCACTCACACAGCTAAAGAAACAAAATGGAAGTGGAGAAGCATTTTGTACGCAATTGAAATAGCAGAAGCAGGTGATGTGAATAAAATTGAGAAAGCTCCATTTATGACTTTGCAACAAAATAACTTTGGTTAGACACATTATCTTGTGAAATAGACTGCCAACTAATGCAGTAAATACTGACTCCATCGAAGTAGTCACTAGGGACTTGGATCAATTCTTGATTTATTAAAGGATAGTAAGGTATGAGTTTGGAGTAAAACATAGATTAAAAAAGGTCTCATCATATACAAAAAGAAATAGATGGCACACAAAGGTGGCTGGCCTTTATGTGTTACTACATACTTATATTAGCTTGCTGTTTACAAAAAGCTGTGCAAGCTACACATTTTCCCTGATACAGTAAGACAATCTTTACACTAGCATATTGTTTGCCTGTGGTGGGCTGTGATCTCAACCCATCTGCAGGTAGAAGCTAATAACTGACCTGATCCTTTGTGTTTTCAGAGACAGTCATTTATCTTTACTAATGACAGTTCTTTGCCACTGGACAGAAAGAGCTGGGTTATATGGCTACAAATTCCTCCACTATCATCACATACAGAAAATAACATGCAAAAACACTGGGTCAGCAATTGGCAATATCACCCCTGCCTCTGATATGATAGAGTTTGGAAACTGTTAAACGTTTAGAAATAACCAATTAACAGGATATCAATTGTAACAATTGTATGAAAATGTTTGAGTGTGGTTTGTGTCAAATATGAGGAGTCAGCACAAAGGGTGGAAATAAAGGTGTTCAAATGAGACTATGGCTGCATGTAGTTGCAGCAGGTCTGATGAAAGTGGTACAGTTTATACGTTAATTGACTTCATTAATTCATTGCTTTGTATGTGTTATTGGAAATAGCGATACATTGAGCAGAGAAGGGGTTTTTTAGTTGTTGGTTGTGAATGACGTCTTGTTCATAGCATAAATCCTCTCCTTCATGATGTCCCATCTGAGATTCCCAAGTGGGCTCGAAGCTCCCATCACACACTGTCTGTTTTTTCCATCAGGTGGCTGCTATTTAGCCTTCCAATACTTGAACTGCCTCACAGAGGTGGGGATGGGAATGGGAATGGACAGACCACTCATTTTGCAAATTGATTCTCTCACCCTGTGAAAATCGTGAAATCCAACCCAATGCGAAACCACTTGCTAAGGAGACTTTGGTGTCGCTGACTATATTGGATTTTTCATGTAAGAAGATAAATTGGCAAGAGTTATATGAGCCAGTATGAGGTCACCCCCTTCATTGATGAAGCAAATATGGTCAATTTTATAAACAAAAACTGAAAGTGCTGGAGAAACTCAGTAGGTCTGGCAGCATCTGTGGAGAGAAAGCAGCATTAATCTTTCAAGCCAGGTTTCAAGGTCTGATAAATGGCAGTTTTGAAGAAGGGACGCTGAACTCAAACTATTAACTCTGCTTTCTCTCCATGGACGCTGCCAAACCTGCTGAGTTTTTTCAGCAATTTCTGTTTTAGTTTAGACTTACTGTATGTGCAGTTGTTCATTTTAATTTAATTGTCAATTTCACGGCTCCTGATTGAAAATGGGTGAAAGTGAATTCACATACTAAGGTATGATGCATGGGAAATTGTATATTTTGCAAGGTTTGTGAAGGTTTGTAGCTCAGGTTGAGTGTAGGTTTGCTCGCTGAGCTGTAGGTTTGATATCCAGACGTTTCATTACCTGGCTAGGTAACATCATCAGTGGCGACCTCCAAGTGAAGCGAAGCTGTTGTCTCCTGCTTTCTATTTATATCTTTCTCCTGGATGGGGTTCCTGGGGTTTGTGGTGATGTCGTTTCCTGTTCGTTTTCTGAGGGGTTGATAGATGGCATCTAGATCTATATGTTTGTTTATGGCGTTGTTGTTGGAGTGCCAGGCCTCTAGGAATTCTCTGGCATGCCTTTGCTTAGCCTGTCCCAGGATAGATGTGTTGTCCCAGTCGAAATGGTGGCTTTTTTCATCCGTGTGTAGGGCTACGAGGGAGAGCGGGTCGTGTCTTTTTGTGGCTAGCTGGTGTTCGTGTACCCTGGTGTCCTATGTAGTGTTTGTGGCAGTCCTTGCATGGAGTTTTGTAGATGACATTGGTTTTGTCCATGGGATGTACTGGGTCTTTTAAGTTTGTTAGTTTTTGTTTGAGAGTGTTGGTGGGTTTGTGTGCTACTAGGACTCCGAGGGGTCTTAGTAGTCTGGCTGTCATTTCTGAAACTTCTTTGATGTATGGTAAGGTGGTTAGGGTTTCTGGCTGTGTTTGGTCTGCTTGTCGTGGTTTGTTCTTGAGGAATCTGTGCACTGTATTGAGTATCCGTTCTTCTTGAATACGTTGTATAGGTGGTTCTCCTCTGTTTTGCGTAGTTTGTCTGTGCTGCAGTGTGTGGTGGCTCGTTGGAATAGTGTTCTGATACAGCTTCGTTTGTGTGTATTGGGATGGTTGCTGGTGTAGTTAAGTATTTTGTCAGGGTTTGTCGGTTTTCTGTATACACAGGTTTGTCGTTCTCCGTTGTCCTTTCTTTCTACTGTGACGTCCAGGAATGCAAGTTTGTTGTGGGTTTCTTCCTCCTTGGTGAACTTTATGCCTGTGAGGGTGTTGCTGATGATGTTAAATGTCTCTTCTATCTTGTTTCGTTTTGTGATGACAAATGTGTCGTCAACATAGCGGACCCAGATTTTTGGTTTGATGGTTGGTAGGGCTGTTTGTTCTAGTCTTTGCATTACTGCTTCTGCTATGAATCCTGATAGCGGAGATCTCATGGGTGTGCCGTTGGTTTGTTTGTAGACTATGTTGTTGAAAGTGAAGTGGGTGGTGATCTAGATGCCATCTATCAACCCCTCAGAAAACGAACAGGAAATGAAATCACCACAAACCTCAGGAACCCCATCCAGGAGAAAGATATAAATAGAAAGCAGGAGACAACAGCTTCGCTTCACTTGGAGGTCACCATTGATGATGTTACCTAGCCAGGTAATGAAACGTCTGGATATCAAACCTACAGCTCAGCGAGCAAACCTACACCCTAAATTGTATATTGATGTTATAGCATAAATCTTGTATACTTTAAAAACAATCAAAGATCAGGGCCTACTGAATCACTCAAGCCTTGGAGATTTTCGCAGAGATGCACAAATAAGAGGCTACGCCAGGTCCACTACCCAAATACGGGCAGCAGAATGCAGGTACAATAAGAAGACTTGTAGGCCCTTGGAAGGCTGGCAGCCACACTGACAGAGTTGGGCCGTATTTTCTCATGTTAATGTGCCCTAAGGTATGAGTGGGATGGAGGTTGTTGTCAAGCGTCGCGAAGATTGCTCGGAGTCCATCAGGCTGCTGACCTAATATGCAATTCTCCGAAACTCCACCTAACTCTGCCTTTAACTTGTCCCCTCAGAACCAGGGGATTCTGCACACTGTCAGTACTCATGATGAGTTGTGTCTCCATCAGTGGCATAAGGGGGAGTAAGTAAACTTTTCCCAAACATGAGTTTATTTACTTCAAGTTTCATTGGAATATTTTTAGGTCTGTTCTATAAGGTCTGGACATAAAGTTATTCACTAATTATAAGATGCAGGTCAGATAATACAGCTAGGACAAAATGACTCCAAGCCAATCAGTGGGCCCAAATAGTGATAATATTGTTGAATGCAATGCAAAGGACCCAAACCAACAGGATGAGTTCAAGATAAACACTTCTCTGACAGTAAATTAGCTTGATCATTTAAAAACCCATGGGTCATTTTAAAAATTTTCCTCAGATATCCAAAGACTTTGTTCAAGATAGAGTAAAATAAGGCAAATCTCAGAGCCAATGAAATAATCCAGCTAAGAACAAAAAGTATAAATAATCCATATTTATGATATTGAAGATAAACAGTATTCTCTCTGGAAGGTTTAAAGAAACTACAATTCTAACATTCATAGTCATGGCACCTTTATAAAATCCTGATTTATTGTCTCCTGAATACAGAAAAATACAATCTATGGACTGAATGGATCTTTTGTTTAATCAAAGAAAAAATCCAAATCATTTACTACAAGCAATTTCACATGCTGTGATAATGAAGTATAAAAACCTTTAGTATCATTCAAAGAATGAATTTCCACATTACTTAGTACCAGCCAAGCTCTTTGTGTAGCCCTACAGCCGCACACATTCCACGTCTCACTCAAACAAAAGACATACAAATTCATTAAACTATTTAATTACGTGTCTTTATTTTTCTCCATTAGCAATCCATGCCAGTACAAAGTAAATAAAAGCTGCCTCGTTTCTTGAGCAACAGCAGTGATTGAGGTTTTTATTCAATTTACAATAAAGGCTCTTTTTTCTCTTGGCCAGTTTCCTACAAGCCCTGCAAATGGGAGCATTCAACTGTACACACGGTGCAAGAATCTAAAACAGCAGTAGCACTCGGCATGGCAAGCACATACCATGCAAGCATTAAAGCTGCCAGCGCCAATAGCGGCAGAAAAGTGCTTCAGCTACAAACAGAAAGGATATTAGCTTTTTTCCTAGTAAATTTGCTTTTTACATCTATTTCTTTTCAGAAGGGTTGTTATTGAGCTTAGTGTCCACAAATGCCATTGATCTGCCTGTGACTCAATCTATACACTCTTACTTTGACAGAAGCTCAGCATGTAAGCAATACAAATCCTAGTTAGGCTACAAACTTATTGATTTTATAGATTTCTCCCAAAGTTGTGATAATGATATATCATTGTTAAATTTGGTAGAACAAACTGCTTTTCCAATCTGTCAATGCAAGCATGAAAACCAATTCACAGCCTTGTTTAGAGATTTTCCTTCAGTAGGATAACTACTGCAAGCGGAAACAGATCGCCAATATCCAGCTGGTGGCAGCTGCTTGATGGATGACACCTTGTCTGATGCCCCTTCCGATCTACAGTGTGTTATGTCACACGGAGTTTTACTCACTGCCAATAATCATCAATGCAGTTTTTTTATAATCTTAAGAAATTTAAATTTAATATATGCAGACACACACACATGCTTTTTATTTTCCTGGTAAATCTTCTGATTTTTTTTGTATAACAGAAATGGATGCTGAAGGTTGAGGGTATTTGTTCAACCGTAATTACAGACTCACGAAGCAAAAATCATAACACCATTTTGATGCTTTTTGAGTTATTTCATGGTATAAAATATTGGTCATTTACTCCACTCCTACAAAACAGTAGTTTTTAGAATTGTATGTTGTAGATTTTACAAGGCATAGAATAACTTGCAGCTAAAGTTGCTCATGATATTTTTTTTCCCTAGGAATCAGGCACATGTGTTTTTGCACACTTCACAGCATCTGAGTGCACAATTAATTTTATGGTGGATGAGTTTTCTTTTTCTGAAAATCTGTTCATAATTGTGCTGGTTGAATTTGCGGGAGCTTTCACAGAGAATGATGACTTCCCCCTTCTGGATTTGTTCTGCTCCTATGGGAGGTGCAATTTAGATAGTGCATTATCGATTTTTGCCATAATAGGTACAGAGGTACCTCTCTGGTCTGTTCAGTCTGCCCACTCACAACATCAGGATTGTCAGCTGCTGTGAGGAAGCCTGTCATTATTTTTTTCAAGTAAATCCATCACAGAAAAAGGTGATGAAAATAAAATTATTTTCACCTTGCTACAGAGAAGAATGGCTATGTCCACCACTGAAATTATTCTTAATGCCTTCTGGTAACAAAGTACTGGGTAATCAGAAAACAGAAGGAAATGGTTTGTGAAGGATAATTTACTTTTAATTTGCCTCAGACACTCCTGTGATTTTTTTTATATGTCAAATAATAAAAGGTGCTGTATTTTCTTTAAAGGAATACTAATTGGGATGGCAATGTGGAACTGGACTAGTAAATCACATAATATAAAAAATGAAGATTAGCTGTACCAGGAAAAAAAATTTGAAATGAGATTTGTAAATTCAAAGCTTTTCAAGTGGTCGTCTCAGAATGAAATGAGATCGTCAACAATTACTTGTGGAAAATAGGACATGCAAAACTAAGAGCCTCAGGGCTTGTCATTCCTGACCCCTGGAAGATTAGTGAGTCAGTTGAAGCTCATCTACTAAAGCCCAACCCAGGGGGGAAAAAAACTTGATACTTAAAAAGAAATGTTGCCTCATTACATTAAACCGGCAAGAGGCTCTCAAAAGAAATTGTTTATAAAATTGTTTTAGAAAAGTCATCTGACTGTGTGTTTGTTAGACTTACGTACTAGTTAGTGGAGCACAGTTGTCTGTGTACATCAATGAAAACAAAGAAAGAAATGTCCTTAACTGTCACTTTTAATAAGAGGAGTCAACATGCCTCTATTCAGGTTAAATATTGCCCTGTCACTTTTCAATTGAGTCAACAGATTTTTTAAAAAAGTCAAAGCATAGTCTATGCAAAAATCTGTCATAATGTGACAGATCTGTCCTCATTCAGCAAATTCTATTGTGAAATCTGAAAAGTAACTTTTCATAATCAGCAGTGACATCAAAAGAAGTACCTGCATGAAAATAATGAATTTTCTATTTTAATGAAAGCTTGTTGGTCTTCATTGTAAAGTTTACAAAACCCTAATATATTTGAATTTTCATACAGAGTCATTTTGTAAAATATGTAGTTGTAAAGGAATTGCCTTAGAATGCAGTTTCTTCATGATTACGATATGTAGCACGGTACAAAAATTGAAAATTAAGTTGTGCTGTGACCTGAAGTGAATTTCCTTGCACAACTCTGATTATAAAATAGGAAATATTTTAGCAATAACTGTAATGAAAAACAAAACAAAGCATTAGAAAAACACATTCCAGATACATACCTTTGTTAAGTATGTGGTCCAATGTAATATCACTGTTACTATAAAAGATAAAGAAATTTGATTAATTAACATGAATTGCAATATGACCAGGCCAAAATGCATCAAATATTAAAAGATAGACTGCTATTATGTACTTCAAGTACAATAATTATTAATGTGATAATTGTGTGCAAAAATTAGACTTAGAATACAAACTTTTTTTCAAAGTAGTGATGCAGGTTCAATGATCAGAAAAGACAAACTACCAAAGCACAGCAGTGACATTGTCGTGAAATTGATCTTTCTGAATCATTGCTGAAATTAAATTTCAAGAATTGAAAATTTGTAGCAGATAGTTCTTGTGCAATGGCGTTCTCACTCTACAGGCAAAATATAGCAAGTTTATTTTATTCTATTGTTCACATGGTATCTTCTATTAAACTACCGAGGACAAACAGGAAAAATATTGTTTTTCATGTATTTACAATAAATTAACACCAATTTTATTTTTGACATTATATTTTTTCCCTATTCCTTTAGAAAATGTAATGAATTATACCCTTAAAGTCTTTCCACAAGTAAAACCATTTTTCCTGCTGCCCATCATGTCTGAGTTAATTTTTTTAAAAATTCAGTGCCTTTTTTTGATAGTGAGATTTATGCTTTTTGATCACTAATTCCTCAAGGAGTTTTTACTGAACTTATGACAAAGGATAGGCTGTAACAAATAATTTAAAATTTGAAATCCATTGATTTCCTAATAGTTATCACATAATGTGCAAGTTGTGCTTTCAGATAATATTCCATGGAATTAGTAACAACCTTATTTGAAAGGTTAATAAATTTAAATAATTGACCCATAAGCATAATTATTCAGTAAATGCTTTTAACCAAGTACAATGATTTTGAAATGAAATCCAAATCATTACATTGTACCAAAAATATGCAGATTAGAGTCAGCATTCCTCCATCTTGTAAATTCGTGGTTCACCATGATACCATGGCTGTATCTAAGTTACACTTTCGCATACTTTCCCAGAGCTTTGTTCATGAACATTATAATAAACCGAGCAGAAATATCATAATCAATGGGTTTCCTTAAGAATTAGCAAGACAAACTGAACTACGCAAATGAAAATGAGTGTTTTTTTAAAGTATGATTGTAGATAAACTACACGTTGAAGTATGAATATGGACTATTACTGAGAAGTGAACAAGTTGTAACAGGCATATCAATATTATCCTGGTGCAAAGTCGGAAGCTGCAATTCTCCACAACACTACAATCCCTCACTTAAAGTATGGGAAAAAATGAATGTCAGGAAATGACTCCAGTTGATTCCTTTCAAAACTGGATTGAGTTCTCCCCGCATCTTTCCCTTTAAATGCATAAATGCTGTAGAAGTAAAAAGATTGATTAAAATCATATTACAAACAATTAATAGACTTTTAAAAACAGAGTAACTATTAGGACTGAGATACAAGGATCACGAAAATCCATTGATTGCAAGAGCATCAGATATTTTGAGAATATTTGCTTAAAAAAGATTATAAAGATGAGCCCAGCAATGACAGACAGTTAGTTTAACTTTGGTGGTGAGGTAATTGCTACAAACAATTATTTAGGATAGAGGTAATAGTCACATGGGAAAATGTGGGATGTTTTGGAAGGAATAAGGGTTAAAGGAACATTATGTAAACTGACTTGCTGAAGGCTTTTGAAAAGGTAACAGAGCACATTGATGAGGGAAATGGCGTTGATGTGAACATGGGTTTCAAGAAGGCTTTTGATACAATGCCACACAACAGACCTGTGAGGGATATTGTAGGCATGGAATAAAGGGAACTGTAATAACATGGATACCCACTTGGTGTGATAGAATCAGGGGTAACAGTTTTCAGGAAAGTTTGTAGTGTAATTCCCAGGGAACTCTCACTTTTCCTGACGTACTGTATATTAATAATCTAGATTTTGGTGTGCAGAGGACAATTTCAAAATTTGAGGATGCTACAATACTTAGAAACATGTAAACTATGAGGAGGTCACTGTAGAACTTCAAAAGCACTTTGGCACGTTGGTGGCAGATGAAATCCAATGCAGAGAAGAGTGATGAGATAAACTTTAGCACAAAGAACATGGAGAGATAATGTGAAATAAACAGTCCTATTCTAAGAGTGTCAGGAGTAGAAAGACCCATGTGCATGTATCCATGAGCAAATAATTATGACAGGATAGGTCGAGAGAACTGTTAATAAAACATTAAGTATTATAAGCTTAATAGAGGTATATAGTCCAACAGTAGGGAGGTTATGGTGAATTTATATAAAGATTAAGTGCCACGCTATAGGAAGGATGTGAATGCTGGCAGAAAGTGCAGAAGAGATTTACGCAAATGTTTCAGAGATGGAAAACTTTAGTTATTATGACAGAATGAAGAGGTTGAGACTACTTTCCTTGGAAAGGTGAAGGCAAAGGAAATATGACAGAAATTTTCAAAATCATGTGGAGTCTGGATAGAGGAGATACGGAGAAATTATTTCTGCTTGTAAAATGATCAAAAATCAGAGGGCGCAGTTTTAAAGTGTTTTGCAAAAGGAGAAAATGCAAGGTGAAAAAACAATTTTCACACAGGGAGTGGCCAAAAATCATGTCCTTTAATTGAGGCATTCAAGAGAGCATTTGATGAGTATTTAAATAAAAACAAAATGCCAATATATGTGGAAAAGGCAGGAGATAAACACCACTTTAAAATGCTCAGAATGCTGTGTAGATACAAGAGTCCAGATGGCCTCCTCCTACAACATAATAATTCAGTGATTCTGAGAACAAAGTTTCAAGGACTTACACAAATTAATGAAGACATATAATGAACATGAAACCACTGCTCACTTCTTAAAAGTAAAGCTTTAATATCATGTCCATTTACTTTTAAATATGAAAACTGTACACTCAGTGACTTAGCAATGATTGGAACAAAAATTCTTGGGGGTTGACTTCAGTGAACATTTATTGATCATGTAATTCGGAGAGTTCCTTATTGTACAATGGGAAATAATTGCATACCAAGGTGCATTGTACTAGTCTTCCTCACATGTATATAGTTGTTAAATTATTGACTGTGACAACGAATTATTTTCTAGTTGACCAAGTGCTGGGATATTACAAAATGCAATGGCCTGCAGTTTCTGTTGCATTGTTTTTCTTCAGTTAATTCGTCTGCAAGTGTCTAAACTAGCACAAAAGATCAAGATGTTTGACGTTCAAATTACATCCAACTACCACATTAGAGCCTCCATTTACCCTTTTATTCCACACTACCCCATCAGCACCTATTGCTCAATGTGGGGTGCCATCACAATGAACTTTGCCTCCAAGAGTCCTCCCTGCCCCTTAGCCCTGACATTACACCCTAATGATGCTCCTCTATACTCTCCCAATGGAGACTATGGTGGTGGTCACTGCCAAAAACCACCCATTCTGTAACCTTTGATACTGTTCTGCCTACCCCCATACACTTCCTTGCCATCATCCTTGTGTCCACCTCTACAGATGTCTCTGATTCCACACCTCCACCCTTGCATAGCCTTGACTTCCCTAACCCTTTTTGTGCATTGAGTATCAGTGTCAATCAACACTCAGACTATATTAGTTCCCATACTAACTTTGACAAACAGCCTTAGACATGATTGATCAGATTCCTGACTACTAGTTTCGCAGCTTTATGACTGACGATACATAATTTTTCTGGTTGCTTATGATGGCACTGCAGGACTGAATGCTGCCCATTTCCCGGTCTGCAGTTGGACATATCCTCGATTGTGCCCGGCACAAGCAGATGACTAACCACAGCCAAATCCTAGCCTGTGTGCAGATTGTACCCATGACTGACCATACTGGGACCCCTGAATAGCACTGCCCACCCCTTGAGTGGATTGAGGACCAGCTCCCTTCACTTTGCAACATGATCATTTAGTTGAATAAATCTAAGTACGTTTGACACTCAGTCAGACAGCACAGGCCATAAGTATTAGATTGATGACTGAGTCAAAGAGCAAAATGTTCCCCAAACTGGACAAAGCCCTGCTGACAAGCAAGTTGAGCATCAATGTCTGTGCAAAATAGCAAGTTGATACATCAGTACTGATAGCCTTTCAGCTCTGGCTGAACTGTTGATGCACAGTACAGCTTGAATGTTGTGAGCATGCAGTTAGGCACGAAGCAAGCAAGAAGCAGGGTCCAATGAGTGAGCTGGGTGCCTGTCCCTGCATGCAAATTTTCCTTGCAATGGCCTCTCAATGTCAGTTGCTGGTGTTCTCTGTAATAGACTGTTTTTCCTAACATCCTGCAAATAGATCAGAGAGGTGCCATCAAGATTGCGAGGGTGTTGGCAAATGTCAGCTATCGATGTCAATGGCCAACGGTGTATGCATGCGACTCGTGCCCACGATCATGCTTTGAGATGCTGTACGGTGCTCAGTTATATCTGAGCTGTGCATAGCCAGTGGCAAGCTGGTTTTTGCCCACATACCTGCCTTGATGTCTTGATGTATTGTTCCATGTGTTTGGCAAAATAGGAAGGTGAATGTTAATGAGGTGAGTTGTGCTATTAACAAGGTGTTTAACAAGCAATAATTACTCTTAATTGGCACCTCACCTCTACCTCACAAGAAAATCCCCCCACTGCTCAGCAAATACACAGTGAGGTGTTCCAAATGGTGAGATATGTCTCACCAGACCTCTTGCATGATTTTTCCATGAATTTTGCCATGATTTATATTGATTTTATTTATGAACAGGTTGATCATAACATGTTTTTTTATTTCAAAAATATACTTTATTCATAAAATTATTTGGATCTCTATACAATTGGTCATGCCATTCTTATGCACAAATTACATTGCTTTACATACAGACCTCGAAATTTAATTTTCATATATACAAGTCTGTACATTTACTATCCAGCTCTTCTGCTGAGGCGTCAGCAGAGCCCAAATGACTGCACGGGCCCCCTGTTCTTCTTTAGGCAGGCAGATGTTACACGATGGTCTTTCCCCACCGCGCCTTGGCGGCAGCTGCCCCAAGCTTCAGCGTGTCCCTCAACACATAGTCCTGGACCTTGGAATGTGCCAGTCTGCAACACTCAGTCGGTGTCAACTCCTTCAGCTGGAAGATCAACAGGTTTCGGACCACCCAGAGAGCGTCCTTCACCGAGTTGGTGTTCGTCTCAGTGTGCGCCCGGGGAACAGACCGTAGAGCATGGAGTCCTGCGTCACCACGCTGCTCGGGACAAACCTCGACAAACACCTCTGCATTCCTCTCCAGACTTCTTCTGCATAGGCACACACAAAGGTGGCCATCAGGGTGAGGGTGGCCTTGGATGTGTTTTTTTCCCCGGTTGCCCAGATCTTTATACATCGAGTCCCTTCGGACCTGGTCCATCTTTGATCTCCATATAAAATGGAAGATGGCCCGGGTGACTGCAGTGGCACAGGTTCTCGGAATAGGCCAGACCGGTGCCACATATAACAGCAATGACAGTGCCTCACACCTGATGACCAGGTTTTTTCCCATGATGGAGAGTGACTGTAGCTTCCATCTGCCCAGTTTCTGCTTCACTTTGCTGATATGCTCCTCCCAAGACATGGCGCATACCCCAGTCCCCCTGTACCAAATACCCAGCACCTTCAGGTGGTTAGTCCTGACAGTGAAGGGGATCGAGGATTGGTCGGCCCAGTTCCCGAAGAGCATGGCCTCGCTCTTGCCTCGGTTTACCTTGGCCACCGAGGCCCGTTCAAATTGGTCACATTTGCACATGAGTCTGTGCACGGACAGCAGATCCATGCAGTAAACAGCGATGTCATCCATGCAGAGAGGCCTTAACTTGTAGGCCCCTGCTGCCAGGAATAGTCACCCCTCTCAGGCTCACATCCATCCTGATGGACTTGGCAAATGGCTCTATGCAGCACACAAACAAGGCAGGAGAGAGAGGGCAGCCCTGCCTGACTCCAGATCTGACTGGGAAGCTATCTGATTCCCAATACATAACAATCTAAGTAGTAAATGGCTTTGTCAAACTTTACAAAGCAATTTTCAGTTTTTAAAATTTGATTATTCCCGGTTGATACACATTTCACATGCATTGATACAGTTTAATAATAATAAAGCTGAAATATATTTGTAAGCTTGCCTTTTGAACATCACATTTGGAGTGGAATTGGATGAAATCTGAAAATGGGCACAGGGACTTGAATTAACACATGTGATGCACACAGCATGCCAATTTTTTATCCTTGGCTCATTTGAATGATTTTTCTGGCAAGCCAGTGTTAACCGTGCTGTTCTTTGGCTGCGTGCTTCAGTAGGAGTCTCCGAATTCTATCGACTTGGTGCTGCTTGAAGCTTCTCTGCACTTCCTATAGGGGATGTGTGTTACAGTTGGAGCAGGTGCTGGTAGCTGTGCAGGAATGGCACAACATGGGACAGAGCATGGTCCTAGGATTTTGGACACTGCACTGGTGGCACTGGTGGAGGAAGTGAAAAGTTGGATTAAGGTCCATTATTCAGAGGAAGGGCAGTTGGCTCTATGTACACCCACAACAGATTGTTATTTAGCAATTACAGTCAAATGTGTATGAAACAATAGAAGTGTGAATAACACGTATGCAATAAAATGTGTATAAATATAACAAAGTACAAAATTAATAGTGGATAATTGAGAATTATTTCCAGTGCTTGATACAAAGATAAGGTTTTACATAGTTGCTGAAAAGAAAACTGATTACAGAACACTGGTTTACATCACATCCATTGCCACAGAATATTATTTTGTTTGGCACCCGAAGACATTATAGGGAGACGGTGCACAGCACATGATGTTCTCTATTAATCATATATCGAGCTGAACAGGCAGAAAAAACATGCTGAATCAGCAAAATATATTTGCAGCCCAATTCAACATTAAGTACACAACAACCTATGCAACTGATCTCTTCAGAGAATGTGCTATGGAACCCGAGGCAATCAAAAGCTCTCAATATCTTTTCTAAAGTATGGAATCCTAACACACAAACAAACAGAATCTTTTATTTGCTTTGTTACTTAAATACTTTTTTAATGATGTGGTCCTGCAGAATATTGAACTGACTTTTAGATAAAATACAAGTTAAACGTCTGTATTTTGGTGGTCATTTCCAGAAACTATTTTGATTTCTCTTTAAGTTTACAATACTAGTTATATCTAAGCTCCAGCAAGTGAGCCTTGTCAAAATAAAATATGCTGAATGTGTGATAACAAAAACATATGGTATGATACACTAAGATATCTTGGCCAAGAAAGTATTCAAGCTGTAAGGGGTACTTTTGGGAAAATATTTTATTTTCATCTACGTATTCTAAACTTTTGCTAAATGAAAGTATACGTAAATCAAATTTTCACAATTAATCACTCACATGTTAAGGTCATGATCTTCAACCAAATCAACTTTTCAGTTCCAAAATACTTTAAATTGGACCAATAATTCAATTCAAACTTTGCCTGTAGTAATAAACCTACAAACTGATATTAAACCTAACCAATAGTTATTCAAATATAGGTTCCTTGGACGAACAGTATGCAAAACGTTCAATGAACATTAATTCCCTTCAGGAAAAATCATCCATCTCTAACAAGGAAAGGTAAAGCATTAAAGGAAGAAGCTCATAATGTTACCAAGAAGAGTTGTAAACCTGAACAAGAAGATGTGTTGCAAATTCAGCACAGGATGATCAATAAATTGATGTAGAATCTGAATCTCCTAACTAGATATTTAAACAGATTGACGAAACATTTATATGTATGGACAAATGACTGGATTAGCAAAATTAAGGCAGAGACAGCAGAAGTTATAATGGGAGGTTAGGGAACAACAGGAAGATGAAACAAATATTTTGTATTGGCCTTCACAAAGATAAAATCAGAAATAGTGGGAAATCAACTCATGAGAAGCAAATATTTAAATAGAAAATCAATTTTAAAAAGTGTTTGACACGCTATTGGGAATTAATGATCTACACCCCATTGTTTTATAAAATTTGGTCTGAGATATAACATAAGGCTGAATGAAACCTTCAAATGCCCATTATTATTATCATTTTGTAATGTTGAATGTCAGCATACTGCAAATATTAGTTTCTGATCAAACATCTGGAATACTTTGTGTAGATTTGCCATCAATCTGTCCTACTGGAATTAGCCATATTGCTGATGGCATGCAGGGTGGAATGGCCATGTTACATCTCAGACAGAAAATAGGCTCAATCCCAATAAAGGTTTATTGCATGTCAATTAGCAATTAGTTCCACTACACCTAAGATATATGATTGCATTCTGTGAGACATTCAAGCTCAACTTAAGAGTACAACAGCTGGTCTATTGGGAAATATTTAGTTGCTCCCAGGAACAGTCTTTTATATCTTGATGGGTGGAGCTTTATTCAGAAAGATTAGGAATATAGAGAGAAAGGAAATACATACAGATATATCTGGAGAGAGACAAATATTAGGAAAGATGAGGGACATGGGGGGTTACGAAGTTAACCCTTTCAATGTTAACTGCATTATACAATATCAAAAATACTAGGTGTGTTGTTTATGACATTTTAAAATTTCTTGATTTAACATGGTGGTAAGCAGAGCCCAATGCAAAAAAGAAAGTAAGAAAAGCAACTATAGGATCATTAGCCTGACATGAAGAGGTGTGCAATGCTGAACCAATGTTAGAAATATGTTAAGAGGGATCTCAAGAAACCTTCATGTGATTGGCTAGAGGCTAGATAGGTTTAACAAAGGGAAATTAATTTTGTTTGATGAATTGTAACTATCTGAACAGGTAAGAAGGAACCAGTGAATACAATCTGTTCCTTTACCTTCTCTGGATCAAAATTTTGGAATTGCCTTCCTAACTGCACAGTGGGTGTACCTGCACCAAATGAACTGCAGCAGGTCAAGACGGTAGCTCACCACTATCTTCTCAAGGGTAATCAGGGATAGTCAACGAATACTGTGCCAGCCAGAAATGCACAGGTCACAGGAGAGAATTAAAGTACAGTATATATGGATTTTCAACAAGCATTTAATAAGATTATCAGACAACATTAAGGCTTGTGGGATCAGGAAGGGGATAATATATTAGAATGGGGACTGAGGATCATTTAACAGACAGAAAATAGTGTAATATATCCAAATGTATTTGTGCTACAAAGTTAGTGGGAAAGCAATTTGGGAAAGTAAACAGTAGTGCAGAAAACCATTTAGAATATGTATGGACTAACCGAATGACTAAGAATGTGGAATATAATGTGAAGAAATGTGAAGTTATTCACTTTGGTTGAAAAAAATTGAAAGGCAAATTTTAACCATTTTAATAATAAGCTAGAAAATGTTAATATTCAGAAGAACTTCGGTCTCATATATAAATCACAGAATCTTAACATGTAGCCACAGCAAGCAATTAGGAAAGAATTGTTAGCCCTGAATACAACAGGATTGATCTAAAAGGATAAAATAAAATCATATAGGGCCTTGGTGATCATATCTATAGCACTATGTACTTTTTTTGTTTCCCTACCCTAGGGTTGGATACTTGCTTTTGAGTAAATACAATACAAGCTCACTGGCCTTATTTCTGGGCCAGCCATTTATGTAGAGTCAATGGAGTTAACTTCAGAACCATACATAACAATGATTTAGCAATGATGTCAGAGTCTCACGATAATATCAAGAGCACTGGAAGACAGCAGAAGCTCTAACCTGGTGCTGAAAAAGTGCAGGTAGATGAAAATGTAAGTAAAGAGTTCTTCCAGTAAATTCCATGGATGTTAACAACATTACATTAGGACACTAAGCAAAGTTAGACCCAAACATGAAACACAACAATTTAGAACCTGATTGGAACCATGTGGATCTTATTGACGAGGAGATTCTTGATTGGGTTGTTAACATGAGCCATTCAGGGAGCCCTGGGTGACAGAGGTAAACAGGAGATTGCGGTTACATTAGAGCCCGGGTGTCCTTGGAGAAGGAGCATGCGGTGTCGACCAACACCCTGGAGTTGTTCAGGGAGAGGTGGGCGCCGCAGGGATTGGAGTGCATCATTTCTCCCTCCAACTCTATTTTGATTTAGTCCCTACCCTCCCCCTCACTGTTTTGATTACACAGCACTGCCCTTTGATGTGAAGGGCAGTGTTTGTCACTGGCCACCCGGGTGTTTTCCTATCTTCCTTGTGGTGGAAATTGAATAAAGATTCATGCACTTTTTGTCTTTCACTGTGTCTCACACCTGCACACACACACACACCATGAGTGCTGGGGATAAAATAAGCACTACCGCACTTAGGTAGTAGTGTGGGGGTTAAAAAAAGAAAAAAAAAAACAAAAAAAAGAACAAAAAGAAAAATAAACAGGAGATTCCCCCTCTAACTCTATCTTGAAAAGAAAAAGAAAAAAAAACAGGAAAAAAAATAAATAAACAGGAGATTGCGGTTACATTAGAGCCCGGGTGTCCTTGGAGAAGGAGCACGCGGTGTCGACCAACACCCTGGAATTGTTCAGGGAGAGGTGGGTGCCGCAGGGAGTGGAGTGCATCATTTCTCCCTCCAACTCTATTTTGATTTAGTCCCTACCCTCCCCCTCACTGTTTTGATCACACAGCACTGTCCTTTGATGTGAAGGGCAGTGTTTGTCACTGGCCACCCGGGTGTTTTCCTATCTTCCTGGTGGTGGAAATTGAATAAAGATTGGTGCACTTTGTGTCTTTCACTGTGTCTCCCACCTTCACACACACACCATGGGTGCTGGGGATAAAATAAGCAAAAAAAAAAACAAAAGAATAAATAAATAAATAAACAGGAGATCTTTGGGCACCCGGTACGAAAGAGAAAAAAAACAAAAAATAAACAGGAGATTGCGGTTACATTAGAGCCCGGGTGTCCTTGGAGAAGGAGCACGCGGTGTCGACCAACACCCTGGAGTTGTTCAGGGAGAGGTGGGCGCCGCAGGGAGTGGAGTGCATCATTTCTCCCTCCAACTCTATTTTGATTTAGTCCCTCCCCTCCCCTTCACTGTTTTGATTACACAGCACTGCCCTTTGATGTGAAGGGCAGTGTTTGTCACTGGCCACCCGGGTGTTTTACTATCTTCCTGGTGGTGGAAATTGAATAAAGATTTGTGCACTTTGTGTCTTCCACTGTGTCTCACACCTGCACACACACCATGGGTGCTAAAAAAAAATTAAAAAAAAGAAAAAAAAAATAAACAGAAGAGTACGCCAAAAAAAAAAAAATAAAATAAACAGGAGATTGCGGTTACATTAGAGCCCGGGTGTCCTTGGAGAAGGAGCACACGGTGTCGACCAACACCCTGGAGTTGTTCAGGGAGAGGTGGGTGCCGCAGGGAGTGGAGTGCATCATTTCTCCCTCCAACTCTATTTTGATTTAGTCCCTACCCTCCCCCTCACTGTTTTGATCACACAGCACTGCCCTTTGATGTGAAGGGCAGTGTTTGTCACTGGCCACCCGGGTGTTTTCCTATCTTCCTGGTGGTGGAAATTGAATAAAGATTCATGCACTTTGTGTCTTTCACTGTGTCTCACACCTGCACACATACACACACACCATGAGTGCTGGGGATAAAATAAGCACTACCGCACTTAGGTAGTAGTGTGGGGTTAAAAAAAGTAAAAAAAAACAATAAAAAGAAAAAAAAAGAAAAATAAACAGGAGATTCCCCCTCCAACTCTATCTTGAAAAGAAAAAGAAAAAAAACAGGAAAAAAAATAAATAAACAGGAGATTGCGGTTACATTAGAGCCCGGGTGTCCTTGGAGAAGGAGCACGCGGTGTCGACCAACACCCTGGAGTTGTTCAGGGAGAGGTGGGCGCCGCAGGGAGTGGAGTGCATCATTTCTCCCTCCAACTCTATTTTGATTTAGTCCCTACCCTCCCCCTCACTGTTTTGATCACACAGCACTGCCCTTTGATGTGAAGGGCAGTGTTTGTCACTGGCCACCCGGGTGTTTTCCTATCTTCCTGGTGGTGGAAATTGAATAAAGATTGGTGCACTTTGTGTCTTTCACTGTGTCTCCCACCTGCACACACACACCATGGGTGCTGGGGATAAAATAAGCAAAAAAAAAAACAAAAGAATAAATAAATAAATAAACAGGAGATCTTTGGGCACCCGGTACGAAAGAGAAAAAAAACAAAAAATAAACAGGAGATTACGCCAAAAAAAAATAAATAAAATAAACAGGAGATTGCGGTTACATTAGAGCCCGGGTGTCCTTGGAGAAGGAGCACACGGTGTCGACCAACACCCTGGAGTTGTTCAGGGAGAGGTGGGTGCCGCAGGGAGTGGAGTGCATTATTTCTCCCTCCAACTCTATTTTGATTTAGTCCCTACCCTCCCCTTCATTGTTTTGATCACACAGTACTGCCCTTTGAGGTGAAGGGCAGTGTTTGTCACTGGCCACCCGGGTGTTTTCCTATCTTCCTGGTGGTGGAAACTGAATAAAGATTTGTGCACCTTGTGTCTCTCACTGTGTCTCACACCTACACACACACACAATGGGTGCTGGGGAAAAATAAGCACTACCGCAGTTAGGCGGTAGTGTGGGGTTAAAAAAAAAGAAAAAAAAGAAGAAAAAAATTAGACTGGAGTGTCACACTGCCCTTTGATGTGAAGGGCACTGCTTGTCACTGGCCACTCGGGTGTTTTCCCTATTGAGAGTTGGATCAGTGTGAGTGTACGTGCAAGGACTCTCCTCCTTGACGGGGACTGTCCCTGGACTAGCTGCCCTGCAAAAAAAAATAAATAAACAGGAGATTCAGAATCTCCTCACTTCAGGGACTGACTTTGAGCTGGCTGGCCACAGCCAGTGTACTGCACAAATGTAAATAAAGGTTGGCTTGATGACAGGATACCGGCCTCTGTGAAATTATTTCAGGACTGAAATGAGGAGAAATTCCTTTGCTCAGGTGGCTGTGAATCTTTGGAATTCTCTACTCCAGAGACCTGAGATCTCAGTTTATTAAGACAGAGATTAACTGACTTTTGATTTCTAGGAGGATTAAGGGATACAAGGACCATGTGGTGAAGCACAGTTGAAATAGAAGGTCAGCTATGATCTTATCAAGTGGCAAAGCAGACCCAAAATGCTTACTTCTGCTCCCATTTCCTAAGTTCTTTGGCATTCAATAGGTTAAAGATTTAGTGCTAAATATTCTAGAACATTAACAGAAATATTATAGAACATTAACAGCACTCACTTACTTTTGCCTTTAATAGTGATAATGTAATCCAGCATGTTATTTTAAAGTGAGTTAAACCAATTGTCTGTTACCTAATATTTCAGTTTCCATTGTGTTGAACCTACTTCAATAAATTTATGTGCAAAAGGTATTTTTTGGAATGGATAATATGTATCTTACTATTTCATTGTAAAGCAAATATAAGTGAAGCAAAAAGAACACAGGTTAAGAATAATCTAGGTTCATAATTAGGTTCCTTTGATTTTAATGTTTCAGCTGTGAACTCTCCGATGGGTCTCTCTTCAAATGACCATTAAAGTAATTGAAGGGTAACCCAGCAATTATTCACAAATAGGTTTCATGGACCTGCAGTGTGCATACAAAATCTCACACTTTAAATTACATTACTGTTCAATCTATCGACTCAACCTGCTGGAATTCTTTCAATGTAAGATCTGAAATTGTGGGAATAATCATCTTAGAATATATTCTTATTGTATTTCAGGCAGTGAAATCATTGACCAACGTAACATGCTACCCTCCCAAAAATATTTTTAGACTTGATATGCCTTGATTGGAAAGTGGTCAGTCAAGAGACTAATTTTTATGATCAATCATAGTACAGGAGTGTAATAATTGTGACATAAAAACTGCATTAATAGGAAGAACTGATTGGAGTGACATATAACAGAGCATTGAACTGCTTTGCAGGGATTCATTCAATCACATAATTGAGGGCATTACTTCATTTTTGTGACAACTACGCCTCTGAATTGCTCAGTTCCAGGTTCAACTCCTGCACCAGTGCCTGAGCACAAAAATCAAGGCAGACACACCAATGAGGGCATTCTGCACTATCAGAGGTGCTGTCTTTTAAATGAAATCTCAAACCAAGGCCTCATCTGCCTGTTCAACTGGAAGTACAAAATCCCATGGAACTATAATGAAGTGCAAAGGAGATATCACTGTCGTAGCTAATATTGTCCTGTTATTTGATCATTGCTCCATTGTTATTTGTTGAACACAACTTGTCTGCCATTTTTCCTTCATTACAAAAGTACTTCTTTGGCTGAAAGGTGCTTTGAGACAAAGATGGTCAAGAAAAGCATTATATAAATGCATTGCTTGGAAGACTCAATGGAAAAACAAATACCTAAGTGTTCATGGTTTTCATAATCAGGTTTTAACAATGTAAGTTCATCATGCTACAATTAGACTCTCCCACCACAAGTACTGTAGCAGCTCATTTCTACATCTTTGAAACTTAAGTGCTTCATCCAACTTGCTCAGTTCTCAAATTCCCTGACACTTAGTTATGAATAATGAAAACAAATAGATGTTTCCCAACAAAAAAAGGTGGAATGTACAACTGTTAAAAAGGGATAGAATAATGTCTACATGACCTGATCCAAGTACCCCATTTTCAAGCATTGCTTCACTTGTTGCTTGCACCCAGATGTGTCTCCCTAGAGAATTTATGTGTGTTGTAAATAATTTAAACTAATTGCGGTATCTTCAATTTTCAAGCATCTTGATATTTATAACAACTTTCACCCCACTTGAATACTGACATTATTGGAATAAAAATGGAGATCAAACACAGGAATAAGAATTAGGGGCGTGTGTTAGGTAAAAAAGATGAAATCGACAAGCTTTTGAAGTTGGGAAAGAAGTTACAAAGCGAAGAGCCAAGCAGATAAACTTTCTACACAGAAAATAGAAGCGAGAAAGAAAAAGTAGGCAGAGTCACAAGAGCAGGGGGCTAGTACTGGAACATGGGCTTGCAGCGGAGATGTCTATGCCCAGTTAACTCTGGACAAAGGGAAAACATCGAGATCCAATATATTAATATGGGTAATAATGTTTTTACAGTCACTTCATCATCGCTCAAAGAAAGATCTGAGGGGGGAGGTAAAGTTGCACTGTTAGCTTAACAATGTGTGATTATCCCACCGAGATAACACATCAGAACCTCAGATTCCTATCTTTTTCACATTACCAAGATTTGAGCTTGGTTTAAATTGCTTATATATACAAATCCAGGAGTCAAAGTCAGTTGCTGTTTGACCTTCAGAGGGAGAACAGGACTCCAAACTGTTTGGAAGCCTCCCTGCCTCACATATGCCTTCAAGTTACTACAGGAAAGAAATCTGTACTTTGCCTGAAAGAAAAGAAAGCGATTGGGCCCAGGTCACTGACAAATCTATTATCAGACACTCACCACCAGAAAGTTGCGATTCATGTGAATAAATCTTTCATACTTCTCGATTTACCAAAACTTGTCATTTATAATATCTCATCTCCTGTCTTTTTCTCCTTAATCTTGTGAGCACTTGTGTGTGGAGCAAAACTTTTCTCTGCATTTTGAATGTTCTGTTAACAAAGCTTATTTTTGATTTCGCCATAAAGGATTATGCTGTGGGTTTATTTCAAAAATTGGAATTCAACAACCAACATCCTTTGGCCTGCATCCATAAGGGATGGCAGTCAAAAAGGGACAAAGTAAAAAAAATCTTCCAGTCTCATTGCTAAAAGGGAAAAAGCATTCGGAATTTAAATTAATGCTGTTTGTGTGTGACAAAGCAAATATTGTTTTCTTCCTTAAGTATTCTCTTTATTCTTTACATACACTTTCATGATTCACAAAAGAATTTGTTTATTTTAAAAGTTACTTTTATTAATTATAGCAGTGCAAGAATGTAAGTACAAAGTGTTCTATATTATGTACTCCCATAATCATATAAACCAGCTTTCAACCCTCCTTGAAGATATTTGGTCGCTGGGTGAAAATTAAGAGGGAATTTAAGTTAAACTATTTAGGCTGTTAGATTCCCACAAGGGAGGAGTTAAAACAATTAGTTCCATGACTGAGCAGCTTTTATTTTTAATTAAACAAATGTTTGTTCATAAAAATCACTTGATTGCAGAACTAGTTGCAGGATCAGAGTACAGCACAGCAGAGTGGTAGGTTCAGGGTTTGCAGCTCTGACCCTTTACAGAGTGAACTCACAAAGCCATCTGCAGAGATTGTGCAAGAATAGGTTGGTGGGAACAGAAAGATTAGAAGAAGGAAAAAATACAAGAAGGATGTAACAGACTACATAGCCAGTTGTTGAGTGATATTTATCAAGATCAAGGAGCAGAAGAAAGCTATACTGATGAATTACCTAAAGGTGGAATATGAATTGCATTTAGCAGTGAAGAAAACAAGCTTAAAATATAACCGTTTATGAAAAATATTGGCAAAATCACAACTAATATCTTTATTGAACACTTAAGTAAAAAGTTATTGTTAGAATTCATTTTAAACATCAATACCAACATTTGAGCAAAATGATACTGATTTTTTTTTCTTATAATTCTGAAGTACTAATCAGACATAAAAATATATTGTTACATAGCATTGTGATCAACTATAATATTGTATTTGAAGATGCAACAGGCCACATTGTCCAACTGAACACAGTTTGTGGGGAGTTTGCAGTACTTTGGTTCTTTCAGCAGTATTTCACTGGGATAACTGCAAATCAGGTGATTGAAAGCTAATGATCATAGAGCAGTACAATGGTCACCAACATGAACATTAAGAGTTGATGATTTTTTTACTGGGTCCCGATTCTGACATTGATAGGAAATGAGAAAACAGGAAACTAGAAGAGGCAGTACTTGTGCCCAGAGGGCAAGTTTTAAGGATGCAGTCATTTAAGTAGTTGGAGTGATTATCTATAATGGAGAAAGTGAGGACTGCAGATGCTGGAGATCAGAGTCGAAGAGTGTGGTGCTGGAAAAGCACAGCCAGTCGGGCAGCATCCACTGAGCAGGAGAAACGACGTTTCGAGCATAAGCCCTTCATTAGGAATGAATCCTGATGAAGGGCTTATCCTCAAAATGTCAATTCTCCTGCTCCTTGGATGCTGCCTGGCTGGCTGTGATTATCTACAATGCCAAAAATGTCACCCCTGCACACACAGATGCAGCCATGCTGGCCGACAGGAAGCATCTGTGTATGCATGCACCATGGACAACACCAGTAGGAGACAAAAGTGGAGGAAGAGGCTGAAAAAATAAAGGTTTCCCTCCCCGATGATGGCTGCAGAGGAGGTTTGATGAAGTAGCACGTCAAAAGTGTTTGAGAAAATAAGAGCTACTTGTATAGGGAATAACTTAGATTATTTTCTGGTTGACACTTTCTATTGAGGGTTGTATGACAGGAATTAGTGTTGAGGCCTAAACTTTTTCTGATTTATATTAAAGACTTAAATCATAACTGAACCTGTGGTTGCTAAATTTACTGATAGCGCAAGATAGTTAGGAACATAAGTATTAAAGAAGATATAAGGACATTACAAAGGGATAAATGGTGAGCGATTGCTAAGTTCTGACTGCACGGTGATTTGGATGTTCTCTTGCATGATTTACTAATGGTTTGAATGCAGATCTACTAAATAGTTTGGAAAGCTAATAGCTTGCTTATTGCAAGAGGAACTGAATACAAAGGTTGAGGGGTTATGTTTCAGTTATACAGAACTAGATCACATCTGGAATGCTGTGTACAGCATTAGTCTCTTAATTTAAGGATGGGTGATAATGGATAGGAAGAAGTTCAGAGAAGATTTACTAGACCAGTATCTGGGATGGACAGATTGTCTTGTGAAGAAAGGTTTGACAAGCAACGATTACATCTGCCAGAGTTTAGAACTGGGGTAACAGTCTAAAAATGAGTGGCCACCCATTTAAGACAGAAATTACAATTATTTTTCCACATAGATGATGGTCAGGCTTTGGAACTCTAAACTCAAAAAGGATGAAAGCAGGGTCTTTTTCAGGTAGGCATATATATTATTGAAAAGCAAAGGTGTGAAAAGTTATTGGCAGTAGGCTGCAATGTGGAAACGTTGGATCAGTCATGATCTTATTGAATGATGGAGCAGGCTCACCATTCTTTTGCTGCTGATTAACATGTTTATGTATCCATCAGAGTCTCATGCTAAACTGCCTGATTCACCACACAAACATTGTATGACACTATCAGATTGGGCATCTTATTCCAAACAACATTCACTCCAAGCCTTTTCCACAAGAAGGGGATAGGGAGTGTTAACAATAACACAGTCATCTACACAACCACTACATTTACCATAATTCCATCTCTCTAAACTACCACTTCCTACAGTCCAGCCGCTGACATAGATGTAGTTAGTGTTTTAACTCTCTGGAGATTGCATAGTTTTTCTGGAAGGTAATTTCTTCTGACTTGGAAAATTGGATAGACTTTTGCAGGTAAACTGATGGCATTGGTTCTTTTATCTCTTGGATGTCCTTCAAGGAAGATGCCATTCAAGCTAAACCTGGTAGTAGGTCCATTATCTTATCTGAAGGACCTTCATTCCCCTTAATTTTCTTCTTGAATCCTTCCCTGCTAACATAAATAATTGCCCCTTAACATAACTTTGGGAACTTTCTCATCTCATGAATGGCCAGTAGAGGCAACAGTTGGTCTGTTAGCCTGCTGCACCAACTTTCCTCATTCCTGAAGAAGGGCTAATGCCCGAAACGTCGATTCTCCTGTTCCCTAGATGCTGCCTGACCTGCTGCGCTTTTCCAGCAACACATTTCCATCTCTGTGGAAAGAAATACCTTCTTCCTCCTGGTTTCTTGGATTTCGCTACGCAGGCACATTTTTTTAAAAAAAACTTTAGAAAGATTTTCTCTTTTTCACAAGCTATTGGATGATGAAAGCAAGGAATTTCTTCTTTTTGACCGTGTTCAGAAGCTAAGAACATTGGTCTGGCTTTCATGGATTTATTAGAAGCCCATTTCCATTTTGTTTAAGTAAAGCTTTACTCTCAAACTGTTGAGACTTTGAGTTGAGGTTTATAAGTTCTTTACTTCAATTTGTTGATTACACTAGATATCTTTGTTCATTCTCTGTGAATGTCTTTCTATTGAGCTAAATATTTTCAAGTCCTCAGTTTTGTTGCCGGAAGGTTGTTGCTCACTCAGCATTACCTCTGTACTGACAGTGGTAATTCTCCTTTATCTATGAATAGATTGAAATGTTCTTCAATGATAACAGGAATGGAAAAGATTTCCACCAGTCCAGTCAAATCTGTAACTATTTTCATACTGGTGGTACAAAATAATCCCTTTATGCCAACATCTCATTTGATCCTTTCTTCTGCTGGGATTCTGTCATGGGGTTAGGAAGCTCGTTGAAATCTCGACCAGATGCGTTTTGATTGGTTGCTCAACAGAGATGTTTTTCTTAACCAATTGTTCTCAAGGAGCTAGTCAAACATTTCCTGCTATACAAGGATGTTAAGGCAAGTCATGAATGTAGGTTCAAAACTTAGGGAGTGTCAACTGTTCTCAACTCTATTATGTTATTACACTGGTAGTATAACCTCAACAGTAGGCGTTATATTATCTGAACCATATCATTTCATCTTTCTCTTACTTCAGTCCTGGTATCTGATAAGAAAGGATGGTGACATTTGTTTTAGCATCAAGTTTAAAATTGACAAGATGTTCATTGTCCACAAATAGAAATGAATCAGAGAATCAGATCATCTCTACAGTGCTTGAAGAGGCCATTCGACCCATTGAGTCTGCACCTCCAAAGAGTATCCCATGCACATCCAGCCCCCACCCTATCACTGTAACCCCACATTTACCACGATGAATTCACCAACCTACACATTCCAGACAGTTCAGACAACTTAGCATGACAATTTTGCACTTAAACTGCATATAGAGTCATGCAGCAAGGAAACAGACACTTCAGTCTAGCTCATCCACACCAACCAGATAGTTACATTTGCTAGCACTTGGCCCACATCCCTCTAAACCCTTCCTATTCATGTTCTTTGTGACAAAACTGCTCCTGGCCTTTTCTTTCAGACAGGTTGTAAACATCACAGACTCTGAAAAGTCTGAGGTTGAAGGCTTTAGGGCCAATTTGATTATAGCTAACAGATAATGCATCAGGCAGAAGGCTTTCAAGTTAAAAACAAAATTTGTACAATGAAGGGGCATGGCCAGTTCTCCCAGCTCAGCTTTTGTCTGGCTTGGTTTGGTTCAGTTTTCAGCAGTAAAGTGGAAAAAGCTGCTGGACCCAAAGAAGCAGATCCAAGCTGGTACTCTCTCTCTGACTTCTCTCCTGTAAGAACCTGTGTTTGATTTTTCCTTTCGTGCCAAGGTGTATTTATGGGGATTGTTGCAAGTATTTGGAACAACACTATTAAGTTTGGATAATCTGTTGGGTTTTCGGAGAGGTTACGTTATTCTGTATTCTGTCCTCTTTTGTTTGTGTTTCATTGTAAATAAATTCTGTTTTGTTTAAAACTATGTGTTTTGATTAGCCAATTCTCTTCTGAAATATCCACTTTACACCTGCTTAAAACAACTAGTAAAATTAGGGTCTGGGCTACTTTCTTAAAATGTTTTGAGGGGGTCTGACCTGGCCAATTACAGCCTATCTCGATGTCTTTTAAATGTTGTAATTGTACCAGTCTCCACCACATCCTCTGGCAGCTCATTCCATACACATATCATCCTCGAAATGAAAAAGTTACCCTTCAGGACCCCTTTTAATATTTCCCCTCTCACCTTAAACCTATGCCCTTTAGTTTTAGACTCCCCTACCCTGGGAAAAAGACCTTCACTATTCACCCTATCTGAGCCCCTCATGATTTTATATTCCTCCCCTCAGCTTTCAATGCTCCAGGGAAACAAACCCCAGCCTATTCAGCCACTCCCTATATCTCAAACCCTCCAGTCCCAGCAAAATCCTTGTAAACATTTTCTGAACCCTTTCAAGATTAGCAATATCTTTCCTGCAGTTGGGAGACCAGATTTGAATGCAATATTCTAAAATAGGCCTCACCAATGTCCTGTAATGACCCAATTACTGTACTAAATGCACTGACCAATGACATCTTCACCACTCTGTCTACTTGTGACTCCACTATCAAGGAGCTGTGTACTTGTACCCCTAGGTCTCCTTGTTCAGCAACTCTCATAAGATTCTACAATTAACTGTATAAGTCTCCCCTGGTTTGTCTTACCAAAATGCAACACCTCACATTTATCTAAATTAAACTCTCCATTTGCCACTCCTCAGCCTATTAGTCCATCTGATAAAGATCCCATTGTGCTCTGAGAAAACCTTCTTCACTGTCCACTATACCACCAATTTCTGTGGGAAGAAATCAGAGGATCTGATAGAAACCCACACAGACATGGTGAGATTGTGTAAACTTCACACAGTCACCTAAGGCTGAAATCAAACCCGACTCCCAGGCAATGTGAAGTAGCAATGCTAACCACTGAGCCACTGTGCCATCCTATAAAAATAAGCTGTTTACTGCCAATTTCTAAATAAGTTCTGTTAAACATGAGTGATTTGAATTATTAACCTCAGTTGGATGGTAAGATTTCCCCAAGCAAGTGTTGGCTAAGTTTTTCTTCTGGAGGCATCATATGATGGGGGCAATCTTTCAGAAAAGAGGGGAGTCAAACTTCCTCTTTGGATGAGGAAGCATTTGGCTTTTTACTGCTCTGAAAAAATATCCTATATTTGCACATCTTCTGGGAGGAACCTAAAGTTTTAAAAATGTAAGATGGGGGAAAATGGTAATGATAATGTCACTGAACTAGCGGTTCAGAATGCCAGGCCATCTGGGGATATGCATATAATGGCAACTGGAGAAATCTGAATTCAGTAAAAAATTCTGGAATCGGGAGCAAGCCGAATGGAGCCTAAATATCAGTTTCCTTTTGTAAGCAAAGACATCTGATTCATGAACTTCCTCTAGTAAAGGGTACCTGCTGCCTTTGCCTGATTTGGCCTATATGTGAGAATAAATGCACAGCAATGGTGGGTTCTTAACTGGCCTCTAAGCAATCAGAGATATGGAACAAATGCTGGCTTAGCCTATGATGCCCATATCCTGTGAACAAATTAAGAAAAACATTTTCTCAGTACTATGCCTTTCTTGTGCTTTTCAGGCTTTGTTGTTCCACAATGTTGACACTGACTCTCATATCTGTTACTTGCCTTGCTTTCAATGTTGTCTTTTTGCATACTTGTTTAAAATGTCTATACCTATAAAATGAATAGATTCCATTGCTGTCCTGGGGTGAGGGTTGTTATTCTCCTTCCTGGATAGAATGCATGTGTATTATTATGCTTTCTGCTTCAAGTACATTTTAGAGTAGCTTTTTCCACACTTGAATCTTTCTTGGACGGTTGGAAATCTGACAAAAACTGATAAATAATTCTAAAATAATTATGTCTGAACAATTATGAATTCTGATTTTAGAGTTTTCCATTAATCTGTAGAGATCATTAATGAAATTACCTATGAACTTCTCTGGAATTTATTTGCGAAATCTTGTTTGTTCAAGAGCTTTGTTTTCTCTCAGATTGAAGCAATTATGAAAAACTGTTAAAACTTTTACAGAAGTGCCTGTGCCTTCTTTGATGATTTTTGACATTGTCCAAAATAGGACCTACTGAATATAATAATTTATTAATACATTCATATTCAAATTTACTGTTGAATTTTGAAGCAAATCTTTATCTCAAGAATTATTTTCTCCAAGGTATCCAATCCTGGGTTGTGTTTTGGCCTATCTCTGACATTTTTGTCAATATTATTAATCTTCCCATTACTTTTTAGTATGTATTTCAGTCAAGCTGGCTTAAATCTGAAGCGCTTCAATACTGTTAATAAATTGCTGTCTTCAAACTTTTTATTCTGGCATTAAATCAATTCTGTTTTAAATTCTGTTGTCTTAAAAATGTTTCTATACCTTAAAACTATTTATTAGAACATAATTGCAATGCCTTCTTTGTCTATAAGCTTTAAAAATCTGCGTTATTGCAAGACTGAGTGATATTCTTTCAACAAAGCTTCCAATTCAGATAGCTAGCAAACATGTGTTTTATGGCTTCTTTCAAGCATTTAATTTTGTACAATGTAGCAATATTGTCTTTCCATATTACTTGCTGGAGTTTTCCATTATTTTATAATGACATTCCCACATTCTAGATGATTTGCTCATCTTCTGCAGTCAATGAGACGTTTTTCAAGTTCTTTCCAGGTCAAATGGATAGTTCCCACCTTCTAAGATCCAAAACACAACGCATGTCTCCTTGCACATTGTGTTCTTTTAAAAGTAAACATCAGTGGCGTTAGCCTTAATAAATCTCTAAATTCTGTTTATTTTCAGGGCCCTGATCTTCCAAAAGTATTAAAGTTCTTTTAACATCCTTTTTCTGTTCAACTTATTTTCCGAAATCTTTTAAATGTTACTTTTTATTGCCTTAAATAAATTCCAATCATGTGACTTCAGTATAATTTAACTTTTGGATCCTTCTTCTGTTGTTTATTGTAGCCAATACTTTGTGCATTCTACATGGAATGGCAACAATGCTTGCTTTGGATGGTAAGTATACCGTATCCCTTTCT
Organism: Chiloscyllium plagiosum; assembly: GCF_037043375.1. Lineage (NCBI taxonomy): Eukaryota > Metazoa > Chordata > Chondrichthyes > Orectolobiformes > Hemiscylliidae > Chiloscyllium > Chiloscyllium plagiosum. The sequence continues at coordinate 26,846,723 of NW_028270155.1, read as the reverse complement.
TTCAATCTCAAACTGATCTTCTTGCCATTATTGTAAGCTTTTCCCCATTTTTCCCTTAGAATCTCTAACTTGATTCCAGTGCTCCCAACAGAGGCCACTAGTGGCTTGGGGAGTGTTCCAGAAACATGTGTTAATGTTCTGGAGAAATAGATTTGAATCTCATCAGAATGGATGTGTATTCTGAATTCAATTAATAAGGTTTGAATTGAATAAAAATGTAGTCTCAAGGAAACTGTTAAACTATTACTGATTATCATGAAGACCTATCAGGTTCACTAATATCCTTTCAGAAAAGAAATATTGTAATTCTGGTCTGGCCAACATGAAAGTCCAAATCCACAGGTCTAAGGTTCGCTTTCAATGCCCTCTGAAATGACCGAGCAAGGCACTCAGTTGTATTTAACTGCTAAAATATCTAATAAAAGAAAGAAAAACAAACAGACCACCAGAATGGATCAAGACATTGGAAAAAAGAACAGTTCTTGCAGTGTTGGCCCTGCAAAGTCCCCCTTAGTAATATCTAACGGCTTATATCAAAAGTAGGAGAGCTCTCTCACAGACTTCGCAAGCAACAGCCTGCCACAGACATTCTGGATTTACATCTAACAGACAACGTCCCAGACACCAACATCAGCAACACTGCGAATGACTTGAAGAATGATGATCCAATTGTAAACATTCAGAAGGGATTGCTCGAGGAATCCTCAACACTGATAGTGGATTGTATGATGTCTTATGGCATTATTTCAAACATGGGCAAGGAAACTTCCGTCTGATGACGAAAAACTCGGCTGATTAATCCCCCATCTATTTGAACACCAATTGAAGGAGACACTGATGTTCTTCACCAAAAGTGTTGAGAGCTGTTCAGAGCTAAAGGACATAAGTGCTAGACAAGGGTCTGTGGCAGGTGGTGAGGGAACCAACAAGAGGCAGAAACACACTTAATCGCATCCTTACCAATTTACATCTTTGCCATATATCTACCTATGACAGTATTACTAAGAAGGATCACATTCCTTCAGGAAATAAAGCCGACCTTCACTTTGATGCTCCATTGTATTGTCTGACTCCATCGACACGCTGAATAGATTTATACTGCTTTAGCAACTCAAGACTGGGAAGGACATGTTTTGGGCCATTGGCAACACCAGAACTGTATGCAACGACAACTATCTCATTGCCTGGCATATCCCCCACTCTATCATTAACACCAAGTCAGGGCATTAATCCTGGTTCAATGAATGTAAGTGATGTTGTATTTAGGATAGGTGGGAATAATTTGGTCTGGCAGAGGTCGAGTAAGGAATATGTTTGGTCTGGCGGTTCAGAACTGGCAAATGCTGGGGATAGGGAAGGGGGCAATGTTCCCTCTTAGCTGCACCTGAGGGTCCATGCATGGCGATCAGCATCAGAGGTCCACAGAGAAGGAAAAACATCAGCAGAAATGCTATGTGTCTGACTGTTAAAAAATCTAGTGATCTTCACAGAATTGAAACTCTTTACTTTAGAACACAAGTTTCCAATTTATCATCATATGTCATGTCCTGAATCAACATCCACAGATAGTAAGCAGTCTACATCCAGATGCAGTAAGACCTGGATAACACTAAGGTCTGTTCTGATAACTGGCAAGAAAAGTTCATGCCAACAAGTGCCAGGCAAGGATGACCTCCAATAAGAGAGAATCTTACCTGTGCCTGTTGCCATTCAATGCATTACAAGCACTGAGCCTCTTATGAACAAGATACAGTGTTAATAAATGACAAGGACTTAATAAATGTGTTGTGGGTTTAAGAGCAAGCCAGAGGCTGGGAATTCTGCTGAAAGTAACTCACCTCCTAACCACTCAAAATCTGTCCATCATCTACAAAACACAAGTCAGGAGTCTGCTAGAATAATCTCCACTTACCCTGATCATTGCAACTCCAGCAAGAAGCTCAATACTATCCAGGACAAAGCAGGTGATTTGATTGGCACCCCATCCACCACTTGCAATATTCACTCCATTTACCACCAATGGGCAGTGGCAGCAGTGTGGACCGTCCGCAAGATGCACTGCAGCAATGCAGCCAGTATTTCCTTCCAAATCGGTAAACTCTACCACCTGAAGGGCAAGGGCAGAAGATACAAGGCAATGTCAATACCTGAAAGTTCTGCTCCAAGTCAAGGCACCATCCTGACTTGGAATCATAAGACCATTCTATCACTGTCGCTGGGTAAAAATCCCAGAAGTCCCATTTTAACAACACTGTGGGTGTACCTATACCACATGGATTGAAGTGGTCCAAGAAGCCACTACCTTAAAAGCAATTAGGGATGGACAATATATGCTGGCTTAACCAATAGCACCCACAATCAATGATTATTTTAAAACATTGGTCCACAGAGCCAGTTTCTTCAAGGTCTCTCTCTCATCATAGTGGAGCTAGGTTTTACTCTTTTCTTGGTCTATATTATTTTTTTCCTTTCGCTCCTACCAGTTCTGAGGTGAAGGTTAGCATACCATACATTATTATGGTTTCATGATAAAACCATTCAAAATATTAAGTGGTGCAGGATGCATGTTTCCACTGTTTGCGAAGGCTTTTTTTGAACAGCCATCTGTTCCATCAGGCATGAACATATTCCTTGAATGACTTGTGAGGTTGAACTATGGATATTTATCTAACTGTATTTAGATGACATTTTGCCACACATCTTGTTTGCATCAGTTCGATGCGATTTGAATATGAATGCCATTAGTAAGTTGCATTATTTACATAGGACACCAAATACTTTCAATCCATAGCTCCAATCTATTCTCATGCATCCAACATTGGTCACAGATAAGTATAAAAACTCCTTCAAGGAAGTTGACTTTCAGTATGTTTTTATGTTCGGAATACCACGTCCTTTAATGTTGCTCTGGTCTGCAATGCAGATTAGCATGACTTTGAGTCTTACATTCTCTGCCTGATAGTTGGCAATAGGACAGTTTGAAATTTTTCCACAGCCCAGTTAATTTTCTGCACATCAAAATTCATGGATGTTCTGTCCATGTTTACTTTGTGACATAATGGGTACTCTTTTTTCCCAACTCCTGATGACAAATCTCTGGAATCTAGTCATTTGGCACTGAAGTCCTTTGGCATTCTGGGCAATCTTGTATTTCTGCTGCAATCCTAGACATTCTTATCCCATTACATTACATTACATTAACCCATTGTTGCTCTGAAATCTTTGCTGGACTCTGGTTTGATCTGGCCCACATAAGCAATGCATTTCTGGTGATATAACCATTCCAATGATTTTAGAGGATCCTGCCATATTATGTCTCATTCTACTTAGTATGCCTTCAAGAGACATGTTCATGATATCATCATTGTATCATAACATGTGACCTGATGGTTTAAAGGTCACAGACTCCACTTAACCTGAATAACTTGAAACATGACACATTACTAGAAGCATGCTACTCTGCTGAATGGAATAGCCTAATACTAGCACAGATACTTGTGTGTCTGTGAATATAATGATTGTTTATAATAGCCAGCTGTGATACATATCTGTTGAATCCTTCAATACCACCTTATTCTCTTCAAATTTCTTATGTTACCAGGGACAATATAAGTATTGCCACATCAGGTAAAGATATTCTGCTGAAACAAAACCCACATCAGACCCATTCCAATACAAGTTTCTCAAAATCAGGTCATTGTCTATTCCCTGTTCTCATGGTATATTCAATCTAGGGCAACTTCTTCAAGAGGATTTCTTCTTCTATTCTGCGATCAATTTTTTCACCAAAATCGAATTCCATTCTTGCAGAATGATTAGATAGCATATATTAGTATTTCTGAGTCTATGTTCCAAACTTTAGCTTGAAACCAGCTTTATGTTTCATTTATTTAGCTGGAAGACTGATTTCTCTTTGTCAACTGCCATACACATCCTTCTGAATGTGACTTTGTCTTAAACTCCCATCTACCTTTGCTACATGACCTATAGTGCTTGCTTATCTACTTGTGTCCAACAGTAAAGTAAAATACTATTAGTGGAATAAATCTTGAGGGGAACCACTATAGCAAGTATTATATGTCGTGGCTGAAAGGGGGAGGCAATGGATATGCTGGGTACGTGCAAAAACACAACTTTTATACCTAGAAAAATTGGGTCATTTCATATGATGAATCAAATCTGCAATCTTTAGTAAATTCTCTTTACTAACTGCCCCCTACTCACAGCAGTAAAATAAGATATTTCAAATTCAGCAAGGTGCACCAAGTTTAACACTGAGAGTGCAGCTACAGAACACCAGCCTGAGTAAGAGACTTTCCACATTATATTCTATCCAGATCAATGCTCTATTCATCTCCTGGTACTGATTGGACCCTGCTTCCAAGTATTGACATCACAATACCTTCCAACAATCTTGATCATTCAGTTTGAATATACAGGCATACTCTAAATAATGGGATAAAGGGATGGTTGTCATACATCCATTCATTTTATTTTGAAAATAATTTATTTTTCTTTCACTGGTTTAAGTTGTTTTGTTTTATCATGCAGGGATTAAACAGTGAATAGTAAATAGGTAGCTTGTTTCACATCTCACCTGGATGAAGAAGAGTATCGGGTGAGATATAAAACTGGTTACTATCACCCTTTTCTCAGCTGGCAATAAAAATTAAATGATCTCCAAGGTTTTTAACTTTAATTGACTTCCTTCCCAGCTGCTTATAATTTGTGCTTTAATTTTAACTCCTTCAATTGTTATATTGTTTATATAAATTTTAGTTTGCCTATTTGAAATAAAGGTCTTGTAAGCCCTAACCTGTAAACATAAGATGTGTTATTTTCCAGGAGGGATGCCATTTAGCAATATAACATCCTTTTGGAAATGCTACTCTTCAGTTGGCCACTTGAAAGAAGCCATTGATTTCCTTTTCCTAAAAGCAGGGAAGTCAAGTAGTTTCTTTGTGTAATATTATATACCCGTTTTACAAATTTTCTCCAAGTGAATTGATGAAATAAAACATTGCAGATGAACTACAAATTAGAACAAGGCTTGACCTCTAATATAAATCACAGGCTGAATCATTTTTTGAAAGTGCCCCAAATTTTATGAAAACTTTTGCTACACACCTCTTTGTATTGTCAACTAAAAATCTTACTGAGTATTTTTTACTCGCCTTCCTTCACAATTCTTGTAGCCTCGGAGTTCTTCCTGGCTAAATGTTCAGCTTCATTCCAACTCTGATTTTAGGTCAATAGTGCAGCAGAGAGATGAAAGTTGCCATCTGAATGAGACTGACTTCCTGCATAAAATTACAAGGAGTGTCCTCACAACAATATTGAAATTGGAAAGTCTAACTGGCCAGTCTTGGGGCATGGTAATATGTCGACCATGGTATATTGGGTGCACCAACAGACTCTGCTGCAGAAGAAAAAATTAAGCCTGATGTCTTTGATTGAATTGTGCTTGATGGCACTGATATTATTATGATCTTGAGATAAATCATAAGCTAAAGATTATTTCAGCATTTTGCAGTTAACACTTCAGAGTTCAGATGACAGTTATAAACCACTTGTGCTTTGCAGCTCACATTGACAATTCATGTCATCATGTCAAAATATTATGCTTTTCTTCCAAACTTTCAAGGAATTAAGAATAATAGAGCTGTCAATAAATTCCTAATCTGTTCATGCTTTTGCAAATTGTAATTTTGGCAGATACACATTAATTTATGAAATCATTTTGAAGTCAAACCAGATTTTCTAATTTAAGAATGATTTTAAAAATGTGCATTTGTAACCCAGTTCGAAACTGAGATTTTTCACTTGTTTTGGAGAATTGAAACATTTTGTGGTTTAATCTGTTTCATTGTTCAAAATAACTTGGGTAATGTATCCAATAAACCAGAAGATCATTGATCAAGTATATCCTATAAATTACCAATGATGAATGAAATAATCCTTCTGAATTGTTGGTTAGCTTTTGACTTAACAATGGAAGTGTTGTTCTCCTGTCCTATAATTCTGATTAATTTTTATATTTCCTTAGTTTGTCTTGTAAGAAAAACTCTGAATTATTTATGCCACCCTCTCTGCATACTTTCAAATTAATCAATGATTCCAAGATCTTGATGCCCAAAATAGAAAGTATAATCTAATTGTGCTCTTCCTTAAATTGATTTTAAAGTTTTAATTTGAAACCCTTAAAAACAAATGTTAACACTGTGCATGTCTTCATTACTGTCATGTTATGGTTCATACAAACTCTGAAGTACAACTATGAATTCAACTCACGAAATAAGTTATGTTACAGTACAGCTCTAATACAAGTTATCTCATTGTGATCTGCTTCAGCCACATAGCGATCTGTAGCAGTCAATTTGTACTAATAAAGGTTTGTTTTACAGCACACTGTCCAGACACAGAGTTATTTGGTCATCCAAAGAAGCAATCTGAAAAAAGTCGTCTGGATCTGCCAAGATGAAACGGATTTTCATCAGCCACAAAGAGATCGCAATGGATCAATGATGTGTATTTGACTTCATTACAACTGTGCTGAGCTCCCTTCATGTTCCACCATGTATAACATTTTACATTAGCTCTAAACAGTCTAAATGTGAATTTCTGATGGAAATAAATGAAATTTAAGTCAAACCGTTTCAATCAAATTTGGTTACATGCAATCAATTGCATTTTGAATGATTCACATTCAGAAATAATATTTGTCTGCCAGAGTACTCTGATCATAAGGAAGTGAAGAGAAGGAGAAAGTGAATATTATGGAGATCTTTGCTTATCTTCCTTAAAACAGAGAGATAATTGTTATGAGCAAATGTCTCGATAGAGGGAACAGTGAAAACAATTCCCAGATTTAATAAGAATGCAACATTTTGGGAACTGTCTGTAATTTAAGATTGGAGGAATAATAAGCTATCATGTGTTCTGTGCTGGATTCTGCCAACAGACAACCCGAGTGACTTGAGAGTAATAATGATTGAAGGGGGAACCAGGTTGTTTTGCTGGGAAGAAACTGCAAGGTGTTTTTTTCCCCCTGTGAAAAAGAATCAAAGCACTTGTGGTGATGGATAGATGGATTCCCTATTTCTACAATAATGGAGGAAGCCAAACGTTGGAAGTTCAGCCCCCAAATACAACTTTATCTTTCCTTTCCAGAGTGGGTCACATTTCACGCATGCCTGTATAAATCAACTTCTCTTATTTCTGAATTTGGTAACTCAGATATGTGAAACACTCTGTATGTTGTTTAGGCATGATAGAAACAGATCTATACTTTATAATTTTGATGTGGAGAGGTAAGTGCTCCTTTGTATTTTTAAAAACATCATTGACGAGATGAGAGCATCACTGGCCAGTTCAGCATTTATTGACTATTCCTAATTGCCCAGAGGGCAGTTAAGAGTCAACCACATTGCTTTGGGTCTGGAGTTACATATAGGCAGGCCAGGTAAAGATGGCACCCCTAAAGGACATTAGTGAACCAGTTGTTTTTTTTTCTGGCAATCGATTCATTGTCATCATTAGACACTTAATTTCAGATTTTTAAAAATTAAATTCAAATGCCATCACCTGCTATGGTGGGATTCAAACCCAGGTCCCCAGAACATGATTTGGGACTCTAGATTTAGGGCATCGCCTCCCTCCACATAAGGTCACATGACACCATTAAGTGGGGTAAATTGATCCCTGGAAGATGTAAAGATTCTTCCTGGTATTATTACAAGTAAGTATGAATGTGTGTAGAAAGTCCATAAACTCATTAACAGCCAAGTTTATCTGACCTTCAAACAGACCAATTGTCAAAAGGTTAAAAAAAATCAACTGCTAAAATTAAAGAGACATGGCATTTAAAACTCCAGTTCTTTAAACTTTTTAACAAAATTCTCTGGGTATTAAATACAAAAAAAAAGTTTGCTATTTTATTCTGTTGACATGAGCCCAAGGGTTTCCATTACTTATCAGTGCTGAATGACTGATTTCACATCTTTTCCTTGTCACAATAAGGTGTCACTCCTTTTTCACAGTTTGATCGACAGCTTCAAGCAGTAATAGACATCACAAAATTGAACTATGAAATCCAATGTTTGGTTTTATAGGCAATTATACGTTATGGTAAAATGTGTGTGATTACAAGGAACATGCAGTCTGCGAAATTAAAATGTATTGGACATTTTATGAATTAGAATGTTATCTTCAGTTCTCCCAATTAATCTTGATAATCTAACCTTTCTGCTAAAGCTTAAGGAGACAAATCCTAAAGGAGATGAATAGATGCATTATGATGGAAAGAATAATGGAGTATGAAGTCCATATCCAACGGCAGAAGGGATTAATGTACGTGCATCATGTAAGCAGAATCCTATTTTGATATTATTCCTGTTTATAAAGAAACAAAAATGATTTATATAAAATTATGATTATCTAAACAAAGATGTTTACAGCACAGAAGGAAGCTATTTGTATCATACATGTGAAGCATTGCTTTCCTATGGTATTCCAGAATGGATCACTGTGCCACACATTCCTTGTAGCTTTTATAATGAACAATGCCAATGTAACAACTCATTTCTACTATGCTGTGTGAAGGAAGACGTGGAAGATTTAAATGAGTAAAGAAAGTTGCATACATCTTCTAAGATCGAATATAGACTTCAAGTAATTTGATCACCGTACAAGAACAAAAGAAAGGAGAAAATCCAGTTCATTTACATACAATCAATATTTTAGTATCATTTCTTTTTCTGATTTTGCCATTGTTTATGTCTTTTGCTTTCATTGTTATTCTTATGCTGTCAATTTATTTCACTCATAAAACTCAATGCTATCTAGTGCTATTGCATTATAAGTAATAACTGGCTAATGATTAGCCGAACATTCAAATCAATTGGAAACAAATTATTCATTGGGAATGTTATGAATAAAGTGGTATTGTGTTTCTGATGACAAGGTCTTCTCCCTTCTATCAAGGAGGAGAATGTTACAATGAGCTAAATAGGTAGTTCAATGTAAAATATTTTACTTTTCTTACATATAAACTGGGAGTGAAAAAGGGACCCATTCTCAGAATATGGTTAAACATTTTACTTACAAGATGAAAAGTTAAATCCTGTATGTACAAAACTCTGCCTGGTTGGAGTTACTAATGATCAAGTAAATTATTCTTGCTTTTCTGAACACTGCAACAAAACCTACTTCATTATTTCTTATTACGAAAGCTTAATTTCATTAGTAAATAGATAAAATATCAATACAGAGTCCCATTCACTACCATTTCTGAATTATAGCAGACAATATGAAAGATATTGCAATGATAACAGCTAAAACCATTATAATTACATTAATACAGGAACCTACTAAAATTCATTGTATGTCAGATGCATCTACTTGCTTTGTGCGTAACAGGGCAAACAGCCTTGTTAACTGATATTGCTTTTAATGCAAAAATATGACAAACCAAAAAATGGATTGTTGAGCACAATCTTATGTCTGATGTTTCAGTGAAGAAAGAAAAGTTACTTGTCAAAAAGCCAAAGCTAACATTCTTGTTTAAACCAACTTTGCATATATTTAATACTCTTTAGGATATTATACGCATGTGTACTAGGAAAGACTACTTTATGTAAGTTTGAAGACAGTAATATTAAAAAGAATGATACAAGCCTACTACAAATGATTAGCTAGCATCCCCATCTGTTTCCCTTTTTGTCCATTGTTTGTAAAACTAAATTACACCAATTTATGAAAATGTACTAAACCAACAACCCTGAAATTCTTTAATGCTCATCATCAGTTATCTTGCCTCTTTCTCGCCTTAAATTAGAAAATAACAATCATTAGTTTATTTTTTAAATAACAGACACAGATTAACAGGCAGTTTCTTGGCACACAAAAATCAATGTGCAACAACATTTGAGCATGCTCCCTACTTTACCAGTTAAGTAACAACCACAAAACTGCATTCAAAATAAATTCTCCACTCTCTTTGGTAGAGTATAATTCCCTTAGTGATTGACCTTTATGTATTAATAAAATGAACCACCAATAGCCATGTAACTATCAGGTGGTCCGTAGAGAATGCCAAGCTTATGTCCAAACATCTGTCATACACATGTGTACTGGCTGTTTGTGCACATTCTTAAAATATTAACTGCTTGCAAACTTAACTTTTACTGATACTGATTCAAAATATTTTTATCATCAATTTACTTGAATTCAGTCTCAAGAGTGCCTGTTGAAATGAGCTAATTAAAATATATTAACAAATTTGTGTTTGATACGTATAAGAAAAAGTGATTGGGAAATATATCCATTTTTCTTTGGTGCAATGGTGAGTTTGCATCTTGACATTTTTTATAGTTCTGGTAAGATGTGAATCAATTGTTCTTTAGTGCCATTTTGATGAGCTAAGTTAGTTGCAAAGATAATAGAAAGGATGTGCTCAAGTTTAAAAAGAGTGAAGTACTTTTTCATTGGTCTTAGTTCTGTGGAAATGGCTTTTAATTTCAAAATGCATTCAAATTTTCACATACCCAAAAGTGAAAAATGAACCCCATCAAGAAATTAAGAAATATACACGTCCAGTGTTCTTTTATTTTTTAAAAAAAATAACATTTCAATGTGTAAAATATTAGCTCCATAAATATACAGATAGATGGGGATTTTCAAATTCTTTCATGGATCTGGATTATTGTGCACAAGCATTTATTGTCTATTCCCGATTGATCATGAGCCAAGTGAGCTTTTTTTTATTCATTCATGGGATGTGGGTGTCACTGGCAGGCCAGCATTTCCTGCCCTTCTCTTGTTGCCCTTGGGAAGATGGTGATGAGCTACCTTCTTGAATTGCTTGCAGTCCATGTGCTGTACGTTGACCCACAATACCATTATGGAGGGAATTCCAAGTTTTGACTCCATGGCAATGAAGGAACTGTGATATATACATCCAAGTCTGAATGGCGAGTGGGTTGGAGGGGAACTTGCAGGGATTGTGCTCCCATGTATCTGCTACCCCTGTCCTACTAGATGGAAGTGGTTGTGGGTTTAGGAGGAGCTATCTTAGGCCCTTTGGTGAAGTTCTGCAGTGCACTTTGTACATACTTAAGCTACTCAGCATCAGTGGTCGAAACAATGGATGCTTTTGGATGTGAGGCCAAATAAAGTGGGCTACTTTGTCCTAGATGGTGTCAAATTTCTTGAGTGTTGTTGGAGTTGCACACATCCCAGCTACTGGGGAGTATTCCAGCACACTCATAACTTGTGCTTTGTAGATGATAGACAGGCTTTGGGGAATCAGAAGATGAGTTACTCAACACAGTATTCCTAGCTTCTGATCTGTTCTGGTAGCCACAGTGTTTATATGGCGTGTTGAGTTAAGTTTCTGGTCAATGGTAACTCTAAGGATTTTGATAGTGGGGATTCAGTGATGGTAATACCATTGAAAGTCAAGGGAGTGTGGTTCAATTATCTCTTATTGGAGATGTTCATTACCTGACATTTGTGTGGCGTGAATATTACTTGCCACTTGTGAGCCCAAGCCTGATTATTGTCCAAATCTTGTTGCATTTGAACATGGACATTTTCACTATCTGGTGTTAAACATTGTGCAATCATCGTCAAACATTCCCACTTCAGATCTTATGATGGAGCGAAGGTCATTGGTTAAGTAGCTGAAGTTGGTTGTGCCTAGGTTACCACCCTGCAGAGATGTCTTGGAGCTGAGATGACTGACATTCATCAATCACAACCATCTTCCTTTATGCAAGGTATGACTCCAACCAGCAAAGGGTTTGCCCACCCCTATATTCATGGATTCCAATTTTGCTAGGGCTCCTTGATGCCACATTTGGTCGAATGTGGCCTTGATATCAAGGGGTGTCATTCTCACCTCCCCTCTGGAATTCAGTACTTTTGTCCATGTTTGAATCAAAGCTATAGTGAGGTCAGGAGCTGAATAGTCCTGGCAGAACCAAACTGGGTGTCAGCGACTTGCTGGGACAGTTCAGAACCTTGTTAAGATTCAACCACGCAATTGTGGATCTGGAAACACTTATAGGCCACACCAGGTGTGGATGGCAGATTTAGAGAAGGATATTTGTGAACTCTTTTTTTAAGACAAAAGGTATTAGTTTCATGGTCATCATTCCTGAGACTAGCTTTCAATTCCAGATTTTATTCATAAAATATAAATTCCACCAAAAGAGAGAGGATTAGAACGTATATCCCCAAAGCATTAGGATTGGATTCCAGATTACTATTCCAATGCCATTCTTGCCATCCACCTCAATGCATAATAAAGTAATGATTCCCAACGATTTATTGCTGTAGAACATGAAAGCTGAAAATGAGCGATGTGATATTGTTAGCACTGCAGGCACAAGATATTAACCACCTATAAGCACAGTGTTATGGACTAGGCCAGACCACTCAAAACATTCTTAAGCAGGCAGCCCCAGACCATAACTTTGCAATTTGTTTCGGTAAGTGTACCGTGAAAATTACCTGGAGTAAGTTAGCTAGGTTGACTACTAGATTTTAAAACAGACAAAAATTTATTCACAAAATTACACAATGAAACACAAAGAACAGAATAAAGAATCTCTACAGAACTCACCCTATCCAACTAGACTTAATTAGGCTGTTCCAAATATGCACAACAGTCCCAATAAGCAAATCCCCTTTAAAAATTGCTATAAATGGAACGCATGCTTCCAGTTTGAAGTTGAAGGGCAGAAAGAGAGAGAGAGAGTTTGTTTCCACACAGCTCCATGTTGAACTTCTCACCAGTTCAAGACTGAACTAAAACTGCTCAGCTCAGCTAGAGAGCTGACCGCTCCCCTTTCATTAAAACATGACCACTTTGGCCTGAAGTCTCATTTGTTACACATAAACAAAAAGCTTCTCAAAATCTTTTTCATCTCTGTACCAAACCAGACTGATCAGATCCCAGCCTGGTTTATTGCCCCTCCTTGAGCCAAGGAACAGCTTTTTGAAAAAAGCAAGGAACTAGCTTTGTGACAACAGTGTAAGGTATTTCCCAAATAATCCATTAATTTTATTCATTTTGAAGGTGGAAAATTCACAAGTCATGGAATACTTCCAAACTGACTAAAAATTGTAGATTCGAGCTTAATTTTTGCCACTTGACTTCACGTACCTTTATTGGATAATTTTGATTGACTCTTTACCAGATTGCCTGCCACGCAACTCACATGGGTAAAGAACAATGAAAATGATCCATCATTCCATGCGTGAATTTCCTCTGCCATGCTGCAAGACCATGGATTGGTGCTGACAGTGGTCATGGAGATGCCCATGGTCCAGACAAACCAAGCCTCCTGGCTGGACGATAATGTTTTGTGGTCAACAGCCTGCAAAGAGTATGATTTTTTTTCGGAAACAGAGTAAAAGAGATATTCTCCTAAGTTTAATCATACATTCTTTCAAACACAACTAAAAATATACAAAAGTCTTATCTTTTTTAGTCTATGCAAAATTGTTTCTCAAATGAGATCATAGACAACATGATACATTTTAAAACAAATTAACTGGATTGACTCCAGCTCCTGCCAATCCCTCAGTGACTAATATGGATAATTTGAAAAGGTATGCCTAACATAAAGCAGACCTGATATACAAAGATGTGCTTTATAAGAGCACTGTTTTATAAAACATTAAACTTCAGTTGTACAGTATTTAAATTATTGCTACATAATTACCAAAAAGAACATTTTCTGTCATTTTAACAGTTGCAGCTCAACAACCAAAAATGCCCTGGAGACAAAACATTTAGCTTTAAAGTGAAAATGGAGATGAATCATGGATTTTAGACATGTTCGGTTCCTAAAATGGACTGCTGTGGTAACTGTATTGCTATGAAACCAGGGGAAATTCACACAGACAGAACAATGTTTGGAAGTTAGCCTCACAGGACAAGTTGTCATTTTGTTAGTTAAGTAACAATTGTATTGTTGGCATTTTGGAGTTGTCCTTAATTCTATCTGCTTCAGTGCAGAAAACGTTTTATCATACTCTATACCTAAGCAGTTTATAAACTTTATATTTTGACTGGAAAAATTCCATTTGAGGGGATTTAGAAATCATTAATAAAGTACTTCAAATATATGATGAAAAAGTTCATTAAAGTATATTGCAAACATGCACTGTTCTGCTGAACTGAATTGGAACAGATGTCTTTTACCTTACAAAATTTTCCATCGTATAAATTGACTCACTATACATAGCAAAGTGGAGCTCAGACATTTACATTCTTTAATGTATTTGCCATATTTAAACTAAAGTTTCACATTGCAATTATAAAATACTCAAGCCTACAAAATAATTGCCAAATAAATTATTTCATGACCATATATATGTATATCATTAGGGTAGCACAGCAGCTTGGTGGTTAGCACTACTGCCTTACAGCGCTAGGGACCATGCTTCAATTCCATCCTCAGCCTTATATTCTTTCTCTATATTTGTGCAGGTTTTCTCAGGCTGCTCCAGTTTCCTCCAACAGTCCAGAGATGTGAATGGTGGATTGGCCATACTAAATGTGCAGGTTAGGTGGGTTAGCCATGGGAAATGCCTGGTTATAGGAATAGGATAGAGGGTTGGGTCTGAGTGGAATACTCTTTTGAAAAGGTGGATGTGGACCAATGGGCTGAATGGCCTTCTTCCATACTGCAAGGATTCTACGGATATATGAAAACGTTAGCAGAACAGGGGAAGTCACTTAATTCAATATAAATGCCAATCTTTCGATTTAAAACAACAAAAAAAATATTTTAAAAGAAATGGTGTATGCAATACAATGAAGAATTGTTATCAGTGCTACATAACAGAAAAGATTGAATAATTTGATGATTTCTTCTTGAGTTGTGCTAACCTCAATCTCCATATTTTATTAATCTTAAATATGTTATTGATCTAAACTACCTTCATGTAGTTTCAACATCATAATATATGCAGATTAATTCCTCAAATTTCCAATTATAGATTTTTCCAGCTTTTATCCACAATTCATTTATTTATTTGAGTCTGTTTGCTTCCAAATTGATCAGAAGTCATCACAGCATTGTAATTTTGCTTTTAAGCATGGCCAAAATCATTGAGACTTAGGAATTAAGAATGCTTAATATGTTTTTGTCAGCTTTTTCCTCACTCCAGATCTGTCTTTATGTGTTATTCTTGTCAAAGATGTTTCAGACCACAAATATCATCGAATCTGTGCATTTTTTGGTTAACATACTTACCTCCTTTTAACACTCCATTCTGCTAAAAGAAAACTCAAACTTAAATGTCTAACCTTGGAGATGAAATTTAATCTTTTCTCCATGGTAGAGAGTTTGGTGGCAGGGGACATTTCATCAGGCAAGAGAGTGGCAAATGACTCTGCAAACAAACTTTTCTGCCACTGCCCCATTTAAGTTCAGCCAATTGATATTCATGCAATGGTGCATGAGGAAATTGCCATCCAAGAAGTCCTAAAAGCAAAAAGTGTTGCATACTCCGAGGTTGCTTCCCTCATTAGAAGGCTTTCAGTGCCTAGGCTAGACTTCTGGCATCAGCAAGGGGGGAGCCTCTCCTCTGCCCTTACTGCCAATCCCCCTCCCCCCACAAATCAGTCAATGTGAATATGTGCATCAACAATCCGTTGCTCTTGTGGCACCACTGAATAATGAAGAATTGATAACCTCTCATTGATCAGTAGCTTTCAGCAGGCAAGGTTTCAGGTGCAAGGGTCCTCAATCCTGACCTCCCAGACTGACACTTAATTAGCTGGGCTGTCCTGTAAAGATGGGGCATGGAACACTCACCAGCTCTCTGGGAAGTGGACACAGTCCATACAGCTTCCATTAAATATTGTCCCAAGTTCCATTCTGTTGACATTACAGCTACTAACCTTCCAACAAAATGATACTGAGAGAGGGAGACAGACTGGGAATGTCGTAGTGGATAGTTCATCAAGAAAGTGCACCATGGCTAGTCTTGGGGTGCACCACTAAAGGTCAAGGGAGTTATCAGCTTTGGCAGGGAACCTGGATGACTGAAGTGGTTTTTGGAGGCAGTATGCTAGGGTGCAGAGGAGATAATGTTTGTGAATGGGAGTAACTGAACATTGTGGGTAACACGGTGACTCACAGCGCCAGGGACCCGGGTTCGATTCCTTCCTCAGGTGACTGTCTGTGTGGAGTTTGCACATTCTCCCCATGTCTGCATGAGATTTCTCCGGGTGCTCCGGTTTTCGCCTACAATTGAAAGATGTGCAGGCCAGGTGATTTGGCTATGCTAAATTGCCCATAGTGCATTAGTCAGGGTAAATATAAGGTAGGGGAGTGAGTTGCTGTTCAGAGGGTTGGTGTGGACTTGTTGGGCCGAAGGGTCTGTTTCCATACTGTAGGGTATTTAATCTCATCCCATAATTGGGGAGATGATGGAGCTTATAAAGTTTTGATGGGGGTCAGTGTATGACTATATCTAGCATGTTTACTCATTATATCTTGGGCTGAGAGGGTAATGGGGAGATAAAGACCTACATGGACAAGTTTGATGGAATTGTGGGTAAATTCAAAGCCAAGGGGGAGGACTACAAGGAAAGGAATGTGTACATTTTGGCAGTCGCCAAGGGTAAGAGATTGAGTCTGTGAGTCACTGTGGGAAGAGTGACTACTATTTCCTTCCACTTTAATGCAAATAGCAAGTGGAGCCGAAATTGGCTGCCACCACAGCTGGACTGGGTGGGGTAAGTCTTTCATTCAATTACAGAAGGTATTCCACTTTTGAACAATGTGAGACCCTTAAAGGGTGTCAGCATTTCACAGATACCCAGGTGAAAGGCACCTGCAAGGACTATATGCTGCATATGAACCTTTGGTATTGACCTTCCATGTGAAGTCCACATCCAGGATCCAAGCTTTCCTTACCACATCTTGCAGCATCAGCAATCAAACCCACTGTGACACACAAGCAATGTACTGTGGTTTGGAAAGACTGATCCTAGTTGATAAAGTAGCAATCACCTTCTAAATTCCCATAGTCAGCTCATAGTTTAAGAGTTGCTCATTTCACACCTTAAATCATAAAGTGTCATGTAGTACTAGAGTGAGTTCTACACCTTCAATCTTTAGTTGCTGCCACACAGAGATTTGTTCATACAGCTGATGATGAACAGTGAACACTTACAAACGTTTTCACTCATGCTGCCTTTGTACTCTCAGAAGGTCTGCCTTTTCTTCCCACTACCTCTTGGAGCATTCCTGAGTCAGCGCTGGGTTGGAGGGAGCCTCTCTGAATGAGAAAGCTGTTGGCCTTAGAGTTTTGGATGGGTGACCCAGAGGCTGTTTGCCTCCACAGGGCCCAGACTTGCTGAGAATGTCCTCAGTTCAAAATCCCAAAGAGTTGAAAGAGATGGGCAGGGTGGAGATAGAAGACACTGACACCTCTGCAACATCCTGAGAGGAGACTACTGGAGGCCCTGTCTGTGATTCCTGTTCCATATAGATGCCTAATGACACTGCCCTGCTTCCTTGTGAGGAAAAGGCTCTTGGAATGAGGTCAAGGTCTCTTGCCACCTTTTGCCTTTTGGCAGATGGTATTGAGCAGGTTGGTTGGAATGATGGAGTGTGTGTCTGGCAGAAACTGAGTGTGCTGGACCTGTATGTCAGCTGCCAGCTGCCAGACCCTCAAATGCCAAAGGCAGCACAGTACAAATAGGGTTGGTGTAGTCCTCCAACTTTTGTGTCAATTTGACCCCCTCCCCACCCTGGCAAACCTGCCTGTTGCTCCTGAGCCTGCTTGGGTATTTCTATGAAGTTCTGAATTGCCGACATCACAGGGTCATATCATACCTGGTACTTGTTCTTCAACAGGGCTTGAAGTGCCAGTGAACTGAATGAATCTCCCTCAACCAACTGAGGAGACATGGCAGTGTTGTGCTCACCAGCATGTACTCTTGGCATCAAGATGTCACTGTCTGAGATAGTGGAAGGGACTTGCAAAATGCAAGGGACTGCTTTGCAAACAAGAGGTAGATGTTTGGCCATGTTAAGAATATATTCACTGTGGCATTATTTGAAGAGTAATACAGAAATGCACAATACTTCGTACTTGGTGAGGATTTACCCAATGAGTAATCTTACTCCTCAATAGCTAGGGTCAGGAATCTCTGCCCTTTGGGAGTGAAGAGAAGAATGTCAGAAGCACACCACCCATCGAGGCTCTCTCCACTCTGTTGTGAGCTATTTTCTTCTGGACTGAGTCAACAGGAGGGATTGGTGAGATGAAAGTTTCTGCCTAGCTGATAGTGCTGGTGCAGGTGGGGAAAGGTGTTCTGGGTGACTGAGTAGCAACACAAATGCCATACAGGGTGAATAGTTTGGGGGTGGAGAGAGTTGGGATGGATGAGAGCAAGTGAGGGAAGATGTTGCATGCAATGAGACTGGTATACTATGACTTTTGTCTCATTGCCTCATGCATCTCAACACTGATCAATGCAATGGTCAAAAATCTTTTAGGACAGACATTTCCACTGTTAGCACAGATATGGTGGGCCAAAGGGCCCATTCCTGTGCTATACTGTTCTATGTATAAATCATTGCAGCAAAAGCACCTCTAGCTTATATTACAATAGCTAATAATGACATTTAAAATTGCCAAAACATTTAAGACTTCCCTATCACAATGTTTCATCTCCTGAGCAGTCTTCCACCAAATTTTGCTAACTCTCAAACAAGGCAGGTTTCCCAGGATCCTTCCAAACTCACCTGAATCAATTAAAGGATTGGGAAATATAAATATGTATAGTGAGGCTGTCAATTGTAATTCAGAGGATGTGCATGTGAGATCACAACCTAACAGGGTGGCACTGCTGCCTCACAGTGCCAGGGACCTGGGTTTGATTCCAGCCTCAGGCACGGTCTGTATGGGG
This sequence comes from Chiloscyllium plagiosum, assembly GCF_037043375.1. NCBI lineage: Eukaryota > Metazoa > Chordata > Chondrichthyes > Orectolobiformes > Hemiscylliidae > Chiloscyllium > Chiloscyllium plagiosum. The sequence continues at coordinate 26,827,780 of NW_028270155.1, read as the reverse complement.
TTTGCACATTCTCCCCATGTCTGCCAGGTTTCTTCCAGGTGCTCCGGTTTCCTCCCACTGTCCAAAGATGTGCAGGTTAGGCGAATTGGCCATGCTAAATTGTCCTAGCGTTCAGGGATGTGTTGCTTAAGTGCATTAGTCAGTGGAAAAGGTAGGATAATGGTTCTGGGTAGGATATTCTTCGGAGGTTAGTATGGACTTCTTCCAGACTGTAGGGATTCTAATTCTAACCCAAACCTCTTCCTGTATTGTATATGGAAATATAGTGCGCATCTATTTTTCTGAGTTCAATTTAAATGGCGTTCATTAGAATTAAAGGTATTGCAGAATTCCAATTCCATTCCTTTCTCCACGAGAACTTGCAAACCTGATCTTCACCAGCCATTGTCTAAATTTACAACATGGTGAGTCCTGATAGCCTTACTGTTTACTTCCATTGTAAAATCTGAATCATTAAGAATGCAAGTTCACCAAATTTTGCAATCAAGGTTTTTTGTTTCTTTTTTAACAATTAACTTAATAACCCAATCATGTTCCAGTAGTGGATTTGAATACATAAACTGTCCCCAACACCATTGTTACCATGATAATTTTTTTAATGTCTTTTGACCCTTTTTTCATGTTGTTCTTGCTGGAACAAAGATATAACTATCCTTGATATGTATTTTTAAATTAATTAATGTACTGTACTCCTTTCTCATTTCAACAAATCACAAATTATACTTAAATTAAGTGATTATTTTTCATCAAAGTTTTTATTGTTATTTTTACACAGGTTATGGGCATCCATAAGAAATACGAAAACGGGTAAGTTGATTAGCCCCTCAAGGCTGCTCTACCATTCAGTAGGATGATAAAACATTCCTCACATCTACTTTCCTGGTTTATTCCCAAACCTCTTGATTCCCATACTGATCAAGCATCTATCTCAGCTTTAAATATAGCCAAGGACTCTGCCCCTTCCCCCCACAGCTCTCTGTGGCAAAGAGTACCAAAGACTCACACCCCTCGGAGGAAAGAAATTCCTCCCCATCTCAGTCTAAGTCAAAAGTGTTGCCAATTTAAGATTGGAATACTGTGTTCAGTTCTGGTCACCCAGTTACAGGAAGGATATTATCAAGCTGACGAGGGTTCAGAAGAGATTTATCAGGACATTGCTGGGCATGGAAGGTTTGAGTTGTAACTGGATAGGTTGAGACATTTTTCACTGGAGCGTAGGAGGTTGAGAGGTGATTTGATACAAGTTTATAAGATAATGAGAAGTATAGATGGAATTAATAGTAGTTGTCTTTTCCCTAGTCTGGGGATTTCAAGACTGGTTGTGGGGGAGGCACATTTTTAAGTTGAGAGGAGAGGAATTTTAAAAAGATATAAGAGGCAAATGTTTTATACAGAGGGTGGTTCACATGTGGGATTAACTTCCTTCGGAAATGGTGGATGCAGGTACAATTACAACATTTATGAGACATTTGGATAGATACATGAACAGGAAAGGTTTGGAGAGACATGTGCCAGGAGCAGGCACGTAGGACTAATTTTGTTTGGGGCTATGTTCATCATGGACTGGTTGGACTGAAGGGTTTGTCTCCATGCTGTGTGATTCTATGACTCTATGGTCATACTTGTTGCCCCATTTATTGTTCAGCTCTGATAATCCTTGAACTGAATCATTTGCTTGACCATTTCAGAGATCTATTAAGAGGCACCACATAATGTGATTCCAGAGTTACAGCGTAAGTCAGACCAGCTAACAATAGCAGATTCCCTCCCCGAAAAGACATTAATGAACCAGATAGATTTTTATGCTCATCGCTGATAGTTTTGAGATATTAAGCAACATTACTAAACTTCAGAAAGTTACAGAAAAGCATTCTGAATCAATAATAGAGAGAAAAAAATCAAATTTATTCAGGACCTTAAAGATTTTAACCAACTAATTTTTTTATGGCAAATTATTTCTGACTAATTAGATTGCAGTTTTTACAGTAAGTATCAAACACAAGAATATTCCTGATTAACATCAAAGTGTTCCTAAAGACAGAGCTTGACTCTTTGCAACGTAACTTTGCTGGCAAAACAATGTGATTGCCACATTCCAGGAATTGGTTATTTTTCAAATATAGCATGTTACCTGGGTGACAAATTAAATGGCACTTATAAATATTTATATTTTGTAATGAAATCTGAATTGCTACAGCTGCTATGTTTAGTTATGTGCATCCAGCAAGAACTCAAAAATTACGTTTGCTAATAAAAAGAACAAGTTTTAAAAGGCCTTTGGAAAGAGGTCACAAACAAAAGCCGAACTGAAACATAATCAGTTAAATAGAACCTTTTAGTATTTCTCAAGACTTGTATACAGCTATCTTGCTAAAGAAGGTCAGAACCAAATTAGTTCAATTTTTTTTATGTTTTGCAAATTTGTCATCATTCCAAATTATTGTATGTACCCTCAGATGATGTTGTGATGGGAATGATGTGATGGATGATGTGAAAAATTGTAAGAAACAGAACTATTTGGACAGTTTATGGATGGAAAAGGGTTTTTATTACATGGCATCCTGGACAATGGGGTCAACAATGTAATGTGTCTTGTGATCTAATTGTTTTTTCAAGATGCTCAAATAGCTTTGGAAAAAAAAGTCAAGCTTTTTACAAATGTAAGGGATGGGTTTTATGGCCCTTAATTGCTGGACAAGTTAGCTTTGAGAAGACTATGAGGGCCTTTGTGCCAATGGTTACCTAGCAAACATTTTTGAACTTAATTTCTCTTTACACACACCTTTTTGTGGACACAAATAAGAAAACCCCAAAAGCTGCATGTCATACAAACATATGAACATACAAAACAGGAACAGAAATAGACCATCCAGCCCATTTGCCATTCAATAAGGTCATGATTGAAAAACGCTGAAGAACTGGAAATCAGAAACAAAAACAGAAATTGCTGGAAAAACTCAGCAGGTCTGGCAGCATCAATTGAGAGAAATCAGAGTTAACATTTTGGTTGATCAGTTTGTGTTTCAAATACCACATTCCCATCTACCCCGATAAGATTTGATTCCCTTGCTTCACAAGAATTTATTTACCCTGCCTTAAAAATATTTAATGATCTCACCTCAACTGCCTTCTGAGGCAGTAAGTTCCAAAGTCACACAACCCTCTGAGAGGCAAAACATAAATGGGTGATCCCTAGTTTTAAAACTGTGTCTTTTACTACTGGACTCACCCAAAGAGAAGACATCCTTTCCATGTCTACCTTGTCAAGACTATTCTAGATGCTTCAATCAAATCATCTCTTATCTTCTAAACTCCAACGGAACAAGCCCATTCTGTTTACTTAGCCGCCAAAGACAATCCATCATTCGATGTCCCAATCTAATAAACCTCCTCTCAGAACCATTCCAACTCATTTACACCTTTTCTTAAAAAAAAAGACCAAAACCTGGACACAGTATTCGAGATGTAGAGCTAAATCTCGCCAGAAATCAGTTAAGGTCAACTTTAGGGAGTTTCATGAAGGATTTATCTTTGTGAGACCTAGGGAGTTTTCTCAGGCAATCTTCTCAACTTGCTTCATTACCGATGTACCACACCCAGAGGGTTGACTATGCTAATGCATGGAACAAGTCCCCTTTTGCCACACTGAGAAAGGATCTCGGAATACCTTAAGTTTCTGTTCAAATATTTGTGAGCAGTAGTAAACATAACAAGAGCAATTCCTTCATTGTTGAACATTTTAAAATTCATTTGTGGGATGTGAGTTTTGTTGGCTGGCCAGCATCTATAAGTGCCCTTAGAAGGTGGTGGTGAGCTGCCTTCTTAAAATGTTGCCGTCCACCTGCTGTGGGTTGACCCACAATGCTCTTACAGAGGGAATTCCAGAATTTTGATCCAGTGACAGTGAGGGGATGACAATATATTTCCAGGAGGGTGAGTGGCTTGGATGGGAACTGGCAAATGATGATGTTCCTTTATATCTGCTGCCCTTGTCTTTCTAGATGGAAGGGGACGTGGGTTTGGAAGGTGCTGCCTCAAAATGTTTGGTGAATTTGTGCAAAGCATTTTGTAGATAGTACATATTGCTGCTACTGAGCATCAGTGGTGGAGTGGTAGTACCCAAATCCCTTTCCATTTTAAGTTATTTACCTTTAATACTTGTTTAAGATTAATGCAGAGCAAACATTTATGCAATAAGAATTAATAATTATAGTAAAAGGGTGGCATGGTGAGGGTAGCAATGCTGCCTCACAGCACCAGGGATCCAGGTTCAATTCAATTGGATGACTGCGGAGTCTGCAGATTCTCCCCGTGTCTGCATGGAGTTCCTCCAAGCACACTGGATACTTCCCATGGTCCAGAGATGTACAGGTTAGTTGGCTTGGCCATGCTAAATTCAAGGGGTCAGTGTAAACTCAATGGGCCAAATAGTCTTCCACACTGTAGGGATTCAGTGATTCTATAAAGTATTATTTCTATGAGACTGTTGAAAACTGAAGATTGGATTTTTCTGAGTATTGTGTTCTCATTGCCAAGTACAATGTTGATCAAGAGCCCACTCACCAAAAAGCCAGTTGCTCTATATCCTTCGACTAGGTATTATTTGACACTGAGTGAAACTTCACCCCCCCCCCCCACCTAGAATCGTAGAATAGAATCATAGAATTTGGCCAAAAGCCCAGTGGGTGATCCATCCACACCACCCCTCAATGCTTCTCGCCACCCACCTCCCCGCCCCACCCCACCTCTGTTATCCCGCATTTCCCATGACCAATCCACCTAACCTGCACATCTTTGAACTGTGGGAAGAAACCAGAATACCCGTAGGAAACCCATGAGGGAGAGGTGAGGCTAGCCCATTTGGAGGCAAGAGTAGGGTGTCAGTGAGGGCCAAATGTCAGGTACCAACTGAAAGTAGAGTAGAGTAAGCTTTTTAATTGTTGTTTCTACCATATACAACTGATACAATAAAAAGACACAGCGTTCCTCCAGGACAAACAAAGACTACACACTCGCACACAGCATAAAGTGCATAAGACGTGTAAAACATATAATTTACATTGTAATCGGAAAATGATAAATAATACATGTTTTCTCGCAGCATTTCGAAGTCATGCAAAGAATTCCAGAAAGGAAAGAGTCCGATCATACTGTGTTAAGGAGCCTGAGATGGCTTGAGGGAAGAAACTGTTGCACAGTCTGGCCGTGAGAGACTGAATGTACCGGTATCTTCTGCCAGATGGCAGGAGGGAGAAGAGTTTGAGTGAAGGGTGTGTCGGGTCTTCCACAATGCTCTTAGCCTTTCAGATGCAGCGTGTGTGGTGTAAATGTCTGTAATGGAGGGAAGAGAGACCCCGATGATCCTCTCAGCTGTCCTCACTATCTGTTGTAGGGTCTTACGATCTGAGACGATGCAATTCCCGAACCAGGCAGTGATGCAGTAGCTCAGGGTACTCTCAATTAACCCTCTGTAAAATGTGGTGAGAAATGGGTGGGGGGTGGGGGGGGGGGGGGAGAGGGAGGTGGGCTTTCCTCAGCCTACACAGAATGCAGAGATGCTGCTGGGTGTTCTTAGCTATGGAGCTCGTGTTGAGGGTCCAGGTGAGATTCTCCGCCGGGTGTACATCAAGAAACACCAAGTGAAAGACGTCTATTGAGGTGGGGGTTGGGCGATGATTAAAAGGAGATGTGACTTAGGTGGTGGGGTGGCAGAGACCTACTTAAACCTTTTCACCCTCATCCAACACCAACCTGCCTTGTAAATGCTATCAGGCTACATGACTGGTGTACACCTCCCCGTGCCACAACTAACACAATGCAATGGGCAGGGTTGCATATTTAAGTGTGCTATCAATTGACATATCAAGGTCAAGAAGGAATATCACATGCTGCATTTTCTGAGCCTCTTGCCTTCAAAACCAACAATTGGTAAATGTGGTATCTAGCATAAGACATTCAGAGAACTATGCATAGATTACAAATCACTGACATGAGCACAGCTTGAGAATTTTTTTCTGAATGTGCCATATTAAGAAAGTGAATAGTGTGACTTGTGACACTAATTGGAAAATAGCAACATTTAGCAGCTCAGAGTTTGCTTTTTTTAAACTTTAAGGAACAAACAATTTTAATGTTCTGAACAAAGAAAATGTTGCATATGGCTCTGAATGACTTTATGAATGCCAAACAACATCAGACATATAACTTAGCTTTACATTGAAGATAACAGGACAAAAATATTCTCAAACGGTAATTTTAATCTGGTGGGAAACTAATTTTGAAAATAAAATTTAAATGATCGCTTATCAGTATTGCAGTATTCACCATGGGATCACAAAGTACAGTAAAAGCAAAGCCAGAGCTTCTCATTTCTGGTCCAGTGCCCCTTCTTTAAAATGGCTGAAGAAGGATCGCTGGACCCAAAATTTTAAGTCGGCTTTCTCTCCACAGGTGCTGCCAAACCTGCTGAGTTTCTCCAGCAATTTCTGTTTATGTCTCAGATTTCCAGCATCCAAAGTTCTTTGTGTTTTTGTAACCAGGAGTTTCTTGCATATTTTGAAATTTTATGGTGAAGCAGATATATGACGCTAAAGGAATGACCTCCCTCATAGGAGTGTGACATCACTGTTTAAACCTGACACAGGTTTCCAGTAAAGCAATCAAACTTGGAAACCAGCTAATGCGGTTTTATATGGTAACAGGGACAGAGAGTTAAAAATTATTTAAGAATCCCACTTTCCAAACAATCTTTTCCCAAATGATCCCAAGTCTTTTTCCATGTCAAGGAGCAAACTCAATACACTGATTGAACTACTTTGATGCAGGAATTTATAACTTTTATCAAAATTAACATTATATTTAAGAGGCACAAACTGATTTTTAAAATTGGTACATTTGATTTCTTTCAGTTTCATTACACCAAAATGTATTTACAAATGAAATAGGATATTTGCATTCTAGCTTGATGGACTTAATTTAAACTGTAGTCACAGATGAAAGGCCAAGCTTGCAACAAATTCATAGCATTTTAAGAAGTTCACTAAGAGAATGGAGAGCCTCTGTTTTGTTCCACCTGGTGACATATTGCATTACAATTTTATCAGATCTGTTTTTTGTTTTATTGAGCATAAGGATTATTCTTTCTCAAAAATATTAACTGAACAGTTATGGAGTGATGCTACCAACTAAAATTGCATAATGAGTTCTCAGTTTAATTACAAACAGACTCATAACTTGAAGGACAAATAAATGGTGAACGAAGAGAATCAAAAATAAGCGTGTGACATTTTAATTCACATTTAATGAAGAACATTTGAAAGGATGTGTCAAATCTATATATTAAACAAAATGGCATCCAAGTACTAAATGCAGGAATCAATCATAAGGCTTTTCGGATACTGCTGGCATTGAACATTTATGTTTTACATGAATGGGACCTCTGCAGGATTTATAATCCCAGACATTCCAGGAATAGCACAATCTGCAATGAATACAGCAAAGGATGCCTTTTCAAACTCCAATCTTCCTGTTGAGAACGCCGAAATTCCTGGAACAGTTGATTAGATTACATTAGATTCCCTACAGTATGGGAACAGGCCCTTTGGCTCAACAAGTCCACACCGACCCTCCGCAAAGTAACCCACCCAGACTCATTCCCCTACCCTATGTTTACCCCTGACTAATGCATCTAACACTATCGGCAATTTAGTATGGCCAATTCACCTGACCTGCACATCTTTGGACTGTGGGAGGAAACCAGAGCACCCGGAGGAAACCCACGCAGACAGGGGGAGAATGTGCAAACTCCACACAGACAGGCACCTGAGGCTGGAATTGTACCCGGGTCCCTGGCGCTGTGAGGCAGCAGTGCTGAGCCACCGTGCCGCCCGTTGCCACCGTGTTGTCCATGTTATTTGCTTATGTGCATTAAACATAATTACACATTAAGGAACTCAGAAGAACAATGGCTGACTGCATTTGCGGCAACAAATTAGTGCAAAAAAAATAATATTGGTATGATCCATTTGACAGAATGTTTCACTATACGAAACTTGGTCACTGACAGAAGTTTGTGTTCTTGACCCATACAGCAACTATGCTCAGTTTCAGGAATTTAAAGTTAAAGATTTTAAACCATTTTTTAAATTAAATGGCATTATTAATAAATTAGGTCTTTCACATCTTGTGCACTCTATATTAAAGTTAACATAATGCAAGTGTTTTCACGGGTTTTATGTCATAACTTAAGTATCAAGAAAAGATAGAGATTTTATTTTCCTGTAATCAATTATTTTGAAAATTTAAGTACATCCACAGTTCAAATAAATTGATTTAATGATTTAGTGCTTACCTTGAAAGCCCTATTTCAAAATTAACACAGTGAAAACTTATTTTTGATCATGGAACATCCAAGCCTATATACACATAAAATCTATTCACATGATTGCAGGCTGCAGAGATGAAACTCCACAGATTTTATAGCTGAGAATCACAAGAGTCATAAATCACATAGATACCAGGTGATCAAGGACTCACCTAAGTCATTATTTTGCAGTCGAAGTGGCAACAGCGAGAATACTGGCAGAAATCTATAACACTCTTGATTGTCGACTCACTTAAATAGAGCAGAACTAATCAAAACTTCTATGGTTTTGGTGAGAATATCAGTGGAACAGTGCAAATTTTCCAGGAAATCAAGGAGCAGGGCCTGACAAATAGAACCAAATGACATTACTATACTTCTTAGAAAATCTGGATAGAGGTGGGAGAAGGGCAAACATATTGCACATAGAGTATACATTCTATCCAAAGATGAGAGGAAATGTGATTTATTTATCATATACTCTGGTTTGACTCTTGCCTTTGCACCTATGAAGTGTTCGAGTTAATTTAAACTTATAGATCTTTACAGCACTGGAGGAGACCTCTCGGCCCATTGTGTTTGAGCTGGTCATCAATGATCTGACTACACTAATCCCAATTTCTTGCTTTTGGCTCATAGCTCCGACAATACTAGTAAATATCTAAATGTGTTTAAATATTATAAGCTGCATAAAATAATCCAGGTTATTTTCTTGGGGCTATTTAAGATGTATCTTAGTGGCTGCTCCACACAGAAAATATATCTGACTTTCAGTAAAACAATTTATATAATGAATACTTCATCGTAAATGTAATTTTTTCCAAACATGCTCAATACAAGCTGGGTTTAATTTTACATATTGCAATCAGTTTTCCACCATCCACCAATTACATCAATGGTTTGTTCACATAAATACAATAGCAAAACAAAAATTCTTCTGGAATAACAAGACAATGATATAAAATTATTGAAATTGATGCTGTTGACACAATTGACTATAGCACCTCTCTGCTGAAATTTAACTTGGGTGGACGGAATTCAACACGATCTACTCTTATCTATCAGGGGGCGGCCAGAGGGTCACTTCAATGGCTTCTCATCCTGGACTTGCCTCTTGTATTGCCCAAAGATTTATCTCTTTGCCCCTTTCTAGTGCTCAACTACATGCTGTCCCTCGGTGACACCATCTGAAAACACTGAATTTTATGGAGTGTTTTTCAATCTCCCAGCAACATAGCCCCACCTCTGCTTCTTCCTGCCCCAAGTAAAAGTTCAATAGTGTGTCATGCTTCAAGTGAACAAGGCAAATGGAGTGTGATTTTTTTCGATCAACAATTCACACACGATGATAAAGTGATGAGGTCTTGTGCACGCCTCCAAAAATGTCCCTTTTTACAAAGATAATTTATCCCAAACAGATATATCTTGTTATATAGTGTACAAGTATGTGTCAATGAGATAATTATGCAAATAGGTAAAACAGCAATTTAAAGTCAAGCATTCTAATCTTTAATACAATGCTTTGGATGCTTGATAACTCACCCTGATCTGGTAATCATGTTCTCATCTGGAGAGGTACGCATTGTTCTCTGTTGCACATTTTTTGACAACCTGGTTATCTTGCTGCTGGTTGCTGTCACTCAACATCACGACACAATCACCATCATTGAATTGCTTTTTCTAACTCTTTTCATGCACAATTGTTATATAAAGTGTACATTGGTCTGAACTGGATTATTTTCTTTTGCAATGATTTCATATGATTCCGACTGGTTTCAAAACCTTTGATGGCATCCAAGTATTAGAATTTGGATTTCTAACTTACACTCTGCCCTATACTCAGTTTTGGTAATTCTCTGCCCATTTAGTCATTGTGTGCTTCTTTGCATCTCCTCAGCTTCTGTTGAAGAATGTCCTCTGCCTTGGAATGGATAGACAATTGGTTGCTGAGCAAGGTTGTTCATACTTAGTTTGTTCATTGTAGTTGCATGAAAATGGAACCATGCGATGTGAAAATCTTACTTTGCTTAGCAGTAAATGATAAGGAGTAAAAGGTCAGGTCTATTTTGCAGGTCCCAGTGGTCGATAGCTGATATATGCTGCAGGTTAAGTAATGACATGATTTTCACATTCTCACTCTTCTTTTGAACTCTCCTTTGCTTTCGCCCATTGTAGCTTTGAACGTTTCTACAGTCTTATATTCCTCTAACCAAAACCTCTGCTCATCTGAGATCTCAGAGCTCCTCCAATTATTGCCCCTTGAGCATTCTCAACACTCCAATAGTGGCAATGTCTTCAGTTGTCTGGGCCATATATTCTGGAATCCCCTCACTGAGACTTTCTGTCGATAAATCATTTTCCTCCTTTAGGACTCTACATGTATTTTTTGACAAAGCTTTTAGTCATCTGATCACCTTATTTGTTTAGGAGCCAAATTTCTGTTTGATAATACATTAAATAAAAAGTTTGGGATGTTTTTATATGCTCATTCAACTCACCTCCTGACTCCCCAAAGCCTGTCCACCATCTACAATCCACAAGTCAGAAGTGTGATGGAATATTCCCCTTGCCTGGATGGATGCAGCTCCAACAACACTCAAGAAGCTTGACACTGTCCAGGACAAAGCAATCCACTTGATTGACACCACATCCACAAACATCCACTCCCTCCACCACCGATGCCCAATAGCAGCAATGTGTGCCATCTGCCATACTTACTGCAGAACTTCCACAAAAGATCCATAGACAGCATCTTTCAAACCCCTGATCATTTCCATCCAGAAGGACAAAGACAGCAGATACATGGGAAAACCACTACATGCAAGTTCCCCTCCAAGCCACTCACCAGCCTGACTTTTAAAACTATCCTCATTCCTTCACTGTTGCTGGGTCAAAATTCTGGAGTTTCCACCCTTTGTGTGTCTACCTACAGCACATGGACTGCAGCGGTTCAAGGCGGCAGCTCATCACCACCTTCTCAAGGGTAGCAAGGAACAGGCAATTAATGCTGGCACAGCCAGCAACAACCGTATCCCATGAGTGCATGAAGAAAGGTGCTGTAACATATAAATAAAAGAAGTGATTGCTTATGTTTAAGGCAAGTTGCATGATTACACAGATCAGACTGACAATTCATATTTGTATCTTTCCTTGTATTTTTGCTTCAATTATATTCAACACAAGAGTCCATGACCAGATTAAGTGATCTGCAAAACTCAAAGACTGACAGAATAAATTCCGTGTTCCCTGGTTATATTACTCATTTCAGTTACCAGTTGTAAACCTGACACAGGAATTTCACTTGACAAACATTTTCATTGTTCTAAATTCTGTTTCAAGTCATTGAATTTGTTTAATAATACAAAGTATTTGTATTCAGTGAAGTACAGGATATTTTGGATGCTCAGATTTCACACTCCAACACTCAAAGAGTGAGTAGAGGTTGTATCCCAATAATCAAGGCAGCTCCATGATCATTTAATCCTCCAAGGTGCATGAAGTGGCTGTGAGTGGGATTCCACCCAGAAATCCCACTTAACAGAGCAGCTAGCAAAACTGAATGGCCAACAGCTATGTAGTGCCAGCAGTAGCAATGGATAGGACTGGGACTACATCCCCCAGTTATAAGTCACAAACACCATGGTCAGGAAAGCACGGTGGGGTGTCAGGGTGGGACAGGAGCTTGGGAGGCTGCTGGAGGGGTTTGGTGGGGGGGGGGGGGGGGGTGCAGCACATGGAATTAGTGGTGTGGTGGTTGATAAAGCGATGGAGATCTTGATGGTGAGGCTGTGTGAGGAGCAAAGGAACACTAACTGCAACTTGCCTTAAACATAAACAGTGGGCAGACTGGTGTGCAGCCAAAATGAAATGGGGGCTCTTGAGTGAGGAACCCCCTCCTCTTCATGCCCCCGATTGTCTCCCACCAGTCTCAGTATTTTTGATATACATCTCATGTAAGGGATTCAATAGGAACCCTGCAGATATCTCACATATACCTTTAATCACAGACATGTGGTGACAAGGTGTGAGGAAAACCTGCAGTTTCTAATTGCCTAATATAATAAAATGTTTAATTTGTCTGCTAATAACACTTACTTTATAATAGCCAACATACGTTGCTATTAACATGACTTATAACTTCAACTGAGTCAAGTGTTGGTTCTATTCAAGTGAAGAACAATGAAATAATTTCTCCTTTTTCTCAAAACATTTTCTTGCTTTATACTATCAGTTGCCATCATCTGCCATCATTTTATTTTCTTCACCTGGAATGCAGTAAGGTTTTCACCTATAAAGATACAAAGTTGTTTTTAAAAAAATCATTCTCAAGTTGTGAGTGGCTGTGCCAACATTTATCAGCAATCCCTGATTGCCTTCGAAACGGGCTGATGAGCTGTCTTCTTTAACTGCTGTAGTTAATTTAATGTAGACAGACCCTGAGCGCCCTTCGGGGGTTGGGGGGGGGGGGGGGGGGGCATTCCAGGATTTTGTCCCAGTAACAGTAAAGGAATGGTCATATAATTCCAAGTCAGGATAGTGAGTTGCTTGGAGGGGAACATGCAGGTGGTGGTGTTCCCATGTATCTCTGCTATTATCCTTCTTGGTGGCAGTGTTGTGGGTTTGGAACGTGCTGTCAAATGAGCCTTGGTGACTTTCTACAGAGCACTTGGTAGATGGCACACATTTCTGCCACTGTATGTTGTGGTGAAAGGGGTTAGCGCTTGTTGATGTGGGGCCAATCAAGGGGGGGTACTTTGTCCTGGATGGTGTCAAGCTTCTTGTGTGTTGTTGGAGCTGCACCCATCCACTCCTGACAAGTGTCTAGTGGATGGTGGACAAGCTTTGAGCAGCCAGGAAATAAGGTATTAACTGCAGGATTCCGAGCTTCTGCCCTGCCCTTGTGGCCACAGCATTTCGATGGCTATTCCAGTTCAACTTCTGATCACTTATCTGTCCAAACCTGGACACTGTACAGGTATTGCTCTGTTTGGATAGTATTTCAGTATCTGAAGATACGATTGCAAATGGTTTGAACATTAATGCAGTCATTCCCACTTAGCGAACATTGCCCACCTTATGATTGGAGAGAAGATCATTGATGAAGCAGCTGAGGATGATTGAACCTAGGACAGTAACCTGAGGAACACCTGCAGAGATATCCTGAAACTGAGATGACTGACTTCCAACAACCACAGCTATTTTAATTTATACCAAGTATGACTCCAACTAGCACTTGGCATTCTTCCGATTTCCATTGACTCTCATTTTGCTCAAGCTCTCTGTTGCCATACATAGGCAAATGCAGCCTTAATACCAAGGATAGTCATACCTAGCTTACCTCTGGAGAGAGATGTTTGTCTATTTTGGACCACCATTGTGATGAGTCAGGAGCTAAGTGGCCCTGGCAAAAGCCAACTGAGTGATGATGGTCAAGTTATGGAGCAGTAAATCATGCTTGACTGCACTGTTAATAATCTCTTCATCACTTTATTAATCTCCAAGAATAAACTGATCAGAAGATAATTAGCTAGGATGAATTTGCTCTGTTTTTTGTGTATAGGATACACCAGGATAAACTTACACATTGCTAGTTAGATGCCAGTGTTGTAACTGTCCTGGACCAGCTTGGTCAGAGGCATGGTAAACTGTGGAGCACAAAACTTTATTTCTATTGCCAAAATGTTGTCAGGGTTCAGAACATTTGCAGTATCCAAAGCCATCAGCTATTTCTTGATGTGCAATGAATTGAATTGTGTGAAGACTGCCAATCTGTAATGCTGGGGATCTCCAGAGGTGCCTGGAGTGAACTATCCACCGATCACCATGAAAATTGTTGCAAATGCTTCCATGTTTAGGAGTTGTTTTTGCCACAAAGCCTAGTCAGATTTCTTGCCATATTTTACCAAACCTTCTTAATTACCTACCTAACCCAATGGCACCCTCTCAATCTGATTCTCTCCCTCCATTTTACCTCATGCAATTCCTGGAACAACTCCCCACCTAGCAAATATCTTCCAAAGGACCAGCAGCCTTTGCAACCATGCCATCTTTTACAGACTACTGTGCACTCAGACAACCACTGGCATTTACCTTCATTGGCAATTTAATGGCACAACAGTTACAAAGCTATGCTGCTCACAGCACATAAATGGCATGGTTGACAATCCTGGCATTTTCAAATTCATTCTCAACTCTAGTTCACCATCAGTTTTCATGGCCTTAGCCACACTCTATCTCAAACCCTCTGTAAATCACAGCTAGACTGTCCCCAGTGTCTACTGTAGACTTGTAGGGGATCTTCACATGCAGGCAAGCCATCGGACAATTTCCAACATGAGGCTTTAATTATAATTAGCAAAAGTGAACTCAAAATTAATAGAGGCTGCCATTCTCCCCCAAAGCGCAAATCAAATCATAATGAATGAATATTCGGCTGCTTGTTGTACCCGGTTCTCACCTGTTGAAACTGAATGTTAATCAGGTCCTGTCTGCCTTGCAATAGTTGACACTGCTGGGTTCTGTCATACATGAGGACAGCTTTCTCCTCCTCAATATCCTTATCCTCGGCAGACCACTTCCAATTCCCCAGTTCCTCAGCATCTATCACATCACCTCACTGGTTGCTCCAATTATGCAAAGCACAGCACACCAGGATGATGCATCACACTCTGCTCAGACTACACTAGATGAATCATATTCACCACAGACCTCAGAACAATTTTGATGAACAGCCCCTAGACATGGCTGAAGAGATCCTTGACTCCAATCTTTGCAAATGCCAATGGACAACTTGCAATTTTCCTGTTGCTAATGACCCTGCATGATGGACTGCTGCCCACTTCCCAGATTGCATTCGTACAAATTCCCTGACTATTAGCATCCTAAATGGATGGATAATCTTGGCCAAGACCCTGAACTGTGTGCAAACTCTGCCCATGACTGATAGCACCAGGACCCCCTCACCAACCTTTTGAACATGGCCAAATGGTCAAATAAATGTGCAATGTGTTTGCCATGCAGACAGTTGGCACTTGCTGGCAGATTGATGTCTCGGTGTGTGTTGTACAGCAAGGTGTTTGACCCAACCCTGACACATTCCTACAAAAAGCAGACCAAGACAAGGAAAGTGAAGGCAACACCCTGAGGTACAGCCTGACCCAATGTGAATTCAATCCTCATCCAATTTGTGAATGGGTGCCTGGGTGTGCAAAGTGTCCTCGCAGCAGCATTTCAATGCTCACTGCTTGTGCACCTGGCAATACAAGTCTGTGCTTCCTCAGCATCCTGCAAGTGGATTGAAGAGGTACCATAACGGTCATGAAAGATCGGAAAATGTGAGATGCCAATGTCCTTGAATAAGGGTTGCATGTGGCTGGTGCCCATGGATCCTGCCCTGAGATGCTGCTTGGTGCTGAGGAACATAGAGGCTCATCACAGCCAGTGATGAGCTGAAGGTACCGGCTACCCACTCTGACATGTCACAAATTCTCAATGCCTAGCTTGTTCAGCTCATTTGGTAATATAGGAAGTTAGATATTAATTAAGTTGCACTGTTAATAAGGTGTTTGACAAGCTTTAACACCCTTTCACTGGTAATTTTCTGCTCAGCAGATACATTAGAAGATGCACGGAGTTGATCCTGATGCCAAGACAGACCTTGTAGAACTTCCTGCACAGTTCTGCCACAAATCCCATTATTCCCCACATCTCTTCCATCCAGTGTTTCTCACTTTGTGTCTCTCTTATGGCAATTACATATGCTTACAATAAACTCCATTTTGGAAAAAGCCACCCACTAAAAAAGATCTATTTGAAATGTATGAAAAGAATTTAAGATTCAATAGTGAGAGTTTATACACCTCTAAACATGCACTACTTAAAGTTACCTCACATTCCAAATATGGAAACTGAACTTATATGGGGGACTAGTGATTTCAAATGTAGGAGTAGAGTAGCATATATTTGGCTGGTATCTCCACCTCCTTGCTCTCTCAAGTTTGTGATTATTACTCTTGTGACAGACAGAGAAAGCAAACTGCTGGGAATTGAGTGCAAACTCAAAGTTGCACTAATAAACCAATTTGAACACCAAGCAAACTGACCTGTAGAAAATACCAGGTAATTTCACAGGTGCAACATGTCAATGCAAACAAACAACAGGATGGATGTGCAAGCAAGAGATCTTCCTCCATGTGAATGAAACAGCACTACCACTCTTAAAGGAGCCAATAACCTTATTGAGGTGGCTTATTATAGCCCCAGGAGGTGCAGCCATTCCTCTGTCAGCTGTTAGCAGCAACAACACCAACAATAAAACAACTATAAAAGCAATTAAGCTGGAGTATGAAGATCACCAAATAGATCATCCTAAGAGCAGATCTGACAGAGCCATGGAGAATGTAACGTTACGTGGAAGGCAAAAATGTGAGAAAATTCCAAAAAAAACAAGTATATAATTAAAGGAGTGAAAGAAAGTTAACATCTATTAAAAGATTAATTATTTCTAACATGAAATATTTACCTGTTTGACTTTAATATACTGGTGCCTTCAGTACTTGTATCATTAGAAGCATTTCCTTGGAAAAGAGCTGGTACATAATATGCACAGTAGTTGTAACATTTAATGAAATAACTGAAAAATATGGAGAACAGAATTATGTTTAGAATATATTCTATATATTTGATAACTTGCATTAAAACTTTTCAAACTGAAGAATGCTTCAACTGAAGATTTATAAATGTGTTAGTTTAAAAATAATTTTCATATTTACCATCGTCTTGATACACAGCACCCAATCACTACCTCATGAAGAAAGGTGTTCATAAATCTGAATATCATTGTGCTTTCTACCAAAAAAAAATCAATAATGATGTCAGAAGAGGATTCAAATCATCAATATGTACTTCAATCAACTTTCCTAAACATTAGCAAATTATAATGACATTTTATGATCTTGCCTTTCAGACACCGAACCGATTACATTGCAGGCAGTTTAATTTTTAATCGGATAAAGTGTTCAAACTTCAGAAATGTTATTAAACATAAATTTTAAGAGACATTATTTAAATATAAAATGAAGAATACATTTGTATTAACAAATATATACCATAATTAATTATACCATAATTAAAAAACTAACAGTCAAGAAATGTTTGGAATTCTGATTTTTGATTAATAGCTTCTAATATGATCAATAATTTTTATAACTATGTATTGAACAAATTTAGATAATAATATCACTGTCTTATTCAAGTATAATCTTTTTTGGTCTCTAGCAAATAAAAACAATAATGTGTTTGGGTCTGCTAATTAATTACATATGCAAAGTTCAATATCAACTTTAGTCATTTTGTAAGTTGGCTGCATGAAAACGATGCCACTTTGATTTTGTTTTTTTCTTCTGAGACAGTTTTTTCTAAGTTGTCCAGGCATTTTTTAATTAACTCACCAAGCATTTACTCTAAGCATGATTCACCCTTTTTTTGTCACAGAAAGGCAAAGTGCGTGCCACAATGACCCTGAACAATCATGTAATCAATTTTAAAAATATTCACAAGTGCCTTTTAGGCACTGTGGATGGATAATAATATGCAATTCCACTAATGCTCAAAGGATAGATCCGTGAGAATAAAATGAAATTAGGGAAAATGTGGTGTTATTGGAGCGCTGTTCACATCTAGACCAGGGATTGGGATAAGGACAAAGTTAATTGCATTTCCAGATGACAAACCACTCACCTCGGAACTGAATGGCTCTTTATGAAAGCTATCAGTAATAAACTGTAAATCTCAGCTATGATTGCAAATAAAGGTCATGCCCCTTGTGCTGCTGATGTCCCCTGTCTTATTATATTCCCCGGATCCTTTTCAGTCCTTAAGGTACCTAAGCTCAAAAAAGCAATCAATACCGAAAATACTTTTTTCCTTTTTTTTCCACTGTGACACCCATCCCTGTACTTTGATAATCATAAATATCTCATTTACAAAACAAGAGGAATTTTTGATGCTTGGGAGAAAATCCCTGTCAAGATGTTTAACCCTCAAATGCCAAATAGCTAAAAGTATCTGTTAAAAGCAGTTCCACTGTTAAATAAAAATGCACACAACAACATTAAGCCTTATGCCTCTCATAGTTGATTTAAAAGATGCATTCAGATCTCCAATCACAACTGCATTGGAATAAAGGTATTCTTATATTGTATTCAACATGCATTTTTGCCCAGCAAGTTGCAGAATAAGTTACAGGTAGTTTCATAGAAATGTAATTTTATTACACTGTAAATCTGATGGACTTTTGGAGTCTTACAGCTCGTGATTGATGTGTTGTCTTCTTCTGGAACCACAACAACAAGCAACTTAGTAATGGGCCTTCCCACAACTGCCTCATACAGACGACTGCTATAAATTACGAGAGAAATGTCCAACATTGTGCCTGTGATGAATTTTGGCAGGATAGTTATAAAAACTTCATACATCAAAAGAGAGGGGATAGCAATCAAATAAGAGTGTTGGGGGTTGGGAGGAGGTGAGAGGTGGCAGAGGGGGTTGGGTGAGTAATCAACATGGTAAACCCAGGTGTGCAGATTTTTGCAAATGTCCAATTGACTGGAAAACATTAAATACCTGTGAATCGGCGCAACGCTTTGTGTTTCATTTCTTTTATGTCCCAAGCTCCTTGATAAAAATGAGGTTTTATTTTCAGAATTATCATGTAAATCGAAATAATGTGTACAATGCAATTCCTAACAATTAATGACAAATTCTGTTGCAACTCTTTTCTTGGTCCTACCCCTACAAATCAAAAGGTTACTTATTTGGATAGTGAATTATTATTTAAATTAGAAGGATTTGTGTTACTACCTATACTAATGGAAAGTAAATCTAAGGGCCTATACTATTCTTTTATCAATGCAAATCAATGGATGCAACACTATTTTCTCCTTCGTAGTTTTAAAACTGTACACCTAAATCAATGTTACTACACTAACCATGAGTTTTCAAAAAATAATCTCTTCATTAACCAAACAATTTTGGGCTTGACTTTGTGATTTCCACATTGAAATTGTTTTTTAACAGAGGTTGCTATCCTCTTCATAATAGACCCTCTGTAATAGCTAATGAAGGTAATGAAATATGACATGCAGTTTGGCCCCTGACCATGGAATGCTCCCCCCTCCCTCAGTATCTTGAACAAAGCCGAAACAGATGTAGCTACTTTGTGGTTTAGCGCTGACGTATGCTACTAGGCCAGGTCATTAAGTTCCCAGATATTAAAATCTGCACATTGCAAATGTGCAATTCTCCGACAAGAGACTGTCCCAATAGTTTCTCAATACAGAGGAAAATCAAGTTAATGACATGTCATGGTCGAATCAAGAGGCCTATAATGACGCACAATTCTGAGGGTTTGTTATTAACACAGCTGTATTGGTAGTCTCAAAATGGCTTGAACGCATGCTGCATCAACACTAAAAGATACTATTAATACATGATATAGATATTCAATTGATAACATATAGGAGTCATGATAATGAAAAATACAACAAAAGGCACTATGTTTTAAGGCACTATATTTTAATTTCATTTAGTATTGCAACACGTATATACTTTTGTGCACTGGATAAAAAAGGCTCTAAATCTTTAATGTTACACACCATGCTCCAGCTCAACACTTCTGGAGGAGGATAAAAAATATCATGCCTCTAATCACAGCATACACGCAGTACTGCTCATGCACCTATGTGGGTTTCTGTATGCACTTGTTCTTCTGCAATGTACATGACACATCTCATAAATAAATTAAGATAAGACGTTGCATGGTAAACCATCAATTTACATTTTTGCTAATTTAAATTGTACCTTAAAGTACGATGGATACTTGCTGAAAGAATTGAATGCTGCACTGTGGATGACCGCAAAGCAAGATATAAACCAGTTAGAAGACTGTATATAAATTATTTCATGTTTCTGTCACCTCCTCAGCTCCTGGACCACAAGGCCACATTAAATTTATTCTTTCAAGTGCTTTTTGGGCCCCAGAAAGGCCTGCTATGAAATAATCAATCTATTAAATAAATCATTCCATGTGTTAGTGATTGACATTATTGCAAGAACATTAGAAAATATCAGGATTTATTCTTTTTTGAAACTGTTTATAGCTAAAGAGATGATTTACTGATCCTAAAATGATGCATTATGAATGAAATCATAAACAGACTGAAAGGCAAGATAGTGTGTGCAAGCATTTTAAGTTGCCTTGATATATTTTTGTGGAAATGTGTATCAGTACCAATGAAATAATAGCTAAAGACTATGCAAGTAATATGCCAACTTTATTCCATTTCCACTTCCAGTTTATTTTTAAATTCTTCATTTTAATTGTGGTCATTTAAGTCTCACATTTTAAAGGCACTTTAATCTGCAGCAACAAACGTAGTACAGATACGATAATGAAATATCAGCCCTGGAACTGCAAAACACTTTTCAATTCAGTCAATTTTCCTTAATGGAATAGTTGAATGTTGCAACTGTATTACTAGAAGTGCAAGTTCTAACCAAAATTACATATTTTACTCTTTGACTATATTGTATTAATCATAACCACACGAAACATCATGCACCCTGTGGCTGTTGTGGTAGTTTTAACTTTCTCACAAAAGATTCAGCCATCAACAGTATTTTAAATTTATATTTTGTGAAGTGAGCCAAGAACTTCATTACCATCAAGATCGTCATATATATCCTTTTTCATAAACATATATCCTGTGGAAAAAAGTTCCTCTAATTGGGTGAGATTTGACTGCTTGATGAAACAACATCACAGTTATTAAACTGAGGTTTTCTGCACCGTTTTCAAATATTGGATGCTGTAAATAACAAAAGGATTGCTATTTTGCTATTGATGCTATCTGAGGCTAATGCAGCATCATAGATGTAATAATATGAAACCAAGCCCCTTCCTCTTATCATAAGCAAGCCCCAGTCTTCCAGAATTAACCATTTTTTTGGCTGCTCACATGACAGCCTCATATCATTCGTAAGATGTACCAAAGGGTCAAGTTACATTTCAATACAAGATTATTTTTCACATATTTTTGTCATTTCTACAGTTTGATTTTCTTGGTAGAATTTTACATTTATTTTGAATTATTCTTTGCCTGAATATTTACAACCTGATTTGACAGTAAAAGCAAATTCGTTTTTCTTCAGATATATCTGAAGTTTTTATGGATTTTTCATTCATATTAGAATGTACTAATCCTGTAACTTCGATACATAAAATGAAAAAAAAATGCATCTTCTCAAAACCTAAAGGATAAGTCTCCATTATATTAAAATATTAATTTTGTGGTATTTGGTCTGTAAAATGTTCAAATACAGAACATTATAATTCAGCACGCTGAGAGTAAAACAGCAGTTTTGTGCATTGTGATCTTAATGCATGCATATTTGATGTATGCTTATATCCAACAGCTATCCTTTCCATTTTTGGTTGTGCACTAATATTAAACGGAAACAGCCAGAAATGTGACAGCCAATGTTTTTCAGAGAGAAATTTATTCCATCCTGATACTGGTACTTTTACACATTTAAGCTGTGGTTTACTGCATTTCTGAGTAGAAAATTGCTTGGTATTTAAAGCCTCTGACCTATAACCTGCACAGTACACAATCCCACATCCATACTAATACAAGAGTACATGATATTCAGCAAAGATATTGCTTGCAAGCTTAGAAAAAGTATAGCATATACAAACCTGTAATAGCTTCACATCAGAGATGAAACTGCTAACAATATAATACATAGCTGGATAATGAAACAGGCACAGGAGATAAATATCTCAACAAAATGCAGGCATTAAAAAACGATTCCATTGCATACAATTTAACTCAGTATTCCTTAGTTTGCATTTTATTTGTTTAAATTCTGCATGTGATAATTGATTTACAATAATCTAGTTTCTCAAATTTATCAAAAAAAACCTATTGGTTTGTGTGTGAATATAAAAGAATTATTCAGGGAAATGAAAATATCTTTTACAATATGGTCAGTCTTCACCATAATTCTTGCAAGTATACACTAATGATAGGGCAAATATGCAACATATGAAATATAGGGTCACATTTTTAGAAAATGTGATCAGCTTATTCATAAGATTTTTTTATTCAACTAATACATTTGTACATATATAAAATACATTATCTAAAATGTGTGTTTGCGTATATTAGTTCCTTCTGCACATTATTGCTATTTTGCATAAAAACGAACAAGAGTAGGAAAAGGGTTTGAAATCAAATCATGACAATGGCCCTAAGGGTGGCACAAACTATTTCTAATTGTTTGCTTATTGACACCAATTTATCACAGGGCACTTACTGAATAAAGGTTTCTGCAATACATGACACTTCGTTATGTCAGTTTTTACCTCCTGTTACAGCCCACATTAGAAAGAAGTGCGGAAAACTCTCAGACCAGAAATGAGCAGCCTATTAAGATTTGAAAAGCTGTCATCCAAACAGAAAAGACTTGCGTCAGCCACAGAGGATATATTTTAACTGCCTGTCCACAAAACTTTAATAATGCTGTCTTGCTCTAATCTGTGCGAGAAAGACAATTTTACTTCTTCTATTAACCTGAAGTGATTACAATGACTTGATGGTGTTGCCTTATTTCATGGAATATTAAGTTCAAATTCTGTTCACTGTAAGAATGATAAAAGTAACTAGTACTATATGTGCACCCACCCCTTCCCAAAAGAAAAGAATAGCCCTAAGTGACAGAAATATTTTATTCTCATTGCAAGTATGATGTAATCTATCCATGGAATGGTTTTGTCAAATTAGCTTTAATGAATTAGGAGAAGTACATCTGGTTACTGTATATTTTCATATCAGATATATCTAATTCTTTGTTTGGAAATCCACATTCAAATGGAGTCATTTCAATGCTGAAAATTTATTGCATCACATTAAAATATTTCTTCATATAAAAGGACATATAGTAACATTGACCACTAGTGTCACTACTGCTTGGATTCACACTTACTTTACAGAACTATAGGCTTGTGGTATAATGCATTTGCATTTTATTGGTGTTGGTTTTGTGAAATGTACTTAAATGGCTTTTTTCATAGAAGAAGCTGGTACCTATAATAAACAAACAAAATGAAGCTACATGTTAATTATCATATGAAAGAGTAATACCTTAATATATAAAATAAAGGCAATATTATTTTGGTGATAATATGCATATTAAACTGATGATTCAATATTTCTTAATCATTTACAAAGCTAGTTTCTCTTTTTAACCAAATTGACAATTCGTGCCTACCATATATAGGTACATGATTTGAATGAAAAATTGTCCGGTACTCAACTATGGGAACATTGCTGAAACAACCTCTAACCAATTACAGCATTTATTTTAAAAGATATATCAGTTTACAACATAAGAAAAGCAGGATGCTTTCAGGCAAACACATTAAGCAATACACATTCGATATAGCAGCCTACATTCTACCGGCTGTGCTCACGTTGAACAAAATAAGTCATAAACAGTATTTCAATTACTAAACAAAATGAATTGGAGAAAAATTAAGGGGAGAATCTAACAAATATAAGATTAAAATAGAATTATAAAAATGACTGAAATACACAATGAAAGAGATAGATTGAGTGGTGGAATTCTTTGATGTCTGGATTCCAATTATACCCCTGACTGAGTTCAAAGAAAATATGAAGAAGGTATATTTTAGAAGGCACTATACACATCTTTGGTCTCAGCACTAGTTTACCCTCATTTCTATATGATTCCTAGGGCTGGCATTTCTTCATCAAAATACTCTAATTTGATTCACACTTTGAAAAATAAATGCTTTTTCAGCTGTCATATTTCCTTTACAAGCCATTCACTAGGTCCAAGAAAAAAATAATGGGATGAATGAGACTGCTATATACAAACTTCATAATTTTCAGACTAATTTGAACAAACAAAACAAATGTGAGTCGTTGAATACAATGCAATCTATTCCATCCACAATGAAATTTTTTGTAGCTTCAGTTACTGAGCTGAAGTATATGAATTAAAATGTAAAAATTTACTTCAATTAAAATGTACTTTCTATTTAGAATGCACATTACATTAATAAAGAATCAAACTAAATTGATGAATGATTAAATCATCTAACAAAATATAAAACTGGAAGACTAAAATGTATCAAACACCCATTTTATAAATATGCAACGTTACAGCACAATACACATTAAAGATTTTAAAAGAAATGTTTTATCTAGTGATTTGCACTTTAATTTTTATACATTATAACTTAGCAAAGATTATTCTTTAAATGTATTGTATTTCAGAACAAAGATTAGTATGCAACATCAATTCTAAAGTGAATCTGTAGTTGATAAATAATAAACCAAACACCTTTATGCTGCAAAGACACTACAGTACTTATTTGTTAAAATTGCTAAATTAATTTATTTTTGCCAGTAGATGACTAGTATAGCAAACACTTTAATACAAGTAAAAATATGAATATTCGCAAATGATACGGATGCATTATAACCATTTAGGTACAAATGTCAATGCCTCCATTTTGTAAGGTGCTTCTCTATTGCAAGTTAAATAAAGGAAACATGATTTTATGTTCATTGCTTAAGGTAGCATTTTCACAAATACTTATTAGGATTTGGTTGATTGTTTACAAAAAAGCCCCTGCTAACTATAATAAAACCTCCCACAGGTAATAAGAAATATATTTGATAGGCATTAAACACAAAAGAATGGTTGCAGCAGCCAAGTTTAGTAAGCAAGAGAAGTAGAAAAAACACTGCGGAATAGATAACAAGGACATGCTTTTTACTTGAGAATAAAGCATGCCATGCAGAAGCAAGTGATGAAATTATTGCTAGCTGAATAGGATAATTTCCACTCATACCAAAGACATCCAGTGTAAATCGCAAAACGTTAACTGACCGTTTATCGAGAATTTCTTATTTAACGATGGAAATATTTAGACTCATAAAGCTATTGTATAAAAATTACATTAATTTAACGAATAGGAAAGGTAGATGCTTTTTTGACTTCATCCCATAATCTAGTCACACATTCTGTACATACGTTGTTTGAAATCGTACACATACCAAAATAAAATTAATAGCAACCTCAACCATGATAGAATTCTTTATTTTCATGCCGTATATCAGATATTTTTAGTACCTTCATTTAGAGATAAATCAACACATTAGGTGAATGTGAAAAATGTTAATCTAAATTCTACAAACCTAAGTGTCACGACAAGCATGTATGCTGCATTGAGCATAACAAGACGAAAGGGGTTATTGACACTCTGTTGTCTCAAACCACTCTGAATACATTTCACATTTCATCAGTTTTGTCTTTCCTGCCACGGGTGAAGGCGATCAGAGCAGACACCCATTAGATTTTTCATACAATTTTTTCATGACACGTTGGCAGGATGATGGCAATTTTGAAATCTTACCAAATGAGAAAATGTCAAGAATTGAACTGACATCAATAGTCGTCAAGGAGACAGGCAATATAAAAATAAAGCTTACTTAATTCATAAGTAATCAACATTCCTTTTATAGCAATAAAAAAATTAGAGATTATTTTGGAAAAAAATCTATCTTCATTTACCAAAATGCAGCAAATTACCTGAGCTATTCTTTGTTTCATTTACATCTAATATAAATATGATTCTTCAGGGAGTCCACAACATAATATAATAATAACAAAAATGCATAGTATAGAACATTAAACAAAAAGGCATTGCTTTTTTTGGGTTCAGCAAATCTAAATTTGAGTGATTCTGTTTAAAAAAAATCTGAAAAGAATTAAAAGTAATGCCTGTGTATATTAGCATAAAAATCATTAAATAAAAAGGCAGTAATAGCAAGAAGATGGCACAATTTTGAACAAAAACACAATTAGCTGGACCCTGGGAAAAAAAACTCATAAAAATGTATTGGAGAAACAGTTAATTTCTGAAAAAGTCAAAAGCACTATGAAGCTGTCTCTGTATTTGAAATAATAGTCTAATGTATGTATCATACATATGCATTGAAACATACAACTACAAAATCTTTCAAGGATAATAGTCAGAATGCTCCTTTGTTAGCATGAGTCAAATACAATATCCTTCTGTATTTATTGCTGTTTTAGAATTAAAACTATAAACAAAGAACATTTACAGTAGAGAAAATATGCCACTACCTTCTCCAGGTTTTAAAAACTAAGAAAATTGCCAATATATCACTAGATTCCAATAAAAAATCCTTTGTCTAAAAAGCTCTCATTTTACACAATAGTGAGATACGCGAAGCCTTAAAATCAGATTTGA
The DNA here is from genome assembly GCF_037043375.1 of Chiloscyllium plagiosum. NCBI lineage: Eukaryota > Metazoa > Chordata > Chondrichthyes > Orectolobiformes > Hemiscylliidae > Chiloscyllium > Chiloscyllium plagiosum. The sequence goes on along the minus strand of NW_028270155.1, from coordinate 26,801,051 downwards.
CAAAGCAGAGAAGATAGACTGCAATGCCATCTACAGGCATTAATTTGCACAAGCAGCCATTTAAAATCATGAACTCAGGTCTTTAAAAATTTAATATTATTTGCTCACAAAACAAAAGTATGGACTGTAGTTATTTATAATTATATGGTAAAGACATCCATTAATTATATGCAATTTAGTAGTGCCTTATATTGTATTTCTTACTTACTCAAAATGTGAATAGAATGGTATCAATGGGAGTGTAGCTTTTAGTTGAACACTATTTATGTTGGAAATGCATAGCAAAATGTTCGATAAATAAATTGACTTTGCATTTCACTGTCCACAGAAATTTATTATTTAGTACAAATATAATGAGCCTAATTCAAGCTCACTGATTCAACTGAAGAAACAGGATCGTGTGCATTCATTTTCAACATTTCTGGTATTGTTCAGCTTTGGAACAATCATTAACTACAAATTTCTAAAGGCATACAAACACCTTATAAATATATGGTAACGTTCAATGACAAAACTCAGGGTCAAAAGAGTTAAGTCATTATACTGTTACTGAGGAAGGCAAAAAGGTTTCAGGAAGAAAAATCTGGAAGGTATTCAGTTGGGGTTGACCGAGCCAGACTAGTAGTCAGTATTAATTTCCTTTCAGTTATTTTTTACGTAGTACCATTTTTGTAGTCAAGAAAAGGCTTATCCTATGTTATTTCATGGTAATATATAGTAATCATAGCCATGGAAACACAAGTGACTACTAGTGTGCAAGATGCACTGAGTTTAATAAAACTCAAAAGCTATGATATACATTAATGATCCAGGAAGCCACTTCTTCTGCTACATCCATCATCAACACAAAAAAATGAAGACTTTGACAGCATTATAGAATTACTTCTGATCTTGTCAGTAATTTGTAGCTTATAATTAATATTATAAAAATCTGTATGAAAACTGCAAAGTAGGAGTTGCTTTTTTTATATAGCCATATTAAAAAGAAAATTACTACACACTCCATAAATTGTTCATTGTTAGAGCATGCATGAACATGTACTAAACATGCAAAACTATGGAATAAAATTTAAAACTCATCTAAGAATACGTTTTGGTTGACAACTGTGCTCAATTGAATAACATTGCAAGATTTGTTAGTTTAAATGTTAATAATTACAGATGATTAGATTTTGAACCAAGCTCTTGAAAGGGGAAAAGAATAGTTTTACATGTGAATAAAATATGTGGCATATTGTAAAGGAAGAGGCATCAGGTTTATTAAAGTTGCCTCTGTAGTTCTAGAAATTATTCATCCTGCTATTTTTGTGCATCTGTTTATATCAATACTCTTATAGATATATGTTTCGTCATTAAACTGAATTGTTTATTCAAGACATAATGTTAAACTTTCTGCAGTGGCACGTTTTTAGTTCAGTCCGATTTTATATTAATAAGGAATCTACTCTATGATTGATCAACAATAAAGAAGGTGTGGAACTTCCAAAAATGTTGATAGAGAATAAAAATCAGAAACAAATCAGCAATTTGTGATATGCACATTAACTTCAAAAATATTCACTGAAGATCATGGAGAAGACAAACCTTTAAGAAAGCATATAAGGATCTTTGAACCTGACCAAAACCAACAAAATCTAGTGTTTTAATTATTGAAAAAATTAGCAAAACATAGCACCTACACAGCTATGCTGGGTAGTCTAAAATACTATTTTTCTGTCTGCGCAATGCACAGAGTCTGCTAAAATTATCAAGCCATTCGGTCAGCTGAAAATGTCACAAACGTAAGTAATAAATTTTAAAATAATGTACAGATGAATTACAATATTGTGTTAATACAAGTCAGTGTCTGGTTTAGGTGTTTAAAAAAAAGGACAACAAAAACACTTTTAAATTTGCTATTTATGCTCAAATCATTGCTTCGTACATTTCAGTCCGAAACAAACATCAAGCCAAATTGTAAGTTGCTGTTATATCGTGTTAATTCAGATTTCTGATCTGCTTTTCTAATTATAAATAATTCTTCCTAAAATCCGTGTTACCAAAATATTTTGGAAAAGTAATTTAAAATATCCATTATCATAAATTGTCCACAATAGACTAAAAGAAACTGTAATTTATGCAGTTTATGCTACCAGCAACATTTGTTCAAGAATAAGTATTCATCACATAACATCTTTTGCTAAATATTAAAGCCTGTACCTGTGTTAAAATAAACTAATTAATCAGTAATAGGCCCTAATTAACTTACTGCCTTTTCAATGATGACACAATGAACGGAATCACCTGTGCTGTGATAAACAATAACTTTACTGAAATTTCCTAATACTTAAATGTTGTATTTTGTATAACAGCAGCTCCATACCTCAATAGTTCAAATTGAGTTACTACAAATAGCCAACTATTAAATCTGTAAATAAACTGAAAAACCCCAAATGATCATGTGGAGTTTACAGCAGATGGGGATGGTACAGAACAACTACTATCACCTTTAAGGTAACAATAGATTCATTGTAAAGAAAATGTCTTCACTGCATGGCAACTGGAAAAGACATAACTAGTTATGTTTTTAATAGTGTACATACATGAAGATAAGAATTATGTCAAGTTCATGTTGAGACAACCATTAAATCAATATACCACAATAAAAGTGTTTAAATGAATAAAATACATGGTGGAAAGTATTTTACTACATTGCATCTGAGACATCCAAATTGCTTATGATCAAAACCTGAAAGTACAGGAGTACTCAGAAATAACCATCATAGATTTATGATTACTGAAGATCAATATCAGTTATTGATTTGTAAATTACTAATGAAATCAGATGAGTATTTCCTTTTCTCTAGTATATATTCCTCAATTGATGTAACACGTTTTTCACTTTTTTATCTCACATCAGTGTGATGTTTGCTTTTGGTAACTGGGGAATTACTGTTGAATTTTATAGTTAACCAATAATAAACCACAAACTTTAAAAAAAACTACTGCTGTTGTGAAGAACGGTGGTGGGGGGGGGGGGGGGGGGTGGTGGAAGGGGTTCATGAAATATCATGCTGCAATGTATGCATTAATCTGACATCACTTTTTGCAGGCTAAAGTAAAGTGTTTTCACATTCTGATATGGCTAGTGAAATTCCTAAGAAATCAAAAATTACTATCTGAAGTTCTGATAAAGACACGCTCTCATCATTGACACCTCCGGGCAAGGCCATCTAATAGGGACAAATTGCCAATGACTGCCCAAGCAACTACCACAGACTGCTGATTTGTGGATTGATACTGATGTTTAATGATCCCCTTGGGTGGATCAATAGTAATAATCCTCTTTTCTGCCTTTCTTTCTTATTGGCACTACAGACTAGGGTTTCGGTGGGAGCTCTGTCACAATTGTAAGCTTACAGTGTGTTGCAAAGCAAACATTCTACAAGTTAAAACACCAAGTAGAGAACAAACAGTTTCATTCTTTACACATAAAAACTTTTATTTTCCTTGATTTATGGCATATAAAAATTAATAAATATCTGGTATATCTGTGTAAAGCAAGGAATTTTTCCCTACATTTCTAAATTTTGTCTGAATTGTTATATTTTTCACTGGCAGGCTATATTTTATCTTTTAAAATTACTTGTATTAGAAAAACCATGTAGAAGTTAAAATTTGGAAATATTTTCAATTCAACAAAAGTAACAGTAATTTTGACATTTAAACTAAATTCTGTCAACTCTCAACAAATATGTATGTAGGGAGCCGGGGAAAACCTTTTATAGAATCCAGACTTCAATTGCAAACACATGTCTGTTTTAGTCACTCGTGGCAATATTGTTATAACTTAGCTTTAGATTTGTTAAATAGAAACACTATAGATTTACTATTATTAATAAATAAAAATACCAACCATAATACAAGTAGAAATATGTGTTATATACTTAATTCACCTTCTTTTATTTACATAAATACTGCTGTAGCTTCTGTAAAATTCAGCAATAAATTTTGATTGTCAAGCTAAGCTTCATGTTTAATAATCATAAAATTCCATGCAAATAGATTCAGGTTTAAAAATTATGATGAAGTAAAGTGAAAACAAATAAAACTGAGAAGTACTATCATTTTTTTTCTTAAAATTTCAGCCTTAATAAAGAATACATTCCGACAGCCCCTGGCACTAATCAACCTTATACGGTAAATCAAAAATCCTCTCCTTCTTACTTGCATAAGCGATCACATTCAATTCATTACATCATTATGTCATATCCATACTAATCTCTGCCCTCACACCTCCGTGGCTTTGACATGCAAATGAGCTAGAAAAGCGCACATTAAAAAACAGTGCAATCATGTCATGATTCTGAGCTTCAAGCCCCCCTCTGCACACAGGGTTTGTGATCAGAAGAAACAACAGCAATCTGTTGAGGATCAGACGCTGAGGCAAGGAGGAGGGGAGATGGATACACACATACACGTGTCACAAACGCAGCCTCTGTGCCTACTTTGCATATTCACATGATTTCCATGCTCATCTGCTTTGGCAGTGAAGTACAAGTTTTTTTAAAGTCTCGCACTCTGAAGACATAAATAAAACGAGGTAAGGGATAGAACTGCCTTACCTCAGCTTGTTTGCCTTGTGCTCTTGCCTTGGAATTCCCTGTGGCTGCTTTGAATTTTGAGCTCCATCCTTCAAGGTTTTGCTTTCCCCTCCTCTCCCTGAGTTGTGACTGGTATATAAAAAATAAAAAGACAACTACATGTTAAGCCAGCAGGCAAGACATCATGAAGCCTTGGATAGGGGGAGGGAAGAGAGGAGGGGTGGGTCACAGTTAAACGCTTTACAAAGGAAAACCTGAAGGCTTTCACAACTTGTAAGAGTCACTTTTCCAGACGGTGCTCTGAGGAGTTGGTGGTTGGGGCTAGAACCACAATACAAACATAAGCCTGGGGTTAGAAAAACTGAAAGCAAAAATTACATACGTGTATATATTCAAAACTGGGTTCTCTTAGTACAAAAATAACCAATAAATAAATAAATATTCTAGGCACAAATTCAGACCAAAATATCACTTAAAGAGGTAGACTTTGGATTGATTGAGCATACTATAAGTGAAAGGGTTTAATCACATGTCTGGACACTTTCTTCAGTCCAAGTGAATTTGACAAAAACATTTATGACAGTGGCAGTAGCAACAACAGACAACCATGGTTTTCTTTTCCTCAAAAAAATCTCCTATTTTAAAGGGAAACTAAATTTTATTTTTGATTAAAATGTAATTCCAAAATAAAATATCCAAGAGTTGATAAATTGCTCATTTGTTTGAAGAAGTCAGCCATATTGAGAGTAAACCAAATTTTAAAACAAAAATAGTCATATTAAGAAATAAATATGTAAGCAGGGAAAAGCTTGGCTTAATTTGCCCAAAATGTGCATGCAAGTGCGTAGTTTCATTCAAATCAAAGAGGCAATGTAGAAAAAAATAAAGCAAGAGACAAGCTAATGCCCCTTATTTCCTTTTTCTGTTGATGTACTTCTTTTATCTACTATGCCCAGAACAGCATCACATGGTGCTGCAGATAGTGAGTAAGGACTGTGGTTTGCTGTGTTGGCTGGTGGGGGTGGGGGCAGTTGGAGGTTAGAGTAGAGAATGAGAGAAAAAAACATACATGTACAGACAAACACACATATACACTTAACAGATACACAAAGGGAAAAAAGACAAAATTTGCATGCTGGACTGATCTGACAGAATCTTCAGCTTGCTTTCCCCTGGTTTTAGCCTGAAGACGCATGACCCTGCTGTGGCGAGCAGCAGCCGTGGAGGTGACCTCATGCTAACCAGCCTGTTAGAACTAATAAGGTACACCCATAAGCGACACCACTGACATTATGCTTTCCTGCAGAATTTATCTATTTATTCACTAGCGGGATCTAAATTCGCTGTTTCTTGCAGCATTATATATCATTATACCTCCAAGACAATTTTGGCTACAATACACTTCTGTAAGCTAATTATCAACAGCATCAAACAGAGAGATTGCAAATGGCTGGTTCAAATGGACGACAGTCCAAAGATGCTCTGAGATAATTTTAATTCTACTAATTTCAACACGAGTAGTTTCAAGGAAAGCTATTTCTCCGCTGACAGCATGTCAGCAAACATTTACATTATTTTTGTTTCTTCCTCTCCCCTCGCTCTACTGAAATCCACCATTTTGTGATCATCGCAGTTTCCTATTTGCATGCTCTGAGATGGTGGCAAGCAGGGGAAAGAAAAAGACAGTATGAGGAGTGAATGTCAAAGCCCACTTCTGGCATTTGCTCATTTAAATTCAATCATGCAACCTTGCAGGAGCTGAAAAATAGATGGCCTGCATTATGAATTTCTGATCAGCAGACTGATAGGTTATGAGAGAGGACAGTAATCCTATTGAACAGCCTTTTTCCAAGCTAGGGCGTGAGACAGCTGCCCTTCAGAGATTGTTATTTTTCCTTACCCTCCTATTATTTTAGCATTTTAGCCCATATTTTACTGAATGTGACATGAATTATTGCTGCTTATATTTGCATCTGAAGCTTCATTGATGTGCCGACATTCATCACGAAGACCATTTTAAAATTAACTACATGCCTTTTTTTGTTTACACTTTAAAAGCTCAATATATTTCAAACTCAACTATTCTTTATGGTTTTTATTGCTAAAGATAGGAAAATAAATGCTAGCAAATGCTAATGTATATTTGAAGATCCATTTAATTCGAATCATATTTTTTTCTCACACAAGCCAACAACATAAATTTATAACAAAGGTGTTCAAAATACATTTTATTTTCAAGAAACTCAACAGGATACACAAAAATGAAGAGAGAAAAAGGAAAAATAAATACTAGTTAGAAAATATTTCCCTTGTTTAATATTTAGCATAATGTTGCAAGCCTACTCTTAAATCGAAGCGCTAAGCTTTCAGTGCATCTTACTTATATTCTGCTATTAGACAAAGGATTAAGGCAAATCTATAAATCCTAAAACACAAAAATAAAGTAGATTAAAATGCAAAAGCTATAAAGACATTAATGGATAGCAGGAATATTTCAATCAAATAATCTTTTTTATCAGTAGGTACAAAGTAAAATGTATTAAATTAAAAATAAATGATAGTTATGGCTTAGAATATTTTTAATACAAATAATGAAATCAGTCACCATGCAGTTTTCTTCATATTAAACTTGATAATGGCCCATCTTTGGGATTTTGTAGTTTAAAATCTTTAGAACATTTCTTTAAAAATATAATTTAAATCTCTGTTAACTCTATAGAAAATTCCACATCATGTGAATAAAATCTGGGCAAGCCAGTAATTATTTATGGCATTTGCACGATATGAATTAAAGAACTGTTCCAAAGACGTCAGCAGAATTCTATTTTGACCATGGTGCCACCACAAATGGAGGGTTTGCACAGCCAAAATGAACACAAGATTCCCCTCCCAATGTTGCTGTGAATACAAAGGGTGAAGTCATCTGCGATCATATTCTGGACCCCTGTTTCACTCTCTGGTTGATTAAAAATATAGCTAAGAGAAAAATGAGTTTTTCACCTTTGCAAATTATTACTGGATGAATTTCTCTTGTTAAAATTAATGCAGCTTTATAAACCATTCATAGATGCAACTCTTAAATGAAAACATAGATATAACAGTACAATTTGCAAATAAATATTTCTGTAATTTGATCTGGTGTTGTATTTATATTTTGAATTGTTGATAAATAATGCTTTTTTCTGTCAATTTTCTTCACACTACTTATGAAGGAGATTATTGTTTGTTGGGGAATGACTCCACAGACCCAGTAGCCTTGCATTATTTCAATCAAACATGAGAACAAACTGGGCTATTTGGTCATGAGAAGCATCACAATCCAACCTATCAGCAGATACTACGCATGCACACTTTCAGCCGCCGTGCAAACAGTAGAAATTCCAGCAATTTTGTTCCCCTTAACAAAGACATGCTGAAGCCAATTGTAGTACGTTCCTACTGTTTCCATTGAAAGGATGACGTGTGGTTTTAGATAATTCTTCTTGGGTAGTTTGAGAAAGCGTTTTTGAAAATCTTATCTTTTAATTGGACAGGGTCGTAGAATTGTGTACATTCTTAAAGGCATTTGGCAACTTATCTTGTACTCGGACCCTTGCACCCTATTGTCTGAGACTAATGAGGACATAGCTATAAATGCAGAGCATTAAGTTCTGCACCTGTCTGATCAGCTGATTAACAAAGTGGCACAGGGAGGGGTTATATAGAGAGAATACTATATCTGCTATCCCGTTGAGCATGCTTTACATTTGGCAAAAGGTCAATGTTTCCAAAGACAATCTAAGCTTCTATTGACTCTTCCATTCCTGTTAGCTGAATTATTTTATTCAGCAATGAAGGTGGCCATTAAAGAGGAAATATTGCCATAACAGAGATAATTTATTTTAGAATATTTAATTCAAAGCAATGCAATATAAAATTTAAGATAATCTGTTAAATTTGACACATCAACATTGAATAAGATTTTCGATGAGCAAAGCTGGGTGCACTAGCATCCATCAGATGCATGTTCTGTGTAGCACAGTATCCATGTCTACACTCAATATTTCAAAATTTAAATGCTGCACAAATCGTCAAAGGACAAGATATGAAGAACTTTCACAATCTCCGGCCCAGTGCACAAATGAAGTAATTTTGTCTCAGCTCAGCTGGGATTTTAAATGGTCGCGGGACACTGGTGTTAACAATCAGAGTATCATTACACTTGCAGGCACTGCACTAAACCTTACACCAGGAGACTATTTGATAGCATGCATCTTTCTTAACAAGATGCAAAATAAGAAACACATTTGCCTGTTATTAAACCCCGCTCATAAGTGGTTGCAGGGCTCCTTTTTTGCTAAATATCGGGAGGACCCAGGGGGATTGGTGTATGGTAACTAGGGATGAATTTCAGACAGGGAACCTTTTAAACCAGCAGTGAAGGAATCTGAAGCATCAGACCATGAACATCAGTTTTAAATGCTTTCTCCTTGCCAAAGGAGTAAACACTTAGTAAAGAGGGGGGAGAAATGAGAGCGCTGACACGGATTGGATAAATACACTGGATGGATTGAGGACATTAAGCACGGTTTTAAATCTGGCAGTACATTAAAGGCTTACACTTCTTTTAAGATGGCTCACAAGTCCACTTTATGCAATATGGAAAAGATTAAGGATATTAATTCATCTACCACCTAATCAATTATAGGTTATGTACTGGACTTCTGTTTCTGCACAGTATTCATCATCAAATTTACACTGGACTGTCTGTGTTGTTCCACAGATTTCGTATACACTGGCACATGAGGTGCACAATAGTAATATGATATATTTAAAAGGGTTTCGTATGCCGCTAAAGAACGCAAGCAGTCCATCTTATCTCAGTACTACTTAAGCACCTTTTCTTTGACATGGTTGATTACTGAAGCACTTTGGAACCACTTTGGAATCTTTGCACCAACTAAGTAAAACAAAACTACAGATTGCCGACAATCTACATGGTAATTTAACACATTTCTCACCAATTTCCTAAAATCTACTAACTGGGCATAAATCTAGAGTGCATTGCAGTGGCAACATAAGCAATTTAATCATTCCAGGTATAGGGCTGTGTTATTTACAGCTCAGCATCTTTTCTGTCTGGGACTTCAACATGAGAAATTCCACTTTTTAACCAGCTGCATACAATTGTTGCAAAAGGTTACAGTGCGTATTAAGCTCTTTCTGTGTGACAACACAATTATTTTACTCTTGTGAGTATCCTGTATGCTGTTGATGGCTCCAAAACTGTATTCTTGTATCCTTGAACTTGAGGATAAAATGTTTTCCATTCGGGATCAGAATACAACCAATTTGGGGTTATTTAAAAATTAGCCAAATTTTACAATTATACCAATATTCACGAAGACTGATTTGTGTGTGCAGATAGTATACAAGTGAAAATACATCTATTATTTTACCCAAAGTTGCTTTTATTTTAATCATCACAGCAAATTATGTTCTACAAATCACTCTTAAACCTGCTCTTTACTTAGATACTAACGAACAAATATTTTTGCTATGGTAATTATTTATTTCATCCTGACATTCTGTAACCCAAAATGCTGTTTTATTAAATACTTCAACCATTTCCACAATATTGTTGCCAAGCATTTAGGAAAGGAAACATTTAGTATTATAGTTCTACACAGTTATGCTTTGACTTACTATATATTTGGGCAGGCAATCCAGCAAAAACAACAGTTTTTTTCCTGGCACACTTTTTTATTTGCCTTTTAATTCAAATTATTCTTTTCAGCGGCTTCAGGATCATGAGGAACTTAAAGTTAAACAATAGTTATTAAGATAATTACCATGTAATACATATTTATACTGATTCTACCTACTGACAGCATCAATTTAAGTTACCTTAAAATTCCATAGACCTAAAATGCTTTTTTAAAGTGTTTTTTCTCATGTCTAGATGACACATTTACCATAGTAATCAAATGGAATAATCATTCAAGGCTAACACCTTAACTGCAAGTTCAAGCCGAAAAATCCTATTTTCATGCATAAATATTCCACATTAACACACAAAGTCACTAATGCCTTGTAATGTACAGTTGAATCACTATATTCTCTGAAATTCACATACATTTGTCTCATAAACATGTAGTAGTTATGTTGTTTCAATCAATGTGCTTCAAAATAATGGCTACTGCATAACTATCCCTGATGGTAAGTATAAAATATTAAGGACTGCTGAAATATATGATAATGAGATTTGGCCATATTCTCTAAAATACTAGTTACTAGAAGACGGCAGCTAACTCATTAAATTACAATATGCATGATATGAAGTTTAAACTGAAAAATACAAACAAAAATTACAGTTATTGTATTAGACAGAAAGAACAGCACTAATGCTTTTTTAATGTAATATTTAAATTACTGCTGGCTAATGCAGGGTGCTCTGTTCATTTCCATTGCTGCCAAGGGTTCAAGGGGGAAAAAAATTAAAGTAAATTTTTTTATAATCAAGGTACAACTGCCCTGTGCAGCAAGTGGCACTCATCTAAATAGCCTCTGCCCCTATTATGTCTGTCTTTCATTCTCTGGGCTATTGAATTCAATATACAAAAACTCCATCATACAGCAATATAATTTCTCTGTCTGGATAAGGAAGGATTCTGGGTAATTGGTTGGCTGCAGTTCACTCATTGTTCACAGCTGCCATCAGGAGATTCATAGAGCGTCTGGAGAGATTTCCCCCTCGTGCTTATTCCACCCTCGGAAAAAAGTCATTTGTCTGATTTATTTATGATGCAATGAAGGTATGCTGAATGGATCAGGATAACCTAACACTGGTCAAACTGTCTGTCAGTAAAGATAAAGTACATTCATACTCCAATAGGCACACGGTTTTTAACCATCTCCACGCTAAAGCCATTGCCATGTGCATCACTGTTCCATACATAAGTGCCACCTTATAAAACAAAAACAAAATGAATTTGCACAGCTTGGTGCACTTCTGTTGTGGTGTGTTGCACTTATTTTAAATATACCTGCTGTATCTTTTACATCCAGTTCAATTCTTTGTTGGTTTTATAATCCTGCAAACTGGTCAGCAAATGTAGATTATTAAAGTAATTACCGGCCTCTTTCTCTACTGCCCTAAATAGCCTTTAACATTACAGGTTAACTGCTTTCTGTCATAATGCAAACATTATTTTCCTAGTCTATCAGGCACCATTCACAAAGAATAAGAAATAGTGATTATTTGTAGGCAAGACTAGCCCCTGCAGGCACAATCTGCTACTGCAATCACAGAGACATCAAATGCTTTGATATTCTGTTTTTGTAGGAAGTCCATGGAGAGGGGTTGTTTTTCAAAGCAAGTGCTTCATAAACTAGTTACACTTTCACCAAAAATGAACAGACTGCATTCTAGCAGAATTTAAAATAGTCATGTAATGAATGTCCAAAATGTTTCATCCCTCTGTGTGGTAAGGTATCAATTCAGTCCTGGGGTGCTATCCCACTCAATGTAGAGTTGTGGGATTAATATCAGAAGTGTAAACAATAACAATGACAGAGTCACACTGTTAAATAGTGAGGCCTGTAAAGTATCAGATAGCCTAACCTTGTATGGTGATAATGTGTGTATAGGTTAAGCAGTAAATAAGATTTCCTACAGAAATTTCCTGCATGAATTCAAGCAGTATTATTTTGGGGCACTACACAGTACTGGAGCCAAACACACAACAAAGAAGCATAGTGGCAGAATAGGTATAGAGAAGCAACAAAGTCAGCAATTGAAATGAACCTTAAGGTCCAGAGGAACAGATATATCTTTTATATAAAGACTCACCAAGATAATACCACCTGATGAAGGAGCGACGCTCCGAAAGCTAGTGTGCTTCCAATTAAACCTGTTGGACTATAACCTGGTGTGTGATTTTTAACTTTGTACACCCGACATCTCCAAATCAAGATAACAGGACATTGTGCAATTGCCCAAGGTTGGATATGGACCTGGGGGACTAGATAGCAGTGAACAGCAACCTGAAGGAGCAAACAGACCCAGTTACAAGTACAGAAACAGCTCCAGGGCTCAGGAGGACTATAGAATCCAATCCAGCAATCCTGGTAACGCCTGAGGCAACAGAGGGTCAACTCCAGGCCCAGGAATGGGAAAGAAATGGAAGTACTACTTCAGGATTGAATAAGAAAGGTCAGAGCAAGGAGTGTCCGAAAAAAGAGTGATTTAATACAAGGAGTGTCCGAAATAAGAGTGACGAACTTAGAGCATGGATCAGTACTTGGGGCTACAATGTTGTGGCCATGCGGAGACATGGGTTTCACAGGAGCAGAAATGATTGTTTGATGTTCCAGGGTTTAGAATGTTTAAAAAGAACAGGGAGAGTGGAAAAAGAGGAGGGGGTGCAGCATTGCTAATCAGAGAGTGCATCACAGCTACAGAAATAAAGGTTGTTGAGGAAGGTTTGTCTACTGAGCCAGTATGGGTGGAAGTTAGGAACAGCAAGGGAACAGCCACCACATTGGGGGTTTTCTACAGACCACCTAATGGCAGTAGAGAGATTGAAAAACTCATAGGCGGGCAGATTCTCGAAAAATGCAGAAGTAGCAGGGTTGTTGTTATGGGTGATTTCAACTTTCCCAATATCAACTGGAACCTCCTGAGTGCAGATGGTTTGGATGGAGCCGTTTTTGTCAGGTGTGTTCAGGAGGGTTTCCTTACTCAGTATGTGGACAGACCAACGAGGGGAGAGGCCATTTTGGATTTGGTGCTCTGCGACGATCCAGGACAGGTGTCAGATCTCACGGTAGGAGGACACTATGGTGACAGTGATCAAAACTGCCTCACATTGAGCAACACCTTGGAGAGTGAAAGGAGCAGTTACCGAGGGAAGATATTTAAATGAGGAAAAGGAAATTATGACGCTATCAGACAGGAATTGGGAAAAACAAACTGGGAGCAATTGTTCCACAGAAAGGGCACAGCAGACATGTGGAGACTATTTAAGGAACAATTGTTGCGAGTGATGCACGAATTTGTTCCTATGAGACAGGTAAGAAGAGGTAAGATTAAGGAACCTTGGATGATGAGAACAGAGGAGGTTTGTGTCTAAAGGAAGAAGACAGCTTACATAAGTTGAAAGAAGCAAGGATCTCGCACAGCTTTAGAGGATTACAGGCTAGCTAGAAAGGAGCTCAGAAATGGACTGAGGAGAGCCAGGAGGGGGCATGAAAAAGGCTTGGCAAGAAAGATTAGGAAGAACCCAAAAGCATTTTACTCATGCATGAGGAATAAGAGAATGATCAGGGAGAAGGTAGGGCTGATCAGGGATAGCGGAGGGAACTTTTGCGTGGAGTCTGAGCAGCTAGGGGAAGCCTTAAATGAGTTTTTTGCCTCGGTTTTCACCAAGGAAAGGGAACTTGTTGTGAATGAAAACTTAGAGGAGCTGGGATACAGTCTTGACTAGATCAAGATTGATGAAGTTGATGTGCTGGAAATATTGGAAAATATTAAGATTCACAAGTCCCCAGGGCCAGACCAGATTTATCCTAGTTTGCTCCAGGAAGCAAAAAAGGAGACTGCTAAGCCGCAGTGAGGATATTTGCTCCTCACTCTCCACAGGAATCGTTCTGGAGGATTAGAAGGAGGCGAATGTTGTTCCTCTTTTCAAGAAGGGTAATAGGGAAATCCCTGGCAATTACAGACCAGTCAGTCTCACATCTGTGGTCAGCAAAGTTTTGGAAAGAATTCTGAGGGGTAGGATTTATGACTACGTGGCAAAGCATAGTGTGATTAAAGGCAGTCAGCATGGCTTTGTGAGGGGCAGGTCATGCCTCACAAATCTTATTGAGTTCTTTGAGGAGGTGTCAAGACAGGTCGATGAAAGTCGAGCTATGGATGTGATGTACATGGACTTCAGCAAGGCATTTGATAAGGTTCCCCATGGTAGGCCCATTCATAAAGTTAGGAGGTATGGGATACAGGGAGATTTGTCTATCTGGATTCAGAATTGGCTGGCTGACTGAAGGCAGAGAGTGGTGTAGATGAAAAGTATTCTGCCTCGAGGTCAGTGTTGAATGGGGTCCTGCAGGACTCTGTTCTTGGTCCTCTGCTCTTTGTAGTTTTTTATAAATGACTTGGATGAGGAGGTTGAGGGGTGGGTTAGTAAATTTGCAGATGACACTAAGATTGGAGGTGTCGCCGATAGTATAAAGGGCTACTGCAGGCTGCAGCATGACATAGATAGGATGCAGAGCTGGCAGGTGGATTGCAACCTGGATAAATGCGAAATGATGCATTTTGGAAGGTTGAACTCAAATGCTGAATATAGGGTTAAAGACAGGATTCTTGGCCGTGTTGAGGAACAGAGGGATCTGGGTGTGCAAGTACACAGGTCCCTCAAAGTTGCCACCCAAGTGGATAGTGTTGTTAAGAAAGCATATGGTGTTTCGGCTTTCATTAACAGGGGGATTGAGTTTAAGAGCCGGGAGGTTTTGCTACAGCTCTATAAGTCCCTGGTGAGCCCACACTTGGAATATTGTGTCCAGTTCTGGTCGCCCTCCTATAGGAAAGATACAGAGGCTTTGGAGAGGGTGCAAAGAAGGTTTACCAGGATGCTGCCTGGACTGGAGGGCTTGCCTTATGAAGAAAGGTTGAATAAGCTCAGACTTTTCTCTCTGGAGAGAAGGAGGAAGAGAGGAGACTTGACGATCTGATCGAGGTATACAAGATAATGAGTGGAATAGATAGAGTCAATAGCCAGAGACTTTTCCCCAGGGCAGGATTGACTGGTACGAGGAGTCATAGTTTGAAGATATTAGGAGGAAGGTATAAAGAAGACGTCAGAGATAAGTTCTTTACGCGGAGAGTTGTGAATGCATGGAATGCGTTGCTAGCAGTGGTGGTGGAAGCAGAGTCATTCGGAACATTTAAGTGACTGCTGGACAAGCACATGGATAGCAGTGAGTTGAGGTTAAGTTATTATATTTTACATTAGGATTAAACCTCAACACAACATCGTGGGCCAAAGGGTCTGTTCTGTGCTGTACTTTTCTATGTTCTATGTTGCAACCAGATCAATGTGTTACTTTGTGCAACGGCCAATATTGTTAATGATGTATTGGCGAGACAGAATGCAGCCTCCTATAAAGTGGTATTAAAGACATTTGACATATACTTAAGGTGTTCACCAAAACTTAACTTTTGACTGGGCAAAGCTTAACAGGGCAATAGGTATCCTGGATTCATTCATTAACGATCTTTATAGGCTGGCAGAGAACTGTGCTCAAGAAACTGTGCATGTGACTGATGACTGGATCATAGTTGAGATAGCAGATAAGATCTTGTCAGATGTATTGCAAGCCGCAAAAGATCTAACTTCAGAGATTTTTGAGACAATGGAATTTTAGAAACGGAATTAGGTTATTCATTCATCAGGATAATGTTGGGCCAAGGGGAAAAAAAATTAAGTGAGGCAATTTAGGTTGTAACGCACAAAGGAGAAAGTTGATGTGGCAGGAACAAGCAGTACAAACAGGAAGAACATCCAGCAGGGGGAGCACAGGGGCAAAACTGTAGAGAAACTGGTCATTTGAAAGCAGTCTGTTGTTCCTAAGATGCAGATAATACGCAGTCAAAGACCACATTCAAGAGCTTCAAAGGAAACCACAGAAAAACCTTCTTAGGAGAAATGAATGATAATGCAATCAAATACAGGAGTGTCAAGCTTGAAGTAATTTAACACCCAAAAGAACTTAAAACTAGACATGGAACCACTATTCCGGTATGATCAGACCAAATTAAATGGTGAAAACAAATTAAATTGCAGTGCATTTGTGAAATTGAGAGACCCAGGAGGAACTTCATTAAAAGTAAAAGAGCAACTCATGCCAAAGCTCAGATATAAAAGAAGAATCTTGGAATCTCTGTATATTGTTCAAAATCAAAACTATTCTCTCGTCAGCAGAAGATCATGTTTAAAGCCAAAATTAATGTACAAGGCTGACGAAACTGATGATGCTAAACACATAAATGAATTTCATAGTGAGTTCCTGAAATTATTACCAGGACTAGAAAACTGCAAACATTACATCCTTGTTCAATAAAGGTCATAAGGGTAATTACAGTTTGATTTTAGTGTTGGTAAGCTTTTGGAAACATTCTTTTAGCATAGAATTCATGCTCCCATAGATGAAGGCGGGTTAATTTGGAAGAGTCATTATGGATTTCTCAAGAGGAATATATGTTTATCAAACTTGCTTGAGTTTTTTGAAGCGTGAACAGGAAGGTTCGATGTGGTAGACCTGGATTTCCTGAAGGTGTTGAATGCAGTGCTACACAACAGACTTGTGAGAAAAGTTGTAGGTCATGGTATAAAAGGGACAGTAGTAAAGTGGATACAAAATTGGCTGAGTGACAGAAAACAGAGTAACTGGCAATGGATACTTTTTGAGCTGGAGTAAGGTTTGTAGTACAGTTCCCCAGGCATTGGTATTGGGATCTTTGCTTTTTCTGATGTTCGCATTCACAATCTGGTTTGCAGGGGTCAATTTCAAAGCTGGCAGTGGGAATGAAACTTGCAAGTATTGTAAACTGTGAAGACAGTGTGGAACTTCAAAGGAACATGGACAGATAGGTGGCAGATGAAGTTCAGTGCAGAGGTGTGAGATGATGCTCTGTTAGGAAGAATACTGAAATACAATATAGAGGGAACAATTCTAAAGGGAGTGTAGGAGTAGAGGGACCTGGGTGTATATGTACACTGATCTGTTAAATTGCCTGTAGTGTCCAGGGATGTGCTGACTAGGTGGATTAGCCATGGGAAACATAGGGTTACAGGGTGGGGTGGGTCTGGGTGGGATGGTCTTTGGTGGGGTGGAGTGGATGTGATGGGCTGAATGGCCTGCTTCCACACTGTAAGGATTATATATTAATCCATAGTTGTGGGTGCCAATGAACACTGATGGATGCATCAGGGCAAGTGCAGAAGTGATTTACAAGAATGGTTCCAAAGATGAGAAACTTCAGTTATCAAGGAAGAAATTGGGTTTGTTCCCCTTTTAGAAGAAGGCTAAGAAGAGATTTGATAGGGGATTTAAAATCATGATCAAACTGGATAGATGGGGGATGGTGTTCTGCCTACGAAGGGACCAACAACAGCGGAGCATAGAATTAGAGTGATGTGCAAAAGAAGCAAGGGAGATGCAAGAAAAAAACTTTTTCACACAACCAGTAGTTCAGATATGGAATGCACTGCCTGGAAATATAGTGGAGGCTGGTTCAATTGAGGTAATGCATGACTATCTGGATATTAGGTTGTGGGAAAAATCACTAGATTGGTGCAAAATATCAATGCTTGTTTGAAGAGCTAGTACAGGCACAATCGGTCAAATTAACTCCTTCAGCACTGTGAACATCCTGTGATTCTGAATAGTAAAGTCAAAAACCAAATATCACGTTGTCTTACAAAATAATGCCAAACTAATTTGCTTATTCACTCCAAGAAAGGGCCCCAGGTAAAGAGAGAATATATTACAAAAACAGGAGTTCTCTCACCAGTCATCATGTCAACAAGGTGGTGTTCATGATACAGTCCCAAAGCCAAATAGTTCTGAGAGAATCGGTGTGGATTCAACAAAGCAAAGGAACATCAGACCTACCCAATGGTCTCAGAGGCTGAAAGTCTGGAAAAACTAACCAAGAGCACCCTATTGATCAAACTGAATGCTAACGGTGGATTTTGTAAATTACTCCAGGATGAAGACTTCAGAAAGTTGAATACAATCATCACTTCCTCCTCATGACATTGTTTTAAAGGGTTACCTTTGGAACTGATTTGGAGGTGCCGGTGTTGGACTGGGGTGTACAAAGTTAAAAATTACACAACACTAGGTTATAGTCCAACAGGTTTAATTGGAAGCACTAGCTTTCAAAGCACTGCAGATGTGTTATAAATTCTGTATCTTACAATATTATACTCCACAACCACCTAATGAAGGAACAGTGCTTTGAAAGCTAGTGCTTCCAAATAAACTTGTTGGACTGTGACCTCGTGTTGTGTGATTTTTAACTTTGTACACCTTTGGAATTGCTCCAGAATTTTACAACACATTGGTAAACATTGATGGTGTAATTTGTCACATGGATGATGGGTTGTTACATGGATCCATAAAAGAGGAATGTAACATAAGTGTCAGAATAATAATGAAAATGCTACAGAATACAGGTCTAACACTGAATGAAAAGTGTGAGTTTTCAAATCCTAAGCTTAAATTTCTCAAACACTGCCTTCGATCAAATGGAATGACAGGAAAAATTTCGACTAGCTGGGTATGTCAGAACTTCAAAAATGCGTCAATGTAGTCAAGCAAGAAGGCAAATCTTGACTGAATTTGACAAAGTCCTTGAGGTAATTTTTAAGGCAGGGTCAACAATAGTACTGGAGCTTTGCCCAGGAAGATGCTTTTGAAAAAATTCACACAACTCCAGATGTCTTCAGAAAGCTTGGTATATTATGATCTAATTGAACTGATTATAATAGTGACAGATGCATCGTTCAAAGGATTAAGGACTTCTTGGATTAGGCACTCTTTCAGATGCAATACAATGGAAAACATAGATCATCTACAGTGCCTCTAGATAATGACAAAAAATAAACAGCATTACACCACAGTTGGAAAAAGAAGCTTTAGTGGCATAGGTACGTGAAAAGTTTTCAGGTTATGTGACAGAATTACCTTTTATAGAGTCATACAGCACAGACCCTTCAGTCCAGCTCATCTATGCCAACCAAGTTTCCCAAACTAAACAAGTCTCATTTGCCTGTATTTGGCCCATATCCCTTTAAACCTTCCCTATTCATGTATCTCTCCAAATGTCTTTTAAATGTTGTAACTGTACCTGCATTCACTATTTCCTTTAGCCGTTCATTCCATCCATGAACCACCCTCTGTGTGAAAATGTTTCCCCTCAGGTCCCTTTTAAATCATTCTCCTCTCACCTTAAAAATATACCCCCTGGTTTTGGACTCCCCCATCCTAGGACAAAGACAATGGCTATTCACCCTATCCATGCCCCTCATGATTGTATAAACCTCTAAGATCACCCTCAACTTCTGACCCTCCAGGGAAAAAAGTCACAGCCTATCTAGCCTATCTTTATACCTCAAACCTTCCAGTCCCAGCAAATCCTGGTAAATCTTTTCTGAACCCTCTGCAATTTAATAATATCTTTCCTATAGAAGAGTGACCATAACTGTACACAGTACTCTAAAGGTGGCCTCACCAATGTCCTGCCCGACATCAACATTCCCAATTCATATACTCAATGGTCTGACCAGGGAAGATAAGCATGTTAAATTTCTTCTTAACCGCCCTGTCTACCTGTGACTCAACTTTCAAACAGCTATGTATCTGAACCCCTAGGTCTCTGCGTTTGACAATACTGCCCAGTTACCATGGACTATTTGGATGCTTTTCTGAACTCAGAATAAATCATTAAGAATCATTAGACATGATTCAGTGATTGATACTAAGATTCATAAGGCATGATTACAAGGGAAGTACTAAACAACAAGAGACAGACTCTTGTGGAGACAATCAAGCCGAAGAAAACAAGAGGAGACTATGCATCAAAAATTAAGCACTGACCAGCTAGTGAAAGAAAATTGCTAAGAAAATGCAAGAGATAGGAAAAGTGCATGAACAGGATGAAGAATTTCTTCAAATCTGAAATTATAACTCAAAATGAGCAGCAATCTGTACCCACAGTCCAATGTTGTGCTAGAACTTTTAATAACATAAACATCTTAATGTCATAGATTACACAGTGCCAGTTTTTAATGACAATTAGTAATACAAAGAGCCCTGTAACTTGATACTCTCAAAAGACTTCAAAATTTATTTGGGATCCCAAGATGTTGTAGGAGAGTTCAACAATCAGTCCGGTGACCTGGCATCACTCTCTAATTTGCAAACTGTGTTCCTTGGTTTGCAAATATCCAAAAGAGAAGCAAACCACTATTACCCTCACTTTTTATGTCAAGGATGTGGGAGCACCTGAGAATGCATTTATTTGCATTCAGAGGAAAAATCTTCATTCACTTGGTGAATTAGTTTTAATGATGGATTGAAGTCTACATTTTGCAGTGTCATAGTAGAAACAGAACGTAGTCACTGAAAATAATTTACTGAACGCATGGGATGCCAGACATTACAGCAACAGATAATGGTCCACAGTTTACATAGTAGCAGTTTAAGAGATTTACATGCGGATACAACTTCATTCATGTCACCAGATCACCTGAATATTCTCAAGCAATTGGAGAAGCTGAGACAGGAATGCAATAAATATAAGCATTACTGAATATAAATTAAATCTTGCTGTATTGAATTACCAATCCCTACTACTACAGAATAACTTATCACCAGAGTTACTGATGGGAAGGAGATTAAGAATGTAACTTCCATCTGTGGTTCATATGTTAAAACTTAACAGCACTGTGAATGACCATAATAGGTTGAAACAGCAGAAGGCTGTGCAAAGGGTCAAACAAGCTTTAAAGGCTCTATAAAAGGTACAGAGTGCAAGAATTCCCAGTGCAGAAGCCCATCAAAAGATCCAACAGAGAGAATGTATAATAGTAGAAAAGAAAACACCACAACCAAGATCGTCTGTGAAGAAACCAAGCCATAAGGAGAAATAGGTTGAAACTTTATTGCTGGAACAGCACAGCAGGTCAGGCAGCATCCAGGGAACAGGAGATTCGACGTTTCGGGCACAGGCCCTTCTTCAGGAATGAGCAGAGAGTGTTCAGCAGGAGAAGATAAAAGGTAGGGAGGAGGGACTTGGAGGAGGGGAGTTGGAAATGTGATAGGTGGAAAGAGGTCAAGGTGAGGGTGATAGGTCGGAGTAGGGTGGAGGCGGAGAGGTCAAGAAGAAGACTGCAGGTCAGGAAGGCGGTGCCGGGCTGGAAGGATCCGGCTGAGACAAGGTGGGGGGAGGGGGGATGAAGAAACTGGTGAAGTCCAAGTTCATCCCCTGCGGTTGGAGGGTTCCCAGTCGGAAGATAAGACGCTCCTCCTCCGACCGTCGGGTTGTTGTGGTTTGGCGGTGGATGAGTCCAATGACCTGCATATCCTCGGTGGAGTGGGAGGGGGAGTTGAAATGCTGTGCCACAGGTTGGTTGGGTTGGTTCGTCCGGGTGGCCCAGAGGTGCTCCCTGAATCGCTCCGCAAGTAGGCGGCCTGTCTCCCCAATATAGAGGAGGCCACACCGGCTGCAGCGGATGCAGTAGATGATGTGGGTGGAGGTGCAGGTGAATCTGTGGCGGATATGGAAGTTTCCCTTGGGGCCTTGGAGAGAAGTGAGGGGGGAGGTGTGGGCGCAAGTGTTGCACCTCCTGCGGTTGCAAGGGAAGGTGCCGGGAGTGGTGGTTGGGTCGGTGGGGGGTGTGGATCTGACAAGGGAGTCGCGGAGGGAGTGGTCTCTACGGAAAGCTGATAGGGGAGGGGAGGGAAATATATCCTTGGTGCTGGGGTCTGTTTGGAGGTGGCGGAAGTGACGGCGGATGATGCGCTGTACATGGAGATTGGTGGGGTGGTAGGTGAGGACCAGTGGGGTTCTGTCCTGGTGGCGGTTGGAGGGGCGGGGCTCAAGGGCGGAGGAGCGGGAAGTGGAGGAGATGCGGTGGAGGGCACCGTCGACCACGTCGGGGGGGAAAATTGCGGTCCTTGAAGAAGGAGGCCATCTGTGTTGTACGTATTTTGAACTGGTCCTCCTGGGAGCAGATGCGGCGGAGACGAAGGAATTGGGAGAATGGGATGGCGTTTTTACAGGGGGCAGGATGGGAGGAGGTGTAGTCCAGGTAGCTGTGGGAGTCGGTAGGTTTGTAGTAGATGTCCGTGTTGATTCGGTCGCCTGAGATAGAAACAGAAAGGTCTAGGAAGGGGAGGGAGGAGTCCGAGACTGTCCAGGTGAATTTGAGGTCGGGGTGGAAGGTG
The DNA here is from genome assembly GCF_037043375.1 of Chiloscyllium plagiosum. Taxonomy (NCBI): domain Eukaryota; kingdom Metazoa; phylum Chordata; class Chondrichthyes; order Orectolobiformes; family Hemiscylliidae; genus Chiloscyllium; species Chiloscyllium plagiosum. Next base: position 26,778,468 of record NW_028270155.1, on the reverse strand, counting down.
TTGGTGTAGTGGATGAACTGTTCAACCTCCTCGTGGGAGCACGAGGTAGCGCCGATACAGTCATCAATGTAGCGAAGAAAAAGATGGGGGGTGGGGCCAGTGTAGTTGCGGAAGATGGATTGTTCCACATACCCTACAAAGAGGCAGCTTTCCGTAGAGACCACTCCCTCCGCGACTCCCTTGTCAGATCCACACCCCCCACCGACCCAACCACCACTCCCGGCACCTTCCCTTGCAACCGCAGGAGGTGCAACACTTGCGCCCACACCTCCCCCCTCACTTCTCTCCAAGGCCCCAAGGGAAACTTCCATATCCGCCACAGATTCACCTGCACCTCCACCCACATCATCTACTGCATCCGCTGCAGCCGGTGTGGCCTCCTCTATATTGGGGAGACAGGCCGCCTACTTGCGGAGCGATTCAGGGAGCACCTCTGGGCCACCCGGACGAACCAACCCAACCAACCTGTGGCACAGCATTTCAACTCCCCCTCCCACTCCACCGAGGATATGCAGGTCATTGGACTCATCCACCGCCAAACCACAACAACCCGACGGTCGGAGGAGGAGCGTCTTATCTTCCGACTGGGAACCCTCCAACCGCAGGGGATGAACTTGGACTTCACCAGTTTCTTCATCCCCCCTCCCCCCACCTTGTCTCAGCCGGATCCTTCCAGCCCGGCACCGCCTTCCTGACCTGCAGTCTTCTTCTTGACCTCTCCGCCTCCACCCTACTCCGACCTATCACCCTCACCTTGACCTCTTTCCACCTATCACATTTCCAACTCCCCTCCTCCAAGTCCCTCCTCCCTACCTTTTATCTTCTCCTGCTGAACACTCTCTGCTCATTCCTGAAGAAGGGCCTGTGCCCGAAACGTCGAATCTCCTGTTCCCTGGATGCTGCCTGACCTGCTGTGCTGTTCCAGCAATAAAGTTTCAACTTTGATCTCCAGCATCTGCAGACTCACTTTCTCCCATAAGGAGAAATAGCAATGCAATGACATCGTCAAACAAGAAAATGATAGAAGTGTGTGGACTTATTACTCTGAAAGAGAGCTCTACAACTCAACAAGAAAACAGCCACACTAACAGATGGAAGAACACAGAACATCCGCAACCTCAAAAGTAAAACCAAATCAAGGAGATTAGTTAAAGCAGCATAAAGACTAGCCCTGTGAAATCTGAGACTTTGCAGGGATACAATAAAATATAAAAATAATGAGGATAATAACTTAGGGGAGATGTAAAGTAAAGGAATTAATATCAGAAACATACATGGTGATGTCAGAATGGCATGTTTAAACAGAGAAAGCTGGAAGGGAGACAGAGCTCTCACAGCGTGTAAAGAGAATGTGTGTAGAGAACAAGCTGTCAATAAAGAGTTTGCAGAAAGTACCATGGACTCAAGCAACATATTTTCATGAGAAGTGTGAGACCCAAATATACACAACACGGGATACATTTGTATTTCATTACCACCAATATATTTAATTTAGGTCAAAATTAATATTTGAAATAAATTAACAAATTCTAATTTGTGGAAAAAAACAATGAAAATGAAATGTATGAGCCAAGAATTTTCATCCAGGATGAAAACTGGAAGTTGGGACAGTTTCCACTACCACAGATTTCACACAGACCACCACCTCCCCCCCCCCCCCCCACCCCACCCCACCCCGGCCCCATTTCATTGGCCTCGATTGAAATTCAGCAGGTACATGAACAAAGGAAGGATCACTCAAGTGCAGTGCTGGTCAATTTCAATAGAGCATGACTGTGGCTGCCATGTGCCCGCTGTATTGTTCCTTTGTCGAGTCACACTTTCAGAGAAACATGGAATGTGTCCGGAGAGCCCAACCGCTAAAATGTAACATTGGCAAATGTCAGAGAGAGGGATGTATAGCACGGAAACAGACCCTTTGGTCCAACTCATCTATGCCGACCAGATATCTCAAACTAATCTAGTCGCACCTGCCAGCACCCAGCCCATATCCCTCCAAACCCTTCCTATTCGTATACCCATCCAGATGCCTTTTAAATGTTTCAATTTACGCACCTCCACCACTTCTTCTGACAGCCCATTCCATACATGCACCACCCTCTGCGTGAAAAAGTTGCCCCGTCATTGAGTAACAGACGACCACCACTCAACTAGATAATGCAAAGCAGATCCTGAAAAGGGAAAAGCTTTGCAGCAGATGTAAAGATATAATGGAAGTTCAAATGCCCAGATGGTTAACTGTTTTTCGAGAGATGCTATCTGATGTGCTGAGTATTTCCAGTATTTTGGGTCTTACTTCAGAATTCCAGCATACACAGTATTTTGTTATTGCATCTGTGCCAAATTTAGAGAGAATGGATAATTGAAAAATTGAATTGTTCACTTTGTACAATCCAAAGAAGATGGTGAAAGGAGGGCTCTATGAAGCGCATCAATTTTAAGTAATAGCATTACTGTATGGTATACTAGGAACATTACTTCAAAGTAATACAGACCAGTAGATTCAAAGATTATAAATTAAAGTCAGTGAGAAATTCATGACAAAATTGATACTAACACAATAGATTGAACCATCTTCCAGACAGGTTCATAGACAAAGAGAATAAAAAACAAAGAAAATTTACAGTCCAGGAACAGGCCCTTCAGCCCTCCAAGCCCGAGTCGGTACAAATCTACTGTCCAACTCTGTCACCAGAAGCATCTGTATCCCTTTGCTCCCCTCCTACTCATGCATCTGTCCAGATGCATCTTAAATGAATCTACCGTGCCTGCCTCTACCACCTCTGTTGGCAACGCGTTCCAGATACCCACCACCCTCTGTGTGAAGTATTTGCTGCGTGTATCCCCCTTAAACTTTTCACCTCTCACTTTGAAAGTGTGACCTCTCATTATTATATCCTTCACTCTGAGAAAAAGCTTATCTCTATCCACCCTGTCTATATCCTTCATGATTTTGTAAATCTCAATCAGGTCCCCCCTCAATCTCCTTTTTTCTAATGAAAACAAACCTAACCTGCTCAACCTCTCTTCATAGCTAGCACCTTCCATATCAGCAACATCCTCGTAAACCTTCTATTCACCCTCTCCAAAGCGTCCACATTCTTTTGGTAATGTGGTGACCAGAACTGTACACAATATTCTAAATGCAACTGAACCAACATCTTGTACAGTTTTAACATGACTTGCCAGCTCTTATACTCAATACCCCATCCAATGAAGGTAAGCATACCTATGCCTTCTTGATCACTCTATCCACCTGTGCAGCAACCTTCAGGGTACAATGGACCTGCCCTCCCAGATCTCTCTGCCCATTAACGTTTTCCAAAGCTCTTCCGTTCATTGTATAATTCATTCTAGAATTAGTCTTGCCTAAGTTGATCACCTCACATTTGTTTGGATTGAACTCCATCTGCCACTTTTCAGCCCAACTCTCCAGTCTGTCTACATCCTCCTATATACTTTGACAGTCCCTTATGCTTTCTGCTACTCCACCAATCTTCATGTCAACTGCAAACTTGCTGATCATACCAACCGTGCTCTCTTCCAGATCATTTATGTATATCACAAACAACAGCGGCCCCAGCACTGACCCCAGTGGAACACCACTGGTCACCTTTCCCCATTTCGAGAAACTCCCTTCAACTACTACTCTTTGTCTCCTGTTGCTCAACCAGTTCTTTATCCACATAGCTCGAACAACCTGCACACCATGTGACTTCACTTTCTCTATTAGTTTACCATGGGGAACCTTATCAAATGCCTTACTGTAGTCCATGTATATAACATCAACAGCCCTTCCTTCATCTAACAACTTGGTCACTTCCTCAAAGAACTCTATTAAGTTGGTAAGGCATGATCTCCCCCGCACAAAACCATGTTGCCTATCACTGATAATCCTATTCTTTTCTAAATATAAATAGATCCTACCTTCTCCAGCAACTTTCCCAACGCTGATGCCAGGCTCATATCTTCTTGGATGCAAGGGAGAGAGGTGGATCCTTCTCCCAATGGGTGGTAGGAGTAAGCAGGCACGTGCGGTAGAGTAATAGTTAGGTAATTGACAGCAGGAATGTGGTGTAAAAAACTGGTTCCTTGTATCAGAAAAGATTTAAGGAACCCAAATAACGCTGAGTGCAACATTAGCCCTCAGGACCAATCTCAAGGTGCAGGTTGTTAGTGAACATGGGAGAGGTATGTGTCCAACTCATTTATTCACCCCTCAGAATGCTCACAATCATAGCACTGCTGAGGAGCTACCAGCACTGAATCATGCAGGTTCTCATTAATATGAGAAGCTGGCATCGGCTGTAGACACGGGCAGTACCCTGTCTCATACTTTTTTTTAATCCTCGCAGGAGAAATGGGCACATAATGTCCAGAAGAGGGCCCAGACTGATGGAAGAGTGTCCTACCTTGGAGTGATTAGAACCATGGAGAAGGAAGGCATGTGGGCAATGAGGAATATAGGATGGTGAAGTGGGCATCCATGGTAAAGATGGTGACTAAAGAATTAAATACATTCATTATTGACATTGGTATACTGTTGAGTGGGTAAAGTACAAAGACTGAGCTATATTGGGAAGACATCACATTGTTTATACTCTCCAAGTCTGGTTGTAATGGTCTCTTTTGGTGCCTCGCACAGGTGCTGAAGTGCAGGCAATAAGATTAACTCCCTAAACATCACTGGGCCAGCAGAATAGCAGGAGACCTCAGGAGAAATATCGACACACCTTGCAAGCATTCCCCTCCATTAGTGCAGACACAGGCACCTTGGCAGACCACACATGCAGTTAGCAATGGTGACACTGGGTGACCATGATGAAACTACTGTGCAAGAGGAGGTACTAGAGGCAGAGGCAGTGATTAGGCAATTCGATTGCAGTCAAGAGCACATAAAACTTTCCAATTAATCAAACGGACCTCAGAACATCTGTCTCAAAAGATATCTTGACTGAAGCAGTGGACAAATGTACAACTTTGCAAATTGCTATCATACAAAATTATTATTTCATTGGCGTGCAATAAACCACCTTTTTAACAATTAGGTAAATTACTTATGACTCATATTTGATTTTAGTAAATATTTTTCATGTTAACTTAATCATTTGCTAATTGGAAAAAATAATAATCTGGTAAGCACATTTTCTAAATTAGTTGCATCTTCTAATTGCAGCACTCATTTTCTTGAACACAGCTAAAATCATTCCCATAGCATTTCATGATGAACTGTAAAGAAGGCAGAACTATTTTGTTTACTTCTTAACCTATTGCTGCCTCCAATTCATGGAATAGGACTCCATCTAGCTAGTGTAAAACCTTCCAGAAGAAAAAAATAGTAATACCTTCAAAAGACACATACTTCACACATCTTGAATACTTCAAAATGGGACTCCATTTTGTTCATTTCCAGTGGAGTGCCACAAGGATCGGTGTTGGGTTCACACTTTTCATCATTTATATAAATGACTTTGATATGAACATAAGAGGTATAATTAGTAAGTTTGAAAATGTCACCAAAATTGGAAGTTTAGTGACAGCAAAGAAGGTTACCTCAGATTACAACAGAATCTTGATCAGATGGGCCAATGGGCTGAGAAGTGGCAGATGGAGTTTAATTGAGATAAATGCTATGTGCTGTGTTTGGGAAAGCAAATCTTAGCAGGAATTTTACACTTAATGGTAAGGTCCTAGGGAGTGTTGTTGAACAAAGAGACCTTGGATTGCAGATTCATGGTTCCTTGAAAGCAGAGTTGCAGTTAGATAGGATAATGAAGCGGCTTTTGGTATGTTTTCCTTTATTGGTCAGAGTATTGAGTACAGGAGTTGGGAGGTCATGCTCTGGCTGTGCAGGATGTTGGTTAGGCCACTGTTGGAATATTGCGTGCAATTCTGGTCTTCTTCCTATCGGAAGGATGTTGTGAAACTTGAAAGGGTTCAGAAAAGATTTACAAGGATGTTACCAGGGTTGGAGCACTTGAAATATAGGGAGAGGCTGAATAGGCTGGGGCTGTTTTCCCTGGAGTGTCGGAGGCTGAGGGGTGATCTTATAGAGGTTTATACAATCATGAGGGGCATGGATAAAATAAATAAATGGGAAGGGGGAGTCCAGAACTAGAGGCATAAGTTTAGGGTGAGAGGGGAAAGATATGAAACAGACCTAAGGGACAATTTTTCCATGCAGAAGGTGGTGTCTGTATGGAATGAGCTGCCAGAGGAAGTGGTGGAGGCTGATACAATTGCAACATTTAAAATGCATCTGGATGGGTGTATGAAGAGGTAGGGTTTGGAGGGATATGGGCCATGTGCTGGCAAATGGGACTAGATTAGGTTGGGATATCTGATCAGCATGGACGGGTTGGACTGAAGGGTCTGTTTCCTTGCTGTACATCTCTATAACTCTATGACTCTATAACTTCCACTGTTTTTTTGCTGGTTTATCCTTCTGGGCTAACAGCTGCTATGTCTGATCACCTCCCTGAAAATTAAAACTTTTATCTTGGGCAGGCTGCAATGGACTTGGCATTGCCAGATGATTGCTTCATATGAACAGGTGCTTCTAGGACCTACTTCCTCCCCTGCCCTTATGAAACTGATTAAAAGCAGAACTAATGCAGGACCTCTGTACGATAGCTTTCTTTTATCCTCCCTTCATTTGGGGCTGATCAGATACTTGAATATATGCTTCTTAGTGGACAGATAGCTTCTGTGATATCATCTCTGTGCCTCTGTCTCAGATTCTAATAGATGGGTGAACAGCCATCACTTTAGGGACTATCCTTTATAAACTTGAATCTATCGATAAGCATTAGGGGATGAAGGGGAAGGGAGAGAGAAGAGCTCCAGTAGCCTGATGTGGTAAAAATGAAACTGTCCTACCACTTATACACACATGGAAGGAGCTCATCTTGTGACTGAAGTTGAAGGTGAGAAAGTGGAAGCCCTTCCTGTTCTGAAATCTTGCTTTTCCAAGAATATTATCGACGGTCTGATAGTGCTGATGCCACCCCCAGCCCACACAGAAACAAGTAAGCAAATTTCCTCAGTATGTATACCCCTACCATGGCCAACCATGATGAAATCAAGGCTAACCTCCTGTCAAAAACCAATAAGCTAATGATTCTTGGTGACTTCAACAAAAGAAATGGTGCAGATCACCAGTCGTGGAAAGGGATCATCAAACAAAAATATAGAATGCAGTTTTAACCGCACTAGTCTCGTCATGATGTGTGTTGAGCTGAGCTCTTAATATCCAAATTAGTTTTATGCCACCCTGATAGCAATAATATACCCTGGATGCTGCCTCATTACTACATTGCCACCTCATCAAATACATCATCATCAGGCAGAGGGACAGCAGTACATGCATGTAATAAAAACAATGCAGTATACAGCAAAAACTGCCAGGCTTGTTATGTCAAAACTAAACATCGAAATCATTCTCCCAGACTCACCCAGGGCATCAAGAAACACAGATAGCTCACAGTGCCAATGCTGAAACAGAAATCTCTCTCAGAAGAATTCGAGAGTTGGCCATGCATGGCAAGTATAGATACACACTGCACTGAGGGTGTTGGGGGACTCTTAGGTATATAGTGTATGTCATGTTAATGACAATATTCTTACAATCACTCATCAGGGATTGATTAACACTGTGGCTTTGTTTCTTTAAAACAGCAAAGCACATTTAAAGTTACAAAACTGGTATTAGAGCAAAGTGACTGGTTTCTGTGTGTGCAACTTGCACATACCACGCAGACTGACTGATTGGTGGAGGGAAATCAATATACATGCACAGCATCTGGAGTTCTTCAACGGCGAAGTCTCTTTAAGTGAAGGTACACACAGCAGTGCTTTCCACTGCTCGAGAAGCGCTTAGCTGTACACCTTGTAAGTATCAAGATTGATTTGATGAAATAAAGTACCACAAAAACTACTGGAAGACAATCACTACCTCTGCAGGGTTTACCTCAATGATGAATAATCATTGCCTAATCATGGCACATCCTGAAATAGCCATACAAGCTCAGAGGAATGCAGGTGCTTGGCTGAATCGGAAAGCAAAGTTCAGCCATAAGCAGACACAAAGACTGAAAGAGATTTTATATTCATCTGAATCTGTTTACCGCTCCAGACTACTGCTTCACCGCCAATCCTCAATGCTGACAGATCAACACCACTTCCAGTAAAAAGCCCAAATTCACAGCATTTTAACCGTATCTTCAATCAGACATTGTCTGGTAAATACTGCTGCCAAAGGCTGCCATCAACTGCTGTCTTGATGACTCTTAGAAATCACAACTGCTGTCAACCTTCTGTGTAACGAAAATCCCCTGGAGCTGAAGTTATCTCAGCTGAACTTTATGAAACTGAAGGTCAGTTCCTGGTCAAGCATCTCATTGAACTCTTCCGGTCTATGTGGGACCGAGAAACTGTCCTTCAAGAATACAAAACTGCCGACAATGTCAACCTGAACAGGCAGAAAGGAACTCGCCAATCTGCAGCTATCATAGAATCATAAAGGTTTACAACACAGAAAAGGCCCTTCAGCCCATCACGTCCACACTAGTTTAAAAAACAAACCTCAGAACTGAGGAAGGATCACTCAACTCTAAACATAACTCTGACTTCTCTCCACAGATACTGCATGATCTGCTGAGCTTTTCCAGTAATTTCTGTTTTTGTTTCTGATTTATAGCATCCACACTCTTTCATTTTTTTGCCCAGTCTATGCAATCTCTCTTCATAACTAAAATTCTCCAGCTCAGGCAACCTCCTGGTAAATGTCTTCTACAGTGTCTCCAGTACAATCTCATCCCTTCCATAAGATGCATTGCAGAACTGCACGCAATACTCTAGATGTGAGCAAATTAACATTTTAAACAGTTATGACATCACCTCCCTGCTCATAAATCATTGAGGAATCTCACCATAGAGGAATTATCTCCATTGCCAGCAAAAATCTTTGCCAGGATCCTTCTGAATCACTTGTCCAGTATCTCGAACAGGATCTGCTGTCAGAGTCAGTGCATTTTCAGAACAGATCAAGGAACCATCAGTTATGGTTTTCCTGAAAGACAGCTGCGGGAGGAATGATGAAAATGTGGACCTCTACAGCCTGTTTGTTGACTTGACAAAAGCCTTTGACACAATCTGCCACATAGCCCGTTGGAAGATATTGGAAACATTTAGTTGCTCAGAAGATTTCACCACTGTGGTTCAACTGTACCATGACAGATTTCCACACGTCCCAGATGATGGCGATTTCTCTGATCCATTGATATAGTTGTAAATCAGTCCTTATCCACCATTTAAAAGGCACATGTCTTTAGAGTGATGGAATACTTGTCTGGGTGAGTGCAGCTCCAACAACACTCAAGAAGCTTGACATCATCAAGGACAAAGCATCCCATTTGATTGTCTAAAAACTCCCCACTTCCTCCACAACTGATGGTCAGTAGCTGCAGTCTGTACTATCCACAAGATGCACTGCAGAAATTCACCAAAGATCCTTCGGTAGTACCTGCCAAACCCACGAGCACTTCCATCTAGAAGGACAAGGGCAACAGATACATAGGAACACCACTACTTGCAAGTTCCTCTCCAAGCCACTTATCATCCTAACTTGGAAATGTATCACTATTCCTTCACTGTCACTGGGCCAAACTCCTAGAATTTCCCTCCCTAATGGCATTGTGGGTTAACCTAAAGCACACGGGCTGCAGTGGTTCAAGAGGGGAGCTCACCATCACTTAGTCAATAGCAAGGATGGGCAATAAATGCTGGTCAGCCAGTGATGCCTACATCCCACCTCCTGCTACAAAACGTCTACACTGAGGTTCAGCCTTTGTCTCCTCCTGAGGCCTTCCCCCTCCTCATCCACTGGTATCCATACTTCTGACAGGGTATGGATCTCCTTATTGTCTCTAATACCATTGTGAGCTGCAGCCTTCTTTGTGCTTTGACAGCCGGGAGAGGTGATGGCCAAATGGTATTATCACTGAACTGTTAATCCAGAGACCCTTGTAATGTTCTGGGGACCTGGGCTTGAATCCTGCCACAGCAGATGGTGGAATTTGAATTCAATAATAAAAAGAAATCTGGAATTAAGAGTCTAATGATGACCGAGAATCGATTGTTGGAAATACCCATCTGTTTCACTAATGTCCTTTAGGAAAGGAAACTGCCATCCTTACCTGCTCTGGCCTCCATGTGACTTCAGACCCATACCTGTGGTTGGCTTTTTGCAATTAGGCCTAGCCAGAGGCACCCTTGTCCTGTGAATCAGTTTTTAAAAAGCCATGAACTTGTGTTTGGGTGGACTTGCCCCTGCTCTTGTGCCTCCATGATGTCAGTAGAGCAATGATTAATTGTACTATGCAAGCACTTATTGCTCATTTTCCAAACAACCCATGATGATCCAATTTTGCCGATTTCCAAATGGCTAAGCCCCTTTTGCATCACCCTTTTGTGGGCACGGACATAACTAATTTACTGGCATAGACGTGAATAATGTGTGCCTGTCACCATTCTAGCTAGTACAGGTAGCCATGCACTGCTATCAAAATAAGAAAATAACACTTAAGGAGCTCTCAATGACTGTGTAACAATATTAATTTTTTTTCATAATAGAACATGGCAGGATGTCAGGGCTGCTCACCCCAACTGTGGTAAAAGGTGCTGGTGTTCTGGGACTAATGTCAGGAAACAGACACAGCAGTGAGTGTTGGAATTTTGATGCCAGCCCTCCTGCATTCCCACCTTTGGCTGGACCTGGGAATTGGGCTGTAATGTCTCCCCTTTAGTGAGTTGCCAGCAATTATTCCAGGTTTATTGTTTCTTTCTTTCAAAAAATGCAGCAGGTCAAACTAAAAAGGTTGCCTGAAATATTACTTTATCATTCCATCGCCACAATCACTGGAATTGACTGGGGACATTTTGTTTCTGGTGTAAGTCAAAATTCAAAGCAGGAAAATCATTAACAAATATAACAAAAAATTAGTGCATTGAAATGTGAGTTTTTTTTAAAAAGTACGCACTTGGACTGCATAAATATTTTTGAAACATGTGGCAATTAATTTAAAAATACCTTTGCAGCTTCATTAATTTTAACCTGAATTGATTATCACTTGTACGGACTGATCCACCTGTCAATTTACATCAACTCAACTTTGCAGAGGCAAAATGCTAATCTGAGAAGGAAAGGAATTCAAATCAAAGAAAGATGCTTTTATATGAAAAAGAATTACATCTCAGTATCAGCCAGCAGATGAGTGGCTTGAGTTTAATGTAACTCATTGAAGTTGATCTTTCCATTAATTTTCCAGTATTCATTCACTTTAAAGTATAAGAGGATGTTCTTTATACTCGTTCAAGGAATGTTGATGTCGTTGGCTGAGACAGCACTTATTACACATCCCTAGTGCCTTTGAATAGGTGGTGGTGAGCTGCCTTCTTGAAACACTGCTGCCTATTTGATGTAATGTAGACCCACTAACGAGGGAGTTCTAGGATTTTGACTCTGATATCATTGATGTGCTAGCTTCTGTGAACATTTGATTAGTGAAGTGGCCCCCCCCCCCCTCCCCAATAGTGTTGGTATGGGAGAATCATTCACTGGCAGAACAGGAATTCCATTTGTTGTGCTTTGGACTCTGAAAAATGTGTTTGCATATCGTAAAAAGTTTGTATTCAATTTGGTCTTGGTAACAACTCAATGTAGATATTGGGACAAGCAGTGTTCTGGTGCAGTTGAGATACCTTTAGTCTAGAAGCTTTAAAGTTGTACTCAAAGACTTGATAGGAATGTGTGTTTATGACATGGTCAAACAGATTGAGTAGCATCTTGTAAATTCTTTCAACGTGTCCCATGGCCTATCAGATTCTCAAGCTGTGGCACATAAGCCACAGTTAAATTCAACAATATTGATGTGAACGACCATAAGACATAGGAATAGAAGACGGCCAATCAGCCCATCAAGTTGACTCCACAATTCAATGAGATCATAGCTGATCTGATAATCCAGAACTCCACCTCCCTATAACCTTCCCTTACAAGTTAATATTAAAGCAGTCATAGTAACCTTAACTGTTGTGGGAATTAAACCCACATCAGTATGTCATTCTGTATCACAAACTAGCCATCCAGCCAACTGAGCTAATTCTTCTGTTGTATGCATTGTGAAAGAGTAGTGGGGCAATTCTATTTTATCACATATTTCTAAATCTTTAAGCTTCTGTTACATGTACAACAGAGAACTTGGCTAATGTAAGAACAAACAAACGCAGACAAAATACAATTTGGTTTATTTGATTTTATCTTCATTTCTTTTTGCATAAGAAACTTGTTTTGTTGTTAAAACAAAATCTGCAGCATTGTGTTTCAGTGAAAGACCGTCTCATTACAACCAAAAAAAAAACCACAAGTATTATACATCAAGCCAGTTTTCAGTCTGGGATGTGACTTGCCCAGCAATAACGTCAGTTGAGATCATAACAGAAGCCAATTCCAAACATTTAACAGACTCATTGAAGGTTAGGAATAAATTTTGGTCTTCTAAAATTTCAGTAGAAGCTTGACAATACCATTAGAACAGCTTTTGTCTAGTTGACTTAGATGCATAAGTGGATGGGTAATAAGGAGGAATGGAGTGTTAACTCTTCCTTTTTGTATTTTAACTCCATTACCACAATTTCCACAGAATAGGGAACATTAAAATTTCTCTTGTCAGTTGAAGACTAATTAGTAAAGTTTTGGTTCCCTCCCTAAAGCTTTCTGCTTTTCTTCCTCCTTACATTACATTAACCTAGTTCTCTGTTGTAAGATCAGTTCCACGCTCATGCAATGTTTTATTAATCATACAGGAGAGAGTCTGTCTATGATAATACTCACTTCATCCCTGGTTACAGCCTGTTCAGACATCGTTATGACATATCTCTTTATGCACATGCTTAGCAACTACTATTAGAATAAAGGTATAGTTAACCCTTTACACCATATTTTAGGTACAAGTTTGCAGTCAGCAATTCTAATAAACCTTATTTAAGTCAATGGATTTTTGATTATAAATACGTGAAGTTCTTGGGACATATAAATAGTTCTGGTTGAAAATAATTTCTGTCATTTCTGTAAAATTATTACATTAATTGATTGTGTAAGGCAGGGTGAAGAATTTAACAGAAGATGTAAAGTTGGAAGATTATGTTTTAATGTAGCTCAGATGCAAAATAGGAAAGGTTATTAGGATAGCTGAATAGAGAAATATTACCGTCATATTTTAGACACTTCCAAATATTTTCATTTCCACAGTGCAAGTTTTATTGCAGTATTTTCCAGTTTTGCATGCTAGTTTAGCAGGCCAAAAAGGGAAATGTTAGCATGGGAGCAAGGTGATTTCGTAAAACAGCAAACAGTTGGAAGGTTGGGGTCATTCCTATGAACAAAGAAGAGGTATTGTGCAAAAGTCATCACCCAGTTTCTTACATTGGTCTTACCAATGTAAAGGAGACCACATTGTAAACAATGAATGCAAGTAAAATGCTGTTTCACATAAAAGGTGTGAACTTGTCCTGAAGAAGCAGGACAGTTAGTTTGGCACATAAAAGGTCTGTTTTGGACCTTGGAGAGTGAGGAGGGTAAGAGCTGATGGATGTGTTGCATTTTTTGCAATTACTCAGCAAGTTTGCATGGCTAAACTTTTAATGAGAGAAAGTGTGATGAGTTAAAGGAGAAATTGTTCAAAGTGAGAATGAGCTGAGCCAGGCAATGAAGGGTGCTGGGGTTGGAGACTGTTCTTCCAAGGAAGAAGTGCAGAGTTTTCAGGCCATACTGTTGGGGAGTGGCAACGGTGGGTGAAAAGATAGGGTGCCGGGTTAGTAACTGAGGGAGTATGTGTCTGATAGGAGAGGGTGGCAGGTGAGTGAGTGAGGGAGGAGGCTGGCAGGTAAGTGTATGATGGGATAGGGTTGCAGGTGAGTGAGTGGCTAAGGTTTTAAAGAGTCGTGGAGAACAGGTAGGGTGGCAAGCGGATAGAAGGAGTGGGTGCCAGCTGTATAAGGATAGCGGGTGCCAGGTTAGTCAGGTGTCCTTACAAAGGTGGTGAGTCATGTGGGTCGCATGGCTGCCTGGAAGAAGGAGGAGCACAGCATGGTCATATGTCCATATAGGGAGTAAGTCGGATGTCCTTTGGGAGTTTGGCACATCCAGTGAGGTATTAGGTATCAATTTGAAAAGTAGAGGACGGATCAGTCAAATGTCTATGGAGATGAGAGTTTATGGGTTAGGGTGTAGCTACTGGATATCCATAGGGGTCCTTAAGTGTCGGGTGATGGGAAGGGTCAGTGTGAGTGGTTGGAGCAGTCAGTTTTATAATTAGCCAGAGTCATTTTAAGAGGGTAATCACTTTAATAGATATTCAGGAGGTAGACCAAAGTCATTATCTTCATTTCCCATCAGAAATTCCTTCCATTGCCATGCCTCTTTTACTATAGGTAAACAAGCATGAGGCTGGAAGGACACAGCAAGCCAGGCAGCATCACGAGGTGGAGAAGTCGATACTTTGGGTGTAACTCTTCTTCAGGACTGGGGTGGGTGTAAGGAGAGCTGCAGATAAAGCAGGGGAGGGTTTTGGGTGGGGAAAGGGGTGGGGTGGTCTGGTTGTCTGGGGCTGGTATCTGAAGGAAGGGGTTGTTTTTACCATTGACCAGAAACTGAACGAGGCCAGCTATTTAAGCAATGTCGCTCGGAGAGTAGGTCAGAGGTAACAACTCTGCCTCCTGACTCCCCAGAACCTACCCATTGTCTGCAAGTAACAAATCAGGAATATAATGAAATATAAAACAAATTGCATTTCACACATCACTGAATACTCAGTGGCATACTTCGAATCTGGCCGCAATTTTAAAAATTCTCATCTTCCAAATCTATCCAAAACCCTCGAGGGCCTTTTCCCAACCATTTTCTGCCACCTCCCTCCAGTCTGAGATCCCTTGTCCCCTTGTCTACCACCAAATGTAACTGCTGTATTGTTGGTGTCTGTCTTTTTAGCCACTTGATCTTAAAGCATTTACCCTGAACCTCTCCACCACTATTTCTCTCACCTCCTTTAAGTCAACTCTTCACACTGACTTCCTTAAAGGTATTAGTTCTGGTTTAATAGGCCGTGGAAGGAGGAGTGGAAAGCATATGCAGATTGCTACTGCACTCCTTTTGGTTTTGCTGAGTGAAAGGACTCCTTCAGAATTGAAAAGCCATCCTTTACATTTTGACAGGTTCCGCACATTGAGAACAGTCAGTGCTTTACCGAACCAACAGTTGTTGTATTCTGTACTTTAAAGATCCATCCTTGCAGGCAGCCACATTAACAGCTCTTGTAAAAGGCGAAGTAGAGAGTTGAATGTGAGATTCATTGCCACAAGTGTAGGGTGCTAAGTGGACAAGGCACTAGAAGAGTAGGGACTAGAGTACAAGGTGCAAAGGGAGTCAGGTAAGTGAAGGAGTGTTTCAGATAGCTTGGGTTGACCAAGGGGTTGTGAGTCCGCTGTGGCTAAGGGAAGGGATGCTGGATCCCAATGAGTAGGATTTGGCAGGAGTCCGTATTGGGTCCTGGGAGAGCAAAATATGTCATATTCAGTGATGGGCAGCAGGTGGGGGAGAAGAGAGGGAGTGGGTCAGATCCCAGAGATTCGCTGGATGGTATTGGGTCCTGGGGATACAAGAGGTGATAGGGCCCTGTGCTGGTGGTGAGGGCATTGGGTCCGAAGGACGTGTCAGTTCAGGATCTAGGGATTGTAATGTGTTTAACAGAGGTGCATTTGAGGATGTGTGTAGTACATTTCAGGCTGCACTTAATAGTTTCTTGGTGTCTAGACTTTCCTTGAGTAATTATTTACTGAATGGCAGTAAAACCATCTAACATCTGTGAATTAAATGGATGCATTCAGAAGTTTCCAGGTGGAGGGAATTGACAGCAGAATCTTCATTTTCCCAAGCAATTCCTTCGGAGTCCGTAATATCACAAATTTCACAGGATCCTCATTCACAACTCCCCTTTATGCGACAGAATATGCCATCAGAATGTTTGTGCTCATTTTGCTTGTTAACGCTCATAGGGCATTTTGCTTGGAAGGGTGGTATTATAATCATACAAGCAATTTGTTTTGAGAAAGAAATAGAGACGGTAAGTTTTAGCGAGGAATTTTTGGAGTTCAGAATGCAGGACATTTTGGCATAAAGTTTCATTTCCTCCAGTATTATATATCAGACAAATATCACACAGAATCTGAGGCATTAACACCACTGCTAGGTTTTGTCAGCAGACTTGTGAAACCTGATGTTAAATTTATGTGCTGTTATAGAGTCATAGAGATGTACAGCATGGAAACAGACCCTTCTGTCCAACCCGTCCATGCCAACCGGTTATCCCAACCCAATCTATCCCACCTGCCAGCACCCTGCCCATATCCCTCCAAACCCTTCCTAATCATATACCCATCCAGATGACTTTTAAATGTTGCAATTGTACTAGCCTCCACCACTTCCTCTGGCAGCCCATACCACACACGCACCATCCTCTGCATGAAAAAAGTTCCCCCTTAGGTACCTTTTATATCTTTCCCCTCTCACCCGAAACCTATGCTCTCTAGTTCTGCATTCCCCCAACCCAGAGAAAAGACCTTGTCTATTTATCCTATCCATGCCCCTTTTGATTTTATAAACCTCTAGAAGGTCACCCCTCAGCCTCCGATGCTCCGGGGAAAACAACTCCAGTCTATTTAACCTCTCCCTATAGCTCAGATCCTCCAACCTCGGCAACATCCTTGTAAATTGTTTCTGAACCCTTTCATGTTTCACAACATCCTTCCAATAGGAAGGAGACCAAAATTGCATGCAATATTCCAACAGTGGCCTAACCAATGTTCTGTACAGCTGCAACATGGCCTCCCAACTCCTGTGCTCAATGCTCTGACCAATAAAGGAAAGCATACCAAATGCCTTCTTCACTATCCTATCTACCTGCGACTCCACTTTCAAGGAGCTATGAACCTGCACCCCAAGGTCTCTTTGTTCAGCAACTCCCTAGGACCTTACCATTAAGCGTATAAGAGCTGCTAAGGTTTGCTTTCCCAAAATGCAGCACCTCACATTTATCTGAATTAAACTCCATCTGCCACTTATCAGCCTATTGGCCCATCTGATCAAGATCCCGTTATAATCTAAGGTAACCTTCTTTGCTGTCCACTACACCTCCAGTTTTGGTGTCATCTGCAAACTTACTAACTATATCTCTTAAGCTCACACCTAAATAATTTATATAAATAACGAAAAGTAGAGGACCCAGCACCGATCCTTGTGGCACTCCACTGGTCATAGGCCTCCAATCTGAAAAACAACCCTAAACCACCACCCTCTGTCTTCTACCTTTGAGCCAGTCCTGTATCCAAATGACTAGTTCTCCCTGTATTTCATGAGATCGAACCTTGCTAACCAGTCTGCCATGGGGAGCCTTGTTGAACACCTTACTGAAGGGCAGGATCTAGATAGCAAATAGAAGGACGTCATGGACAACATTCCCTTGAAGCTGATAAAGGCTCACTAGATTGGAAACTCTGTTTTTCTCTCCACAGATGCTGCCAGATAGGTTGAGTTTCACTGGCAATTTCTGTTTTCATTCCTTTGAGGCTGTACAGAAGTTGGTCTGCGAGATTGAGCAAGCTAATCAGGCACCATTCCCAGCATTGACTTCTGACATACAGGGACTTTGGAGGTCATGTCAGGAGCAAAACAAAAATATGAGGGGGCACAGGTTATATGTCCTGAATCCTGAATCGTTGAAGCAATTACATTGGAGTGAAATGAGAAACCAGGACAAGAGATTATCGAAGTATGAAGTGATGGATGAGAATTGAACTGGACAAGGTCAATCCCAACCTACTGG
The DNA here is from genome assembly GCF_037043375.1 of Chiloscyllium plagiosum. NCBI lineage: Eukaryota > Metazoa > Chordata > Chondrichthyes > Orectolobiformes > Hemiscylliidae > Chiloscyllium > Chiloscyllium plagiosum. The sequence continues at coordinate 26,760,532 of NW_028270155.1, read as the reverse complement.
ACAATAGACAAGACATCAAGAAAGACCATGTAATCAGCCATGTCAATTTTTGCCAGCAGTTTGAAGAGAAATAGTCCACTAGTGTGAAATAAGGTGTCACTTTTGACTTTGGGAGTCATTTGCTAGTGGTACTGGCAGAAAGCAGATGGGAAAGGTGATGGGGGAAGAGCATGAAACAGAGTAAAAAGGTGACACCAATTCAAATGAAATGGAGGTTGGAAGTGGAAAGACTGAGGGGTCAAGGGTGGTGTTTCTTCAGGAGAAAACGTTGTCAGATTTGAAAAGAACTTTCTTCATTGAATTAAAAAAGGGATCAAAATCATTTTGATAAATGCTTTAAAGAAAATACTTTACAGGGATGTGAGAAAAGGGCAGACAGTGGATTTATCGATAGCTTGATCAAACAGCTGACACTAGCAGTATGGGCTGAATGGCCTGCTGAGTGAAATCATTCTACCTTTTGTGTTGAGCTGTATTTTCTGCTTCTTTATTAAGCAGTCAACAGAACAACTTGCTTTGCAGTATTAGGCATATCATCAGATAGATGCTCACTGGACAGCTTTCATATTAAAATGCAGAAAAATAAAGATGCTGCAAAGAAAATTAAAGCTATATTCAGATCATTTTGCTCCCACAGCAATTTTAAAAGCTAACTTTCTTAATACAACTGTCTTGTGCAGGATGTGAACAACTAATTTAACGAAAAAAGTCTGAGAAATGTCAGCATGTACTTTTCATATGAACATCTAACTGAAAAATATTGCTAAAATTTCACTGAAGAGAAATGTCCTTTTCAAAGTTATTATTTTTCTGATCACTCTACTGTTTGTAGAGATTATAACCACAATAATCTCATTCTTATGAGTGGGACTAATGATGACACACATACTGATTAAACACCTCATTAAATGAAGTTCAGATGATAATTACTTACTGTTTTCGTAAATATAAAACTATATGCTGAGGGTCTCAAAAGATAACATGTAGCTACTCAGTTGAAACGTTCATCAGAAATGCAATTTCAGTTGCTCCAGTTTCTGCATTCATCAAGATAAAACACATTTAAATCTATACCAGTTTCAGTTATCAATCTCCTCAACTGAAAATATGAACAAAACGTATATAGTTCCTTCCCTGAATGGTGCTTATACGCTGCTTTGCACATGGAATTGAAAATGGTTTTGACTGTCTTATGTGGCAAAGCTTGATATTGCAGAACGGTTGAACAAACACCTTAGGCTGCATGAACCATCATCTCCTCCTATTCTAATGTTTAGATTGCAAGGAACAAATTGAAAGGTGCAGTTGGTCTTATGAATCGTCTATTTATACTCAGCAAAAGCCAGCAACAAATTTACATACACTAGAGGATCACACTTTTAAACGAATATTCACTTGGTTAATTGATCATAACAAGACTGTAGTTGTGTTGCTATCCGGAATTGCCCTGTGGTAGACAAAGGAAAATTGCCCATGGGTCCTAATCACTATACTGTGGGCATAACTGGAGGGAAGTCTTGAGTGTGTAAACTGAGGATGGCAATAAGGTCTTGTGTGCATCGCCAGTTATTCAACCCTGACAATCATAACATTGACCTGCACTAACTGCCAAACTAACTGTCCTGCCTCTTCAGGACAAGTTCACACAGAATTAAAAGTGGCAGCAGTTAACCTATGGGGAATCAGGCACACGTGCGTAACACACCGGCTTCATGGTGGAGATGACATTGGCCATCACTGAAATGGTCACTGCTGACTCCATGTCTAGCAATGGGCTATAACTATATCAGATAGAACTGGATGCATACCTAATCTTCCTCCTCCTTACACAAACTCTTTTAAATTTACAAGCTACAGACATGTAACCATAAACAACTTATTTTTCTCCTCTCCCCACAACTTGCCATTTGTGGTTTTCTCCGAGTGCTCAAGGACAGCCACATGGCCAGATAATGTTGAGAGCACAATATAACAGTGAGAAAGAAATACCGTCTCCTGATTCATTTAGTCACCAGCTCAGATACTGATGCATTAAGTTAAAGGCCATCACATAAATAAGACTTACATATTGAGTCACTGGGCATTAGGCAACCAGGCCAGAAGACAAAGATAACACAAGTGGCAGCCCACTGAAAGTGAGTCAGATGTGCTCTTTGTTGGGGCCAGCCACAGAAGAATGCAAATGGGAATGCATGAAACACAGCAGTAAGCCTAGACACAATGTTAAGGAGCATGGGGAATCCAGTACCAACCTGACACAGGATATTGTGCAGAACTTGAAGCCACTTGCAGAGAGTGTTGCAGACTGGCACATTTCCTAAACAATCATTTGATTAGATTTGATTAGATTAGATTACTTACAGTGTGGAAACAGGCCCTTCGGCCCAACAAGTCCACACCGCCCCGCCGAAGCGCAACCCACCCATACCCCTGCATTTAACCCTTACCTAACACTACGGGCAATTTAGCATGGCCAATTTACCTGACCTGCACATCTTTGGACTGTGGGAGGAAACCGGAGCACCCGGAGGAAACCCATGCAGACACGGGGAGAACGTGCAAACTCCACACAGTCAGTCGCCTGAGGCAGGAATTGAACCCGAGTCTCTGGCGCTGTGAGGAAGAATGCCTCATCACCAGAACTTTCCAACAAGAGCCAAGACATCACCTGGCTGGTGGTGATAAGATCCTGTGAGATCCTTCATTACACCTGGTCTGTTTGCGCCACCACACACTGCCCTCAAAGCAACTGTTACCAAAGTGCAATCGGGTAACACCACCATCTGAGGTTTTTCTGCTAAAGTACAATTGTGGTCCATTCAGTTATTAGACTCTACCTTTGCCTCAAGAACATGTAAATAGTACTTTGCATACTGCAATGAAGAAATGCCTTTGGGTTTGTTGTAACAGTTGAGAAAGTCAAACCACAATCTCTGTTCTAAGTGTGCAAAGAATGTACAAAATCAAACTGCTTCATAACCATGTAAGTGCATAAAGATTTTTTATGAATAAGTATACTTCTGCAAAAACAAATTAAAACACTTCCAACAAATAAACAAAGAGCAGGAGTAGGTTATTCAGCCACTCAAACCTGCTTCAGGATTTAACAAGAGTAGGGTTGATCTAACTTAACAAGGTAAAAACAATGACTGCAGATGCTGGAAACCAGATTCTGGATTAGTGATGCTGGAAAAGCGCAACAGTTCAGGCAGCATCCGAGGAGCAGTAAAATCGACGTTTCAGGCAAAAGCCCTTCATCAGGAATACAGGCAGAGAGCCTGAAGGGTGGAGAGATAAGTGAGAGGAGGGTGGGAGTGGGGAGAAAGTAGCATAGAGTACAATAGGTGAGTGGGAGAGGAGATTAAGGTGATAGGTCGGGGGGGGGGGGGGGAGAAGTGGTGAGTGGATAGGTGGAAACAAAGATAGGCAGGTAGGACAAGTCATGGGGACAGTGCTGAGCTGGAAGTTTGGAACTGGGGTAAGGTGGGGGAAGGGGAAATGAGGAAACTGTTGAAGTCCACATTGATCCCCTGGGGTTGAAGTGTTCCGAGGCGGAAGATGAGGCGTTCTTCCTCCAGTCGTCTGGTGGTGAGGGAGCGGCGGCGGTGAAGGAGGCCCAAGACCTCCATGTCCTCGGCAGAGTGGGACAGGGAGTTGAAATGTTGGGCCACAGGGCGGTGTGGTTGATTGGTGCAGGTGTCCCGGAGATGTTCCTTAAAGCGCTCTACTAGGAGGCATCCAGTCTCCCCAATGTAGATGAGACCGCATCGGGAGCAATGGATACAATAAATGATATTGGTGGATGTGCAGGTAAAACTTTGATGGATGTGGAAGGCTCCTTTAGGGCCTTGGATGGAGGTGAGAGAGGAGGTGTGGGCACAGGTTTTGCAATTCCTGCGGTGGCAGGGGAAGGTGCCATGATGGGAGGGTGGGTTGTTGGGGGGCGTTGACCTGACCAGTTAGTCACGGAGGGAATGGTCTTTGCAGAAAGCGGAAAGGGGTGGGGAGGGAAATATATCCCTGGTGGCGGGGTCTGTTTGGAGGTGGCAGAAATGTCAGTGGGTGATTTGGTTTATGCGAAGGTTGGTAGGGTGAAAGGTGAGCACCAGGGGTGTTCTGTCCTTGTTACGGTTGGAGGGGTGGGTCCTGAGGGCAGAGGTGCGGGATGTGGACGAGATGCGTTGGAGGGCATCTTTAACCATGTGGGAAGGGCAATTGTGGTCTCTAAAGAAGGAGGCCATCTGGTGTGTTCTGTGGTGGAACTGGTCCTCCTGGGAGCAGATACGGTGGAATTGAGAATACGGGATGGCATTTTGCAGGAAGTAGGGTGGGAAGAAGTGTAATCCAGGTAGCTGTGGGAGTCGGTAGGTTTGTAGAAAATGTCGGTGTCAAGTCGGTCATCATTAATGGAGATAGAGAGGTCCAGGAAGGGGAGGGAGGTGTCAGAGATGGTCCAGGTAAACATCAAATCCACATTCCTGCATGCCTCTGATAATGTTTTACCCCTCTGCTTACCAAGAATCTATCCACTTCTGCCTTAAAGATATTCAAATACTGTTTTGACTACATTTTTGGGAAGAGAGAGTGACAAAAATTCATAACCTCCAAGAGGAAAGGTATTATCTCTGTTTTAAATGGCCAAAGCCTTTATTTTTAAACAGTGATCCTTTGTTCTGTATTCTCCCATATGAGTATACATCCTGTCCACTTCTACCTTGTCAAGTCCCCTCAGGATCTTATTTGTTCCAATTAAGTCCCCAATGAGCCCTCTAAACTTCTCTGATACAATCCTAGCCTGTTCATTCCAAATATTAGTCCGGGTAAACCTTCTCTGAACTACTAGTCCGCAGTGGGCACAACTATGATGCAATGCCCAGTGGACAATATCTCAGCTCCCATTACAGCACAAGCAGAAATCACACAACATTTGAATGCTGCAGCACTGAGTACGACAGAATACAATGGTGCATATGTAAGCTCATTGAACTTGTAGCACTGCATCGTAAATGCTAGATTTGTAGCATTGGCCACCAGGCTTTATACTCCCATTGTCTTACAAGCATGTGTCTGAAAGACCTCCTGCCCACCTCAAAAAATATTAACTAGGAGCTGAAGTAGGGCATTCAGTACTTCAAGCTGCCCTGCCATTCAATAAGGTCCTGTCTGATCTATTTGTGTCCAGAATTCTACAGTCCCATCTACTCTCAATAACCTTCAATTCTCCTGCCTAACAAAAACTTATCTACCTCCACCTCCACTTCTCCTGAGACAGAGTTCCAAACATTTACAATCTACTGAGAGAAAAACCTTCTTTTCATCTCAGTCCTGAAAAGGACAATGCCAAATTTTGAAATAACAGCCCCTTGGTTCTGGAATCACACAGGGAAGAAGCATCTTTTCAGCACCTATCTTGTCAAGACCATTCAGGATATTATACATTTTAATCAAATCACCCTTTGCACTTCTTTGAAAACAAATCCAGCCTGTGCCACCTATCCTCATAAAACAACCCTCTTATTTCAGGTGTCAATCTTGTCAACCATCTTTGAGCTACCTTCAAAGTACTTAAATCTTCTCTTTATCAAGGAGACCAGAACTGCACACAGTATTTGACATATGGTCTCACCAATGCCCTGTATATCTGAAGCATAACATCCCTACTTTTGTAATCAATTCTCTCTTTGTAAAAGGTAACACTCCATTAGCTTTCACATACTGTACCTGGATACTTGCCTTTAGTGACTCATGCATTTGAACACTTAGATCCCTCTACACCTCAAACTTCTGCAGTCATTCTCCATTTCAGTAATACTCTACTTTTTCATTCTTCTTGCCAAAGCAAACCAAATTTCCACACATTATACTCAATCTGTCAGATTTTTGCCTACTCATTTAATTTGTCTATATCAGTCTACATCCTTTTTACGTCATATTTACAACATACGTTTTTACTTATTTTAGACTGTCTGCAAATATAGCCACTATGCATGTGATTGCCTCATCTAAGTCATTGATTTAAATTGTAAAGAGGTGAGGCTGCAGCACAGACTCCTGCAGGACCCCACACAGGTGCATTTCTCCGTCTCTCCATGATGAAGGCTAGTTGATCTTCTGGAGGTCACGGTGGCTGCTCTTTCTAATGGACGTGGCTTTCCGCAGTTAGAATAATTTGAGATGGATTTCCAGCACATGCTACAACCACAATTAAAACATTCTTTTCCTTTAAAAGCTACAGGCTAGCTCTCACTGATTTCGTAAGCATCCAATCTACCTAATTCACTAAAGTCTGCAGCAATGCATCAGTATGTTCATGCTGACTGGAAGATGCAGTCATGGTAATAAGTAATCAGTATGAAGTTTACATGCTGGCTATATTAGATGCAACAGGCATCAGGATTATCACTGAGCTATTAAAAAAAGAATACATCCAGCAAAAGAATTCAAGAGACCAGTATTTATCTTTTGTTGCTATACTAAAATTTGTCTTCTGTTGGCAACTAAGATTAAAACCAAACTTTTTAGCATAATGTCCACAACAAACACAAGAATTTTCATCGATTCTTTGATGAATCGTCTGGTTTAAAATGTCATTTTCCGCGCAATATGTCTGACTGGCATGTTCTTTCAGAATCAGCCTGAACAATTCTTGAAAGATATAGCCAACTCTAGGAGTTTTATAAGCAAACAATAAAACCACAGGACTGATTTTTTTTGTTTTGCTGTCTACTCTGCTGTTACTGGGCATGATCATTCCTGCAGTAAACTCAAGGTTCATGCTGGAGGCCAGCTTCTTCAAAAGGGCCCCAAGTTAGGTGGTCAGCTTATTCACTTTGAGACCTATTGTATCATAGGATCTGGATATGAATGTTATGTGAATCAACATTTATTTCCACTATTTCCTGAACACTCCAACAAATTATGGGGAGTACACTGCAGGGTAGATACATACCTGCTCTTACTTAAATTACCAAACATAATAGGCAAAATCTTGCTTGCAGTGTTAGTTTCATAGTTTTATAGTAATAGAAACAAATGTAGGCCATTTGGCCCATCGGGCCTGCTCTGCCATTCATTAAGGTTATGGCTGATCTATCTGTTGTCTCAGTCCCTCCTACCTGCAATATCCCCATAACCCTTAATTCCCCTGCCATGCAAACACCCATTCAGCTGTGTCTTGAATGTATTTAATGAAGCTGCCCCTACTGCTTCTTTCGGCAGAGTATTCCATAGATTCACGACTCTCTGGGAAAAGAAGTTCCTCCTCATCTCTGTCCTAATCCTCCTAATCTTGAGGCCATGTCCCCTAGTCCTAGTCTCACCCACCAGTGGAAGCAACTTGCCTGCCTCTATCTTATCTATCCTGTTCATAATTTTATATGTTTCTATAAGATCCCCTCTCATTCTTCTAAATTCTAGCGAGTACAGTCCCAGACGGTTCAATCTCTCCTGATAAGGTAACCCCCTCATCTCTGGAATCAATCTGGTGAATTTCCTCTGCACTGACTCCAAAGCCAGTATACCCTTCCTCAAGTAAGGAGGCTAGAACTGCACGCAATACTCCAGGTGCAGCCTCACCAGCACCTTATACAATTGCAGCATAACCTCCCTGTTCTTAAATTCAATCCCTCTCGCAACAAAAGCCAATATTCCATTTGTCATCCTGATTACCTGTTGCACCTGCAAATCAACTTTTAGTGATTCACTTACGAGTATTCCTAAGACCCTTTGCACAACAGCATGCTGCAATCTTTCACCCTTTAAATAATACTGTGACCTATTATTTTTACTTTCAAATTAACAGCTTACTTTCAAAGCAGCTTTACAAAACTTTAATTAGGCCACACTTGAAATATTGTTCTGATCACCACATTACCAGAAGGATGTAGATGCCTTGGAGAGGGTACAAAAAAAGTTCATCAGGATGTTGCCTGGTATGGGGCATTTTAGCAATGAAGGAAGGTTGGATTGACTGGGTTTGATTTCACTAGAAAGCAGGAGGTTGAGGGGAGACCTAATAGAAGTTTATAAGATTGTGAATGGCATCAAAAGTGGAAAGTAGGAGACTTTTTCCCAGGGTGGAATTCCTCGGGGAATCAGGTTCAAGGTGCGGGGAAGGGGTGGGGGTGGGGTGGGGGTATGGGGGGGGGGGGGGAGGTGAGGGAGTTTAAAAGGCACGTACGAGGTGCATTTTTCACACAAATGGTGGTGAATGCCTGGAACGCACTGTCAGAGGAAATGGTGGAAGCAGATACCATACCAGCATTCAAGAAGTACCTGGATGACTACATGAATAGGAAAAGAATAGAGGGATACCAATCCAGTAAGTGAAGACAGTTTTAGTATGGAAGGGCAAAATGTGGCAGTACAGGCTGAGAGGGCTGATGGACCTGTTCCTGTTCTGCAATGTTCTTTGTTCTTTTAACACGTCAAGATCCCTCTGTTCCTCTGAACTTCCTAGTGTCCTGTCATTCATTGAGTACTCCACTGTTTTATTATTACTTCTTTATTTACACTAAACTTCATTTGCTACTTAATCACCCAGTCTCCATGTTTTCTAATGCCATCTTGTATTTTGTGTTCTTCAATGTTAGCTATGCCTCCCAAACTGGTATTAACTGCTCAACTTTATATGGAGTTGCTCCTCTTAAAACTGATTTTATTAATTTAAATGATATAAAACAGTTCATTCAGCACTGATCCTTGTGGAACAGTGTTTAATTTGCAGTCTTTCTGGAATGTGAATGTCACTGGCTGGGCTCACATTTATTGCCCAACTCTAATTGCCCTTGGACAGAGTATCTTGCTTGACCATTTCATTAAGAGTCTTAGAGCACATTTGTGAACCAGATGGAGTTTTACAACAATCAATAATAGTTTCATCATTACCCACCACTACAAAGACCAGCTTTGAATTCCAGATTTGTTAATTGAATTTAAATTTACCATTGTGCCCAAAGTATTAGCTTGCATCATTTCCTCTCCAGACGTTCCCAACAGTACCCTTCCACCGACACTCTCATTCGTTTGGCCGAACTGGTCCTCACCCTTAACAATTTCTCCTTTGAATCCTCCCACTTCCTCCAGACCAAAGGGGTAGCCATGGGCACACGTATAGGCCCCAGCTATGCCTGTCTCTTTGTTGGCTACATAGAACAGTTGATCTTCCGTAATTACACCGGCACCATTCCCCACCTCTTCCTCCGCTACATTGATGACTGCATTGGCGCCACCTCGTGCTCCCACGAGGAAGTTGAGCAATTCATCAACTTCACCAACACATTCCACCCTGACCTTAAATTTACCTGGACCATCTCTGACACCTCCCTCCCCTTCCTGGACCTCTCCATCTCCATCGGTGACGACCGACTTGACACTGACATTTTCTACAAACCCACCGACTCCCACAGCTACCTGGATTACACCTCTTCCCACCTTATCTCTTGCAAAAATGCCACCCCGTATTCCCAATTCCTCCGCCTCCGCCGGATCTGCTCCCAGGAGGACCAGTTCCACCATAGAACACACCAGATGGCCTCCTTCTTTAGAGACCGCAATTTCCCTTCCCGCGTGGTTAAAGATGCCCTCCAACACATCTCGTCCACATCCCGCACCTCCGCCCTCAGACCCCACCCCTCCAACCGCAACAAGGACAGAACGCCCCTGGTGCTCACCTTCCACCCTACCAACCTTCACATAAACCAAATCATCCGCCGACATTTCCGCCACCTCCAAACAGACCCCACCACCAGGGATATATTTCCCTCCCCACCCCTCCCCGCCTTCCGCAAAGACCGCTCCCTCTGTGACTACCTGGTCAGGTCCACGCCCCCTACAACCCACCCTCCCATCCTGGCACTTTCCCCTGCCACCGCAGGAACTGTAAAACCTGTGCCCACACCACCTCCCTCACCTCCATCCAAGGCCCTAAAGGAGCCTTCCACATCCATCAAAGTTTTACCTGCACATCCACTAATATCATTTATTGTATCCGTTGCTCCCGATGCGGTCTCCTCTACATTGGGGAGACTGGGCGCCTCCTAGCAGAGCGCTTCAGGGAACATCTCCGAGACACCCGCACCAATCAACCAAACCGCCCCGTGGCCCAACATTTCAACTCCCCCTCCCACTCTGCCGAGGATATGGAGGTGCTGGGCCTCCTCCACCGCCGCTCCCTCACCACCAGACGCATGGAAGAAGAACGCCTCATCTTCCGCCTCGGAACACTTCAACCCCAAGGCATCAATGTGGACTTCAACAGCTTCCTCATTTCCCCTTCCCCCACCTCATCCTAGTTTCTAACCTCCAGCTCAACACTGTCTCCTTGATTTGTCCGGACTTGACCGACCTGCCTAGCTCCTTTTCCACCTATCCACTCCACCCTCTCCTCCCTGATCTATCACCTTCATCTCCTCCCCCACTCACCTATTGTACTCTATGCTACTCTCTCCCCACCCCCACCCCCACCCTCCTCTAGCTTATCTCTCCACGCTTCAGGCTCTCTGCCTTTATTCCTGATGAAGGGCTTTTGTCCGAAACGTCGATTTTGCCTGTCCTCAGATGCTGCCTGAACTGCTGTGCTCTTCCAGCACCACTGATCCAGAATCTGGTTTCCAACATCTGCAGTCATTGTTTTTACCTCTCTGGATGACTAGTCCAGTGGTGTTACCACTTTGCTACTGTCCTGTTTTCTTCAATCATTACCTTACTGTTCTTTTTGGATTTTAGCCAATTTGTTATCAATTCAGTACCTGCCCCAACAACTTCTTTGTGTGCTACATTATTTAGAATTTAATGACATCCACTGTGTTTTTCCTCTTGTTCATTTTGTGAAGATTTTCAGAATCCTGATACCTTAAGTCATATTATGTGTCTTTCTCCACTTTCAGTTCAGGTTACAGCATTGTTCCTATCACTGCTCATTAAGCTGACTGGTCTACATTTCCCAGGTCTTGCCCAATCTCCTCTTATCCTTTTCTTGCAGGGAGAACAATCTCAACTTCTCCAGTCTCCCCAGTATTTTATAAGGACTTACTATCACAACATTGTGTTAGTATGTACAATATGGATGCTTAGCGTTGGGCCCAAAGAAGTTTCAGATACTTGTATGTATTAACAGAAACTAGCTTCATGCTTACTTATAAACTATGTGCAAAATCACAATAATACATGCAAGTCCATTCAAAGTCTCTTTCCCACGCAATCTCTGACATCACAGTGGTTGGAGTTTCTGACACCATTCAGACATTAACCCTTTCTGTCCCTTGTATGTCATCTCACTATTTTTGCTTATTACTACTGGACAACTTTCCCAAAGGTGATAGTGGCAATATTCATTTTTTTGAAATTGGCAATTCTTGTCTATTCCATTCTGCCCCTCAGAGGAAGAGTCACAGCAGCAAATAGAAGGAATACATTGAGCTTACTTACTTACAGTGTGGAAACAGGCCCTTCGGCCCAACAAGTCCACGCTGACCCTCCGAAGAGCAACCCACCCAGACCCATTCCCCTACATTTATTCCTTTACCTAACACTACGGGCAATTTAGCACGACCAATTCACCTAACCTGCACATTTTTGGACTGTGGGAGGAAACTAGACACCGGGAGGAAACCTACGCAGACACGGGGAGAATGTGCAAACTCCACACAGACAGTTGTCTGAGGTGGGAATTGAACCCAGGTCTCTGGCGCTGTGAGGCAGCAGTGCTAACCACTGTGCCACCATGCCGCCCTCATGTTGAGGCAAGGAGTCCATTTCAAAAAGTTTACAAACATCTCAATTTTTCTCATAGACAGTAAAGGCCCAAAGTAACATCTATACACTTCCCAGAAAAGAAGTACGTAAGGTTTTGCACTTCTCTCAGAAATGCACGGACCTATGACCCCTCCAATAACAAGATTTATGACCAGGCCTGGATTGCTTTTTGCAGTTAAGGTTACTATGTTTTCTATCTTCCAGCTCTTTCCAATCTATTAAGGGGGGCATTGTTAGCAATGATTAGAAATCTACATCAACATTAAGCAAATGCCCGCTGCCATGAAGGAAGTGTAGCAATAAGTCAATTGTGACTAGAAATGTGACCTCTGCAGTTAGGGCCAGAAAGATTGATAGTGCAGGGGGAAACTCAGGGCTGGACTCACAACCAGAGAGTTCTGAAGAGGTATCAAACCTTGGCAATTTTGGTAGCCTATTAAATACTTCTGACATCATAGCCGTGTCCTTGATTTATCACCACTCTCCACATACTCTGGCTCACGTATCATGGCAGTAGTGTCTCTGAGAGAGATGCACCATCTCTGTGACTCTATCTTTTTTAGTCCTTCACCTTCAATCGCAAGACCACCACAGAGTCAGAACATTTGAGGAACATTCATTAACATCAGGCCAGTGCTCTACAAACACACTTTGTCTGCACAAATTTGCCTCTTCACATGCGATTGTGACATGTGGGTGTTTTCTTTAACTCATCTTATTGCTTTCCTTTAGAGTCTTGACCATAGCTCACAATTCATTTCTTCTCATAGAAAGGACAGATAATTTATTGATATTGAAAGAAAGATTAAGTTCTAATTCATTCTTCGTAGAAAACTAATAACGGATTGTTCCCATCCACAGAGCAGCATAAAAGATACCATAATTACAAGTCAAAATGTTGGTGAGTGCTGAAAACCGATGTGAAAGCATCAAACATCTTGCTGTGAACAGTAAAGATAAAATGAAGCCTGCCTCAAACTACGTTCAAGGTGAAATTAATAATTAATTGGTAAAGCATGAATGTGGAATGATTGCTATCAATATTTTAATACTTTTACTGTTAATTTCATTTACCTCATCACGTTTTGTCCAGAGAAAGGCAAATGTGATTTATAGATATAAAAAGGGGACCCTTATGAATGTACTTCCAGCATAAGATATGTAACTAATTTCCTTGTGTATTGAATTCTCCTTGAACATATAATGTGAAATTATTCCAACATTCTCAACATGCCTTTCTTCAAAGTGCAAGAAGTAATGAGCTCCTCAACAGCAATTGAAAAAAAAAATCATTGCAGTTACTGTAGCTTAAAATAGTGTGTTTGTTTACAGTTCTGCAGGTGATTGCACCTACCTGCTGCTCAGATTGCCCACCTCATGGTTGGGTAAATCTCTAAGTACCAAAATAATGTCAATTTATATCAACATCAGGAAAACCAAAAATAAAACTATTTAAAAGGGAGAAGGCAAGAGAAGGGAACAAAGTGAATTACTTATTTGGAGATAGCCCATGCAGAAACAATGGGCCAAATGGTCTCATTACGCAGAGTAATAATTCTGTGACTCTGTGAATTTGATATAAAATTGCATAGAATCCTTTATACCCAATGGATGTGATCAAATATTTCCTATGCTAATGAAATTTGCACATCTGTTCCATTGTTGTCCCTTATGGCATGCAAGTTACGAAAAGTCAAATTTATCAAATGGGACATCATATTTCTATTCATTAAAAGAATATCCATGTGGAAATTGGCACAAGTTTGTCAGATGTCCTTCAGATGCTGTTTGTGCAGCTGTAGCATGTAAATGTTCTTGAAAACATTCACGAGATATACTGGAAATTTTACATTTAATGTAGACAGTAAGAAAATGCATGAACCATAGGTTGCCCCCTTGGTCCTTGGCCTCCTCCATCGCCAGACAATGGCAACACAATGCCTGGAGGAGGAGCGCCTCATCTTCCGCCTAGGAACCCTCCAACCACAAGGGATGAATGCAGATTTCTCCAGCTTCCTCATTTCCCCTCCCCCCACCTTATCTCAGTCCCAACCCTCGGACTCAGCACCGCCTTCTTGACCTGCAATCTTCTTCCCGACCTCTCCGCCCCCACCCCCTCTCCGGCCTATCACCCTCATCTTAACCTCCTTCCACTTATCGCATTCCCAACGCCCCTCCCCCAAGTCCCTCCTCCCTACCTTTAACCTTAGCCTGCTTGGCACACCTTCCTCATTCCTGAAGAAGGGCTTATGCCAGAAACGTCTATTCGCCTGCTCCTTGGATGCTGCCTGACCTGCTGCGCTTTTCCAGCAACACATTGTTCAGCTATGATCCCCCAGACTGGTACAGCAGAAGCCTCAGGCATTTTGAAGGACAAGGCCAGCCAGTAGTTTATCTGTGGAAAATGAGATGGCAGGGCTGTACACTGCAATATTTTGCAGTTCGGCTGGCATGCAAGTTGTAATAAATGGGGTTGTGTGTGTAGTTTTTTTTTCTGGAGGGAGGAGTGGCCACCAATGTTGCTTTAGGAAACTGTCTTTGAGCATTCATGATTCTTCCTAGAGCTCCAGTAGGTTTTCCTCACTCAATGTCAACATCTTTGGCAGACTAATTAATAGCTATTGATTGCTGTCACCCGTCAACAGCAGCAATAGCATAATAACTTGTGAATAGTAAATAATAGAAGGTGAACTACATTGGCACCTGATCATGTTTTGTACCAGCAATTCCCGCTTCCTGCGTAGTTATGGGCAGAATCTTCCCAGTCCCACACAATGTGGGCATTGGTGAGAAGGTTGGAAAATATGATCAAGTTGGCAGTGATGCGATTCTTGTCAATCAGAATGAAACGTCTGATTCTCCAATTAACTGTTGAATGGAGAGGCAGGAATCTTACTAGTGAGCAGTGAGATATCTATTTGCAACTATTGACATGTCTTTAATATCTAATCTTGCTTTATTTATTTACAGCTTTCCATTTTACCACCCAATGGATAGAAACTTAAATGGTGTGGAAATTCCCAGCATGAAAGTCAGGGTGGTTACCTGGCAACTCCAGCTCACTGCCTGCTCTTCCAGGTGACCAGGTTGGACAAAAGTCACCAAAATCACAGGGAATGCTCCAAGGCAGCAATGACCTACAATCTCCCTGTCTCTGTCAACAGAAATTGTCATTGGACACATACCAAATCCACTTCATGACACACCGCCTCCATTTTAATTATAACATACTTCTGTACTTCAATGTTACACTTTCACTTTGGAGTGCACTGGCACCATTCATTGGAACACAGTTGCCAGGACATTTTGTGCAGAGTAACAGGCACCCATTTTAAAGATTAGATCATACTGCATCTCCTCACTTGCTGATTTAGTGCTCATTCACATTGCACATATTTGGATAGTGCCAGACATGGAGATTGTGGACAGTCACTATCCTTGGAGCATTCCATGAGCAGTCGGTGTCTTTTATCCAAGGTGATGGCCCAGAAGGACAGGCACTGAGCTGGTACATAGAACAATGCAGCACAGAAACAGGCCCTTCGACCCACCATATTTGTGCTGACCATGAAGCTATTCTGAACTAGTCCCATCTGCCCGCACATGGTCTGTATCCCTCTATTCTCTGCCTGTTCATGTGTCTGTCTCAATGTCTTTGAAAGTTTATTGTCATATTTTTTTCTACCATCCTTCCGTGTCAGTGTGTTCCGTGCACTGATGACCCTCCATGTAAAAAAGTCCTAAAACTAAATTTCCTATAAAGATTTCCCTTTTCACCTTTAACTTTTACTCCCCATTATTTGAAATTTCCATCCTGGGAAAGAGAATTCAACTATTCATCTTATCCAAGCTTCTCATCATTTTATATATTTCTATCAGGTCGCACCTCAGCATCCAACACTACAATGAACACAATCCAAGTTTATCCAAACTCTCCTTATAGCCAATCCAGGCAAGATCCTGGTAAGTCTCTTCTGCATGCTCTCCAAAGCTTCCACATCGTTCCTATAATGCAGGAACCAGAACTGCACACAGTAGTCCAGAAGGCAAGCATGCCATATGTAGGTCTTCTACACCATCTTATCCACTTGTGTTGCCACTTTCAGGGAGTTAGATCCCTCTGTCTATCAATCCTCCTAAGGGTATGGTCTTTAAAATATACTTTCCCCTTGCTTTTGACCTCCCCCAATGCATCATCTCACAAGATTAAACTTCAATTGCCATTTCTCCACCCAACTTTCCAACTAGTCTATATCCTGCTGCATCTTTTGATAACTGTCAGAGGATTTAGCCCAATTAATCAAAGATCACAAATACACAGATCGGACTGAGAACTGACAAGGAGTAATTTAACAAATAGTGATATCGCAGAAGAGACTTGATCCCTTTGAAACAGTCACTGACAGGCTGTTCAGAAGGAACCACAGCTTCTTCCCTGAACAGAGACTACAGTGGAGTTTTATACCCTGACAACAATGAAATGTGAGTTATGAGACAATGGTGTGAGTTGTACAACAAAGAGAAATAAAGTTCATTCATTGCAAAGATTCAAGTGTCCAGTGTCTGATAATGACTTTAATTGACTCAGGAGATTCTGATCCTTCACTGGAGTAGGTAGTAGTGGGTTTCATCCTGGTATCAATGTGTTGAGAGGGCAAGCGAAGTACCTTTGGTGTCTCCTTGTCTGGGTGCTCTGAGAAGGCTTGACTCCTCGTGGAAGCAGTTGTGCCCTACGGGCACCAGAGGTGCTAGGCTATTGTGAAGTTCGAGGCTCGTTATCAATTAATCTGAAGAAGTATATTCTCTTATCTTGGGGCTGGATGAGTCATGTCCTGAGGTATGTGTGATGTCTGGGGCAGTTTGTTTGGCCAATTTGGGGCATTGTGGGTAGGCTTAGAGACTAAGTACAGACATTTTGTTTTGTCTGTTTTGTGACCATGTCATGGGTAGGCTGGGACCCATATTTTCTCCCAAAATATCCTTCCTCACTATCCACAACTCCACCAATGTTTGTGTCATCTGCAAACTTACTCATCAGACCACTGACATTTTCATCCAATTTATTTATATATGTTTCAAAAAAAGGTGGTCTCTACATTGATCCTTACAGAACACCACTGGTCATAGACTCCAGTCAGAAAAAATATCCACACACAATTACCCTCTGCTTTCTACAGCCAGGCCAATCTTGTATCCAACATACCAACTCACCGTGGATTCCATGCACTTTGATCTTCTAAACCAGCCTACCATGAGTCACCTTGTCAAATGGTTTGATAAAGTCCATGTAGAGTCATGCTCTACCCTCCAATCATCTTTGTCACTTCCTCAAAATCTTCAATCAAGTTTGAGAGACAAGACTCCCCTGCATAGAATCATGCAGACTATCCCTAATAAATCTATTCTTCTCCTAATACAAGTAAATCCTGTCGCTAAGAATCTTCTCCAATAATCTCCCTATCATTGATTTAAGGTTCACCAGCCTAAAGCTTCCTGGGATCACCCTGTTGTTCTTCATAAACAAAAGAATAATATTAGCTATTCTCCAATCGTCTGTGACTAAAAACCATACAAGGATCTCTGTCAAAGCCCCAGCAGTCTCTGCTCTTGTCTGCTTTAGTAATCTGGATGAGATTCTATCAGGCTCTTGGGACATAGCTACCTTAATATTTTTCAGGAATCCCAACATCTCCTCCTTCTTAATATCACAAACTCCTCTCTAAACATATGATTATTCATGCCTTTCTCCTTGCTAAATACTGATGCAAAGTCCTCATAAAACAAACCTAAACCACTTCCTCAGGCTCCACACATAAATTCCTTCCTTTATCCTTGAGTAGACCTATCCTTTCCCTAATTACCTTTGTGCTCCTATGATACATATATAATGTCTTGGGATTCTCCTTAATCCAAATTGCCATGGACATTTCATAGCCTTTCTAGCCCTCCTAATTTATTTTATAAGCTCTTTTCTGCTTCCTTTATACAATTCAAGGGCGTTGTTCAATTAGTTTCCTAAATCTTACATATGCATCCCTTTTTAATATCAACATCCTTTTTAATATCAACATCCTCTGGAATATCAACAAATCCCTCTCTAAACTTATGATTATCCATGCCTTTCCCCTTGCTGAATACCAATACAAAGTACTCATAAAAAACCTCACCCACTTCCTCAGGCTCCACACATAAATTCCTTGCTTTGTCTTTGAGTAGACCTATCCTTTCCCTAATTACCCTCTTGCTCCTATTATACATAAACAATGTCTTGAGATTCTCCTTGCCATGGACATTTCATAGCCCTTCTAGACCTCCTAATTTCTTCTATAAACTCTTCTCTGCTTCTTTTATACAATTCATAGACATCGTTTGATTTGTTTCCTAAATCTTACAAATGCTTAATTTTTCCATTTTAACTAAACTTACAACATTTCTCATCATCCAGATAACTGCTCTGACTTTCATTTTGAGAATTTCTGCCATCTATTTTCAATCCAATGGGTGGTAGAATGGAAAACTGCAAATAAATGGACAAGATTGGGTAATAATGACATGTTAACAGATGCAAACAGATATTGTGCTGCTCACTAGTGAGATACATGCCTCTCCATTAAACAGTTATTTGGAAAATCAAACTTTTTGTTCTCAGTCTCATCACTGCCAATTTCATCCTATTTTTCCAACTTTCTCACTCCTACCCATATTGAATGGGGCTCTGAAGATTCTGCCCAAACCTACCTCACCTTGACTTTTTGCACACTTATGTCATTCACATCTTACAGCCTCACAGTTTTGCCCTCCCTTGAGCAATGTTTGCTTTTTGGTATTCTTCCCACTACATGAATGGTGAAGGGAGTTCCTGCCTGACAGTGCTTGACCTGGTGCACACCATAAGTATCGGCAATCCTAGTATTATTAATTCTAACTTGAAAAAAGCTTTTGCTTCTAGTTTAGTCTAACATCTAACTATCCATCAAACTCGACTTTGTGATGCACACACTTCTAACATACAGAAATATAATTTGAACTTTACACGTCCTGTTAAGATTTCTCACAGTTTCCATGCAAATCTGTTTTGCTAATTTTTCTAACTAAATGTTCTGGGCCAAAACCTTTCCAATCTAACCCAACTTCATTATCCTTTTATATCTCTGCATTGACTTTGACAATGTTGTTTGTGATTGGCATTTGTTTTTTCCCTTTCCCATCAATTATTTGTCCCCACTTGACTTGCCAGAATTAAATCAAGCAGTTCTAGAATTGGACTAGAAACATTACGCATAAGTAAGCTGTGCTGGATACATTCTAAAAAGCATTCTTAGCTTCAATACATGCTTTTATACCAGTTCATCATGGGATCATTAAAAATCACACAATATTATTGTAGTTCTTCCATTCCTCCCCATCGTCTGCAGATCTTCAGTTAGTTCTGCTTCATCCCCACGATTTAATAATACAAAATACATCCTAAAAATAGCACAGTTTCTTACCCAAATGGATCTTCTTATATAATGCATCACCTGGGAAATGCTAACAATCTAATGCAGCAATACTATCATTTACCGTACAGTTATCTACATTTTGTCCTATTTTCACTCCTGAAAATTTTGGAACATTAAATTCCCAATACTGTCCAATCTTACAACATCTTTAGTGACAAGATCAAAACTGTATTATAGCTGCTAGCTCTCCAATTTTGTTTTGAAGGCATTGTGCACTCACACACATCACTTCATCCAGCCTCCAAATTTGATTTGGTGACACTTATTAGTTTTTCTAATTTTTGCATTAATTTTGTTATATCCCCTAATGCCTATTTTTATCTGCTATTACATTATTGCATCTTTTTTCCTTTCTGATAACATTCTCATGATTTATCTCCAACAAGCTTCTTTTTATATTCCTAATTTGTTTCTAATGTTTTGACTATCCCAAATCTGACCTCGCCGTACTGACACCTGAATTTAGATCACCCCTCCCTACATCTCCTCCATGTTCTATTTAGCCTTTCCACATGTTGATATTTCTGTTCAGGCGAAACTGCCTTTTCAGTGTAATATTCAATTTGCACTATTACCATAAGAACATAAACCCTTCCTCCAATGCCAGCCTCTGACATTGACATTTTTTTGATCTTGTGATGAAGCCTTAAACTCCTCAACAAAATATGCATCTGGCACCTTTTAGACATTCACTCCTTCCATCACCGATGCACAGTGGCAGTAGTGTGTAACATCTAAAAGATGCATTTCAGCACTGAATAAGGCTTCTTCAAAAACATCTTTCAAACCTGAATACATCTAGGTGGCAGAGGTTGAAGTACAGCAGATGGATGTGAACACCATCACTTGAAAGTTTCCCTCTAAGCCACACACAATCGTAACTTGGAACTATATTGTTATTCTCTCAGTATTACTGGTTCAAAATCCTGGAAATCTCTTCATACCTGCACCAAGGCTGGACCTGCACTAAATGGACTGCAGCATTTCAAGAGGTAGTTCATCACCACCACGTTCTCAAGAGTAATTAGACATAAACAATTTGTGCCATGTTACATAAAAGAATAAATTAAAATATCACTATCTAACCTTTTGTCTGTTATCCCCTTCCAGAAGTTTGTTCACCCTTCCTTTAGCCTAGTAATATTGTTTTGGACTCATCGTAATTGGAGGTTAAAAAAAAAGGCATGTGCTTTTACAATCCTATATCTGCAGTTCATTTTTCTAGGATGCATACGGCAATTCAATTTTGAACATCAATTACTATCCAACTCATACTTGGCTGCAATTAAGGTGACTAATTTTACAATTCCCTGGACCTGTGCAAGTCCTGTCATCTGTCATTGTGAATTATCACACTTACTTCCCAATGATTGCACTATTGCTGCTTCCTGAACTGCCTTTACTGCTTCCTGTGTGTTCACATGCTTAACAGTGGATGTAATTTTCTGCTCCCTTGAGCAGCGTTGGCAATGGTGAGGAGGTTGAAAAAATACTGAAAAATGGAAAAAAGTCAGAACTTTGACATCGAGAAAATGTTTTACTGATTTTCCCCTTTAGATTTAAATAGCAAGATTTGAATTTTACTAATGAACAATGACTACTTTAATTCCATGAACTTGCATTGAATTACTAGCCCAACTCACCTCCAGCTCACAACTGCCCTGTTCTACCATATGAAAAAAAAGTCACCATTCCCGATATAATATTCCAAGGCATTCCCTGGTTGCAGCAGCTTGCCACTTTGCATATGACCATCAGGTTACTTTGTGTGTAGGGGCAGAGATGCATTTCATACATCTATGCAGGATGTATCATACAGCCTTTAGCTTACTTTCTTAGCGCTCACTCACTTTGAATTTACTGAGACTCAGAGATGTACAGCATGGAAACAGACCCTCCAGTGCACCTTGTCCATTTTGACCAATTATCCTAAATTATTCTAGTCCCATTTACTAGCACTTGACCCATTTCCCTCTAAACCCCTCATGTTCATATACCTGTCCAGAAGCCTTTTAAATGTTGTAATTGTACCAGCCTCCACCACTTCCTCTGGCAGCTCATTCCATGCACCATACTTTGCGTGAAAAGGTTGCCCCTTTAAATCTTTCCCCACTCACCTAAACCTATACCTTCTATTTCCGGACTCCCCGACCCAAGGAAATTGAAGGTTGCTAGCCTTTGTGGCTTGAATTATGTTTAGTGCATTGGAAAAGGCAGGCTACTTGTCACAGTTTGGAGCACTGAATAGTCAGAGGGCAATTATTTTGCTGTATATCATTGTATCTCCTCAATGACACACGTACAGTATGTTCTAGACTGCTTTCGTAGACTGTATGTACTTCAATTAAATGGCTCTCTCTGAAGGTCTACAGGGTCTGATACTTACTGGGCCAAAGATTTGGTATACCTCTTCAGTTAGTCAAGGGGCTTGTCCAATTCAGGGTCAGACTCTCCATTAGTTGGAGTCATATCTGGCACAAAGCATGAACATGGTCGTGGTTGTTGGAGGTCAATCATCTCAGCTCCATACATCTCTTCAGGAATTCCTCAGCTTAGTGTCCGAGGCCAAACCATCTTCAGCTGCTTCATCAAAGACTATCATAAGGTCAGAAGTGGAAATGTTCACCAATGATTGCATAATGTTTAGTAACATTCATGACTCCTCAGATATTGAATCAGTCCATATTCAAATGCAACACAATCTGGACATTATCTAGGCTTGGGCTGACAACGAGCAAGTAACATTCGTGTCACACAAATGCTAAGCAATGACCATCTCCAATAAGAGTTAATCTAACTATCAGCCCTTGACATTCAATGATATTACCATCACTGAACCCTCCACTATCAATGTCCTTAGGGATACCATCGACCAGAAGCTCAACTGGACTCACCATATAACTAGTGGCTACAAGAGCAGGTCAGAGGTTAGGGATTGTGTGGAAAATAACTCACCTCCAGTCTCTCTATAACCTGTCCACCACCTACAAGGCACAAGTCACAACAGTGATGGAATATCCCCCACTTGATTGGATGGGTGCAACTCCAACAACACTGAAGAAGCTTGACACCATCCAAGACAAATCAGCACACTTGATTGGCTCCACATACACAATTACCTACTCCCTCCACCACCCATGTTCATTCGTAGCAGTGTGTACTGCCTTTGAGAGGCACTGCAGAAATTCACCCAAAACCCTCAGATAGCACCTTCCAAACCACGAGCACGTCCACCAGGAAAGACAAGGGCAGCAGATACCTGGGAACACCACCACCTGCAGATTCCCTCCCAAGCCACTCACCATCCTGACTTAGAAATATATCACCATTCCTTCACTGTCACTGGGTCAAAATCCTGGAATTCCCTTCCTAAGAACATTGTGGGTTAACCTGCAGTGGACCTATATTCTAAGAATGAACAAAAAAATGGTCAAGAGACAACACAGAGGAGATTTACAATAATGTTGCCAGGGCTTAAAAATACAATGAAGAGGAAAGATTAAACATTTGAAGATGTTGTTTATCTCTGAAGTGAATGTAATTTCTCCAGGTCCAACAGCAACACTAGGAGTGTCTTGATAGGAAGCTTCAGTAGGTTTTTCTTCCTTTGGGGGCCTCTTGGCACCAGCCTCTCGCTGTGAGGAAGGGACAACTGAAGGGTCTTTTGCCCCCTCTTATCTTGCTAGTAATGCTGAATATCTATGGTTAGAGCGATGGAGTGCAGCTTTGTTCACACACCTGGCAAACATTGGTCTCTATGGCAGGAGCAAGCCTGTCCACTAAGCAGCCAAACCCATGCTGGAGTCAGCACCGTACTGATGCCATTTGTGAATCCTTCCATTCTATGTTCCAATTTATTGACTGCCTCTAACAAACCTGCCTGCTGCTCCTGTACTCATTTGTGTACAGATCCTGTTATGAATGGGTGAGACGAGGGCAATACCTTCTGCACCAGGTTGAACAGGTACCTGGTCTCAAATTGTCCTTTCAGTAAAAGAAATTGGAGCATCTCTCCATTGCCCATCTACAGAGATGTGTCAGTGATGTGTGCAGTAGATTGTGCTCCCTTTGTCAGAATCAGATAAAGAGCCCACTGAGTGAAAGTCTCTAAACTGGTGGAGGGTGCGGCTGGAAGCTTCACCAGTGCATCCTCTAAGGGTTCATTGGCTTTCTCCTTAGAGAGAGAGATGGAGATAGACTTGAGGGTCTCCAGAACTGACCTCATCAGGGTGAGATTTGCTTGGTACCACTCGTGTCTGCCTAGGTGAAGAGAGGGGTAAAAAGGTTGGAAATTCACACAGGTTTGGAATGAGTTAGCGTTGGTGGTAATGGGAAAGCAGCACAGCATGATGAAGCTTACAGGGTTGGTTGCCTATGAATGGTCTTTGTGACTCTATGAGCAGCTGTGCTCTTCTCTGGCCAAAATGAAAATCGGCTCCTCAAATATTTTGAGGAACCTGACATCAGACAACCCATCCTCACCCTATCCGACTTTCACTCTTGGTCCAGTTGTGAGACATTTATTCCTGCAATGAGACAAAAGGAGAGTTGGAAAGCCATCCATGGTGTTTCAAGTGCAGGAGAGGTGGTGAGATATCCCTAGTGATTCAGTAGGAAGTGCCTTGGATGGGAAGGTTTAGCAATTTGGGAGGTTGATGTGGGTGACAGTCATTAAGTGACTGAGCTGCATGCTGTAGTGAGAATCAAAGCCTATGTCCCTTGGTGAGAATCATTCAGAGTTAGAGTGGATATTAGTCCTTTGAGTGTGAAGTAACAAAGAGAAGACAGTTGCACTTACCCTTGCTAAGAACAAAGTTAAAAATCACACAGGGAAACTCACACCTTTCATACATTATCTGGGCCAACATGATACCAATTGATAAAGTTCACTTGAGAATGTAACTTTTAAAAAACGTTTTGCAATTTACATATGAAAGAACTGAAACCAACACGGTCATTCTAAAAGATAAGAGACTTAACAAACAATCCAGGTCTTTTTCAATATGTAATTGCAGTTACACGCACTGTAAACTTTTGCTATAAATTCTGTGACTTACAATCTTATTCTCCACAATCACCTGATGAAGGAGCAGTGCTCCGAAAGCTAATGCTTCCAAATAGACCTGTTGGACTATAACCTGGTGTTGTGTGATTTTTAACTTTGTACACCCCAATCCAACACTGGTGTCTCGAAATCATTGCTAAGAACAGATGACCACTAATCTTCTTCCTTCACTGCTCGGCATTTCTTTTAACTTGCAACACCACACTGACCCAGGTCACCTTCTTGGACCAGGTTGGCTGAGTGTGACAAGACATTTTGCAGGTCAGCAGGATACAGTCCTGTTCTTCTTTTCCTCACCTCATTCACAGCATCTCAGCAAAGCAGGATCCCAGCTTCTATTTCTGGGTCATGGTCTTCATAAAGATAGCTGAACACCACAGTGTGAGGGACAATTCGTGGCTTTCTGAGACTGAAGTGTGTCCAGCTGCAGTTTAAATAAAGTGCCAGGGGCATGGGCATCACAAAGTTCCAACAGTGGGGAGTGTGCCTGCCTTTCCTTCCACCCCATTCCACAAGATGGGCACATGAAAAAGTTGGTTGCATAAATAATGAGAAGATTGCTTGCCCAAAATCAATATGGGCCATGATGGACAATGTGCCATGAATCGCATCAATAAGCACTCTGCCAAAACTTGTGAACATTAAGTTCAATACAATTGAGAAACCTTTCAGAATCTCTGATATTGTGGAGAGATTCTTTGCTAAAAAGATTCAAATTCTCTATATTTAGTACAATCGGGTTGTTACGGCATTTGCTGACGTTTGATGATGGCCCTGATTCAAAACTTCACACAAATCATGACGGTTCTGAGCACTGTCATGTCTCTGTCTAATTCTAACATGTCATGGTATAATGCTCAATTTGCACCTGGACCAAACTCTTAAAAATAACTTCCCTCATTTTTGTAACCAAAATTTTACCAGACTTTACTCAGTTGCTAGATGTCCCTTTAGTTTTGATTCCTGATTTGTTTCACATTTTGCTTCCCTATATCCCCTGGATTGCATGTGTAGCTTTGCTGGTATTTGGCAAAAGTGGCAAGGAACACTGTGCGTGTTGTGATAGGCATGCTTCCTCAGGGACTCGACACTGTTCTTTCAGCCCCACTGAAATGGAAGAATAGAAAATGTCAAAATTCTGCCTCAGGGAAGAATCTTCAAACAGTCCTGGCATTGAAATGTACACTGTGAGATTTTTATTTTGTGGTTGAATGTATGACTAAGTATTAATGAGAGAATGGGGGAAGAGGACTGAGGCATGAATCTATGATGGTGCTGGTACTAAATTGGACTGAATCATTTAAATTGAATCATTTGCATGTTCTCTGCTTTCTCAATGCTGGTTGGTCAATTTTAAACTGAACTTTTTTAACGTGGTCTAGTTTGAAATTGCTTGGGCTCCCACATACTTAATTTTGTTCTGCTTCTGTTACTGTTGTTTGATATGCTCATCCTCAGCAAGTGGTCTTCAGATTTGACTAGAGAAGTGGAAACAGTAGTGTATTCACCAACTTGTAGTGTCTGAATGTAAATGATAATGATTCAGCTATGCTACCTTACAATGATAGTTCATGACTACTCATTTACAATTTGAGTTATAAGTTGCTCTTTGTATTATCATATGGCTATTATTAATAAACACTTCTTAAACCAGAATGCTATAGGATAAACTTCTCTGATTCTGAAATACAGATTATTATAGCATACTTTGTGGGAGTGTGTTTTTGGATCAGATACTATGAATCGAAAACTGTACTACAGCCTTGGTTTGGGACCTTTATCCAGGTTAGCCATTTATTTACTGACCTGAATGCAGAACCATTGGGTCCTAGTAACAGCAGTAACTGTCAAATATCGTCAAATGCTACAGTGATTCCACACTCCTCTGAGAAATATGATTAAAGTTCTCTTGTGGATGCAATTATGTCACAAAGGCTTGCTAAGAGAGAGAAAGATCTTGCAGTGTGATTCCAGAGAATCTTTAAACAAAATTGCTTTGTCAGCTTCTCAGCATATCAGCTGCTCCTTTCACAGTGAATGAGCCATGGCAGTTTGGGGAAACAGAATATTAAAATTGTTTTTATTGAGACATAAGCATATGTTTTTGTTGCAAAATGTAGTGCAAATAGAGTGGCTATAATTTAAAAAATAATAGCATTTTGTCTGTATTTGTAACTTTCCTTCTATCTCTTTGCCTTGCTGGTCCTGTCACATAATCACAAGGATTTAAAATCTCTATTGTAGGATCTTCTGAAATGTATGCTGTATTCAATATTTTACATTTAAATTTTACATTCATGCAGATTAGTCATTCTGCATTAAGTTTAAAATCTACCAAAAAAAAAGTTAAAATGTCAACACTGTTTATTTTTACCTTTCCTATGCAGTAAATAATGAGATATAGTATAAATTGGCTGTTCCTCAACTGTCAATAAAGAAAAAGATGATCAATTTCTTCTGAAAATTCTGCATCACAAATTTACAACATGGTTATTTATTTCCATAATGACTATTACATAATTTGGTCAGAACTGATATTAAATATCAATGGCATTGGACAAGCAATTTTCTTGATTACAGCATGTTATTCAAATATATTTGCTTCTGTAACAGTTTTAAAAACCTTTTTTCTAATGTTAACTTTATCATACTTGCTCTGTAAACAATAAATATTGCTGCATAATATCCAAATCATTTCAGGTAGTGCTGTCTGCATAATTTGTACACACAGACAACAGCAGATTAAAAAGGAGCTCACAAGTACCTTCTCAAATGTAATTAGGGATGGATAATACATGCTGACCAGATTCCATACTCAAATGAAAAATAGTGTATGCATAATAATTTGTTTGAATAAAATAATTTTAACCATACAATGAGTCATTGACATAGGAAAATTACTCTGGCAATTTAATACTCACATCTCAAAAACAGTTTTGAAAATAAGCTAATAAGTTAATAAAGCCCTTCAATATATAATTCACTGCTGTTTTCACATTCAGCTTACTGGCAACTAAGCTTAATGAATTAATTGCATGTTAACTCTCGTAGGCATGCAACACTTGTGAATTTGGTCTTTCTAGCTTTCAAAATGTGTTATGCTTCAGAGTTTTCCTTGGTGCACACAGAAATTGGGGCAGGCGTGCATTTTCCACTTTAAACGCTGTTTAGAATTTGCCAGGCCTACTGCATTATTGTATGTGTTTTGAGGCAATTTTAAGCACCATACAAATTGCTACATAACACATTTAAAACTGATCAGAATATTCTTTTATTTTGAAAATGCTTTAGATTATGGCAGATTTCCAATGTTGTTTTCTATTCCTTCGATTGTATACAAGCAGCAGGGGGCAATCTAACTCAGAAAACCTGCTGTGAGAATGTTCCAGGCTGCCAGTAATGATAACAGCCTAAACTCTATTACAACATGTCTCAAGGCACTTTGTAACATACGTAATATTTCAAGGCACTTCTCATTGCATGCTCTTCTGAAATGTATGCCGAATTCAATTTTTTGCTTGTAAATTTTCTGTTCATGCAGATTACTTATTTTGGAACAACTTTAAAGTGTATCTATACAAAATAACATTAAAATGTCAACATTATGCTTTTCTTTTACTTTTCTCTATAGTAAATTCTGAGGTTCAGTGTAGCATCAGTGACAATCTTGTAGCTGACATAAATAAAATTCCAAAAATTGGTGAACCATGCACATTAAAACTTATGAAAGATAATGGTTCAGATTTTGTTATGATCCATCTCATGTCCTGTCACCCACATTATTTTCACAGGCTCATCAGTGGAACCTTCCTCTTTTTGACATCAGCTTGAATTCAGCACCCTTTACAGCACATTTATGGCATCTGGATGCAAGACAAGCAGCAGGGAATTTGTTCAACCAGGAAGAACAAATAATCTTCACTGACACATATAAATAACAGGAAATATAAATTATATTTGAATCATAGCACAGGAAGCAAAATATTGGGAATACAAATAGGGTTATGGAAAACATAAAAAGAGCTGAAATGTAAAACTGTCCAAAGGTTTATTGTTAATACCTGCAAGACAAATTTTCATCTGACAGTCTAGAAAGGCATTTCAGTAGTAATTATCACTTAGTACACTGAAAAAAAGTCAAATATTCCTGAATGCACAAACCCCAGCTTTTTTCAACCATTTTTATAAAAAGAAGAATGGGTAATTGCCTGAAATTCACTGGAATGACAGTGATGTGCAGATTCCACCAGTGAAAACTATAACAGCACATTCTGGAAGAGCAGGAATCCCATGCTGCAACTTTCTGCACTTAACTATGCATGAGCCAATGCCAAATGCTGCTGTCAGATTTTCCCAGAAATAGCTGTCCACTTACTATTGGCATAGCAAAATCAGACCAATGTTTTCAGAAATTAGGCAAATCGAAAGTGTTTGCCTAATTAATTAATTCCCTTCTGTTTATAATTGTTCTAGTTTATTAAGTATAAACCCGTTGATGAATGATGAATTATATGGGAGATTCTGGTATGTCAGCCTCAGACTATTGTTATTTGTGACTGGTCTGTTTTGCTTTCAGGTCAGTGATATCTTTCAAATAGCATGCCAACACCAGTCCAATGGGGTATTCCTTAACTTAAACTGTTTTGTTCCAGAAAGCATACATTGTATTAGTTTATTAAAATCCCTGGAATAGTTACCAATCACCTAAAACAAAATTGCTCGCCTCCAACTTCAACTCTACTGTGTCCTTCTCCTCCCTCTCAGGGGTGCAACTCTTAGAAGGATAAGAAACAACCACATTGCTATAAGTCTCAAAATACCTCCAGACAGAGAATGGAATCTACAAACAACTTCTAAAAGCCAGAAGTTGTTTGAAGAAAAATTGCTCGGCAGTGAGTTTGGAAAATATCTTCACTTGATTTATTTTTCTCTGTATTGAAAAGGCTGGGGCCTGATTCAAACAGGAGCTTTCACTACTGGATTAATGGCCCTCAGAAAATTTGACCCACAGTTAAAGCAGCAAAAAGTGGGCAGGAACACCTGATGTATTTAATTTCCATTTGTCAATGCTCTCTTTCAGAGGGACAAATGCAATTTATAAATAAATACCAATTGCCTTTGGTTAACATCGACTCTGGCTGCAAGACAATGGATCATCAAGGAAATTTGGAAAAATACAAATTATGAGTCCAAAAGCATTCCTTTGTATGCTTAATCTTTGGGGGTACTGAAGGACAGCTAATGTTGTTGTTTCACTTTTCAAGAAGGGTGGTCGAGTAATTTAAGGAAATTCCAGACCAGTGAATCTTACATTAGTGATAGGGAAACTATTGGAGAGAACTGGCAATGTGTGATCAGGGATAGTCAGCATGACTTTGTCAGAGGGAGATCATGCCTATCAAACTTGAATGAATTTTTTTGAGGTGGTGACATGGTGTAGGTGAGAGTATTGCAGTTGATGTAGTTTATATGGATTTCAACAACACCGTTGACAAGGTCTCTCATGGGAGACTGATAAAGAAGGTAGAAACGCACAGGATCCAGGGTAACTTGGCAACTTGGATCCAAAATAGTGATGGGTGGAGGGTGGGGGGAGTTGAAGGGTGAGGTTGGTGGGGGACAGAGATGATGATAGAAAGCTATTTCTGTGACTGAAGATTGATGTCAGTGGCATACAACAGGAATCATTGCTGGGTCCATTATTGTTTGTAATTTATATAAATATGTAGGTAAATGATATAGAAGAAAATGTTGGGGGACTGCTAAGTAAGTTTGCAAATGACATGAAGATTAGTCAATGGTTGACAGTGAAGAGGGAGGACTTAGGCTGTATGAGGATATAAACAGATTAGTCACATGAGCAGATCAGTGTTAGATGGAATTGAAATGTGAGGTGATGCACTTTGGAAGTAACAAGTAAAGGAGGACTCAATGAATGGCAGAACACTAGGGATCTTGGAGTGCTTGTTCATAGATCCCTTGAAGATGGCAGGACAATTATAAGAGCAGGGAGGTTATGTTGAAGCTGTAAAGACTTAGGTTAGGCTACAGCTGGAGTAGTAAGTGCAGTTCTAGATCACCACACTACAGAGAGGACATGATTACAATGGAGGGGGCAGTGGAGATTCACCAGGATGTTGCCTGGGATGGAACATTTAAACTATGAAGAGAGGTTGATAGGCATAGGTTGTTTTCTTTAGAGCAGAGAAAGGCAGAGCGAGGACCTGATTGAGGATATTATGAGGGGCACGGACAGAGTGAACATAGGTAGCTGTTCACCCTAGTTGAAGGATCAGAAACAAGCTGGCATAATTTTAAAGTGAAAGGCAGGAGGTTGAGAGGGGATTTGAGGAAATACATTTCAATCTACCCACTTGGGAGGATATTTGAGGCTGGAAAGCTCACAGCCTTTAAAAAGTATTTGGATGACCACTTGAAGAGTCATAACATTCAAGGCTGTGGGGCTAGTGCAGGAAATTGGGACTAGTGTGATTTAGTAGTTTTTGTCACTACAGACATTTAACGAGCTGAACAACCTGTTAAGCACTATATGATCCAATAATCATCTAACCTCAGTAGAGATGACAAAATGTAACATGAAGATTTGAAGGGTCCAGAGAGTGTATCAAGCATTTAACTTTTATAACTTTAACTGTAAAAATAAGTTTATTTTCATTTATGTGTTTTAAAATCAAAAATAAATATTTTGTTCATAAGGGTCCCTTTAGAGTTTGTATCTCTTTTATATTGCCCCCTAGCTCTGAGAGAATGACTGAAAAGGAGCATCAAGACTTTCAGATGAAGGATCACCTTAGACAGAGCTACATGATAATATGAATGATTTTGTTTAAAAGAGCAAAAGTTGGTAATCCCTCCTTCAAGTGAAGAACCAAAGAAGCATAACAGGGATGATCCTGGAAGTTACACGCCTGTGAGTCTCACATCCGTGGCAGGGAAATTATTGGAAAAAATTCTCAGGGGCAAGATCTACACACATTTAGAAACAAATGGACTTATTATGAATAGATGGCATGGTTTTGTGCAAGGGAAGTCATACCTCACTGACATGATTGAGTTTTCTTGAGGAGGTGACAAAAATGATGGATAAGAGAACAGCGATTGATGTTGTCTACATAGACTTTGACAAGGCCCCTCATGGCAGACTGGTACAAAAGGTGAAGTCACGTGGTATTGAGGTGAGCTGGCAAGATACGTACAGAACTGGTTTGGTCATACGAGTCTGAGAGTAGCGTTGGAAGAATGATTTTCAGAATGGAGGGCTGTGACTAGTAGTGTTCCACAGGGATCAGTGCTGGGACCTCTGCTGTTCTTGATCTACATAAATGATTTGGAGGCAAACATAGCTGGTCTAATTAGTAAGTTTGCAGACAATACAAAGATTAGTGGACTTGCGGGTAGTGAGGAAGATTATCAGAGGATACATCGGGAGGGGCGGCACATTGGTTAGCACTGCTGCCTCACAGCGCCAGGGACCCAGGTTCAATTTCTGCCACAGGTAACTGTCTGTGTGGAGTTTGCACATTCTTCCCATGTCTCGTGGGTTTCCTCTGGGTGCTCCAGTTTCCTCCCACAGTCCAAAGATGTGCAGGTCAGGTGGATTGGCTGTGCTGAATTACCTATGGTGTTGGGTGCATTGGTTAGGGGTGAATACAGGGTAGGGGTGTGGGTGGGTTGCTCTTCGGATGGTTGGTGTGGACTTGTTGGGCCAAAGGGCCTGTTTCCATACAGTAGGGAAGCTAATCTAATCTAATCTAACAGTTGAAGGTATGGGCAAAAAACTAGCAGGTGGAGTTTGATCCGGGCAAATGTGAGGTGATGCATTTTGGAAGGTCAAGTGCAGGTGGAAATTATGTAGTGATTGGCAGAACCCTTTGGAGTATTGATATGCAGAGGGATCTAAGTATGAAGGTCCAAAGATCATTGAAGGTGGCAGTGAAGGTAGATAAAGTTAGTAAAAAAAAGTCTATAGCAGGCTTGCCTTCATTGGAAGTGACATTAAGTGAAAGGATAGACAGCTTATGTTGCAGCTTTATAGAACTTTAGTTAGGCCATTCTTGGAATATTGCATACTGTTCTGGTTACACTATCAGAAGGATGTTGATGCTTTGGAAAGGGTACAGAAAATATTTACCAGGATGTTGTTAGGTATAGGGGATTTTAGCTGTGAAGAAAGGTTGCTTAACCTGGGTTTGTTTTCACTGGAATGCAGGCGGTTGAGGGACAACCTGATAGATGTTTATAAGACTGTGAATGGCGTGGATAGAGTGGAAAATATGAGGCTTTTTCCCAGGGTAGAGGGGTCAATTACGAGGGGAACACAGGTTCAATATGCAAGGCGGCAAGTTTAAAAGAGATGTGTGAGGCACAAAGTGGCGAGTGCCTGGAACGCATTGCCAGAAGAGGTGGTGGAAGCAGACACAATAGCAACATTTAAGAAACAGCTGGACGAATACATGAATAGGAAGGGAATAGAGGGATACGGATCCTGTAGGTAAAGACAGCTTCAGTATAGAAGGATAAAATGTGGTGGTGCAGACTTGGAGGGCCAAAGGGCATGTTGTTGTGTCACTGTAGTCTTACCAGTCCATAGGAGCTGCTCACATATTTGAGAGAAGCAACTGGTCGTGATTTAACCTGAGGGCCACCAGACCTCAGGCAAGGGGTTGAGAAAGAGAGTCCTTCACGGTAACCTCAAACCAGTGATGGGAATTAAACATACACTGTTGGCATCATACTACACAAAAAAACAGCTAAATCAATTCCCACCAAAGGGCCTGTTCCTGTGCTGTATTGTTCTTTGTTCTTTATTTGTTGACTCAATAACCACCTGCATCTTCTCCATAACTTTCTTTCACCCACCTATTCTTTTCTGTTTACCACTGCTTTTAGGGTTGTTTCAATCCAAGAAACACCTAAACAACTGTTTTCTTTCTTCCTTATGGGCCAAGTAACTTGCGGTCAAACTTCAACTGGAAGCCAAGATGCTCTTCATTTTCAATGCAACTCTTCAGTTAGAAAAATGAAAGTGCTGCATAAAAACATAAGCCACCACTATTGGAGAGAAATCATATTATGGTATCTCTGGTTTCTTGAAGAATGACAGGTTTCTGTCTTAGAGAAAGCTCTGCACATCCATTGGAATACATAATGAATGGACTTTCTGGTAAAATAATTTTAGAACTTGAATATTGCTGAAAAGAGAGGCATGGAGCTGAATCTTCGCATGTTACACTCATCTGAATAGACACAAGAATGTCAAACTTTAAATGATCACAACATATTATCCCATTGATGGATGCTGATTGGTTGCTAGAATTGACTTGCTACCAATCCATTCTTTTTTTCTCTTTTGGTTTAAAGTGCTGTGACCATTCAAAATTTGCCTTTCTTGAATTTGTCCTGATGAATGCAAGATAGAAAGCTTCAGCAGTCTGTCTCTTTAAACAAAAATTAAATCGTTATACTTTCTTTACTCGCTCATTTTTTACACTTGTTCAACTTGTAATTAACGACCTGTCATAGTATTAAAGTTGATATATTACTTTGCATCAACTGCTTACTAATGCTGCGTCTACGACTGATGTAGGAGGGCCAAAATTACTGATCTAACAATGTGTTCACAGCTTTCTGGGGGATTCAAATTCTCCAGGAGTATGTGTCACATGAATTAAATTAGATTGCAACCTCTTCTTCTCCCCCATTTTAATATTGTTGCCATTGTCTCCTTATTACATTAGTCATATTTCCTTCCTCCACCACTTTATATCACTGCCTCCTAAAATCATTGTTTTCTCTGACTCATAAAATGCACATTTGCCTGTTGTGCAGTATGAATTTAAAAAATTATCTAACTGGCCAAAACAGCATGGATGTGCTCTGCATGACTTTAACTACAAGAAACATCAGATTCCTGCTCGTGCAAGTAGTTGTCCTTCAATTTGTAATTATTTCCCAACTGTAACCACTGCTGACTGAACTACTGCTCCTCTCCTACAGAGAGGGAAAAAAAACAATCTGGGGTAAGTTCTGTTGGGGCGGAATGACTAAATAAATCACTTGACACCCAGAGTCCACTTCTAGCATCAAAGAGCTTATTTAAGTTAGACAGGCAGGAAGAAACCTCTGGGGGTCAGAAGTTTCTTCAATGAGAAAAGGTAAGAATGAAATGTTTGTACATTTGTTTTCAGCTCATCTTTGGCAACTACAGACTAATCACATCATTAATTAATTACCCATACACCCAATCAAATTAATCATGTGACTGTGTAGTTAATGATGGGCAACCTTTGGGTTCCTAGGATCTCATGATGTTTCCCAGACACCTTTCTTTCTATCTTTGGGACTTTCACAATGCATACTGTATTTAACCACATTCCACAACTGCTGACTTCTGCACCTGTAATTCAATCATCCCTGCCAGTAGTGTGGAGCTTTCCCGTGCTAGCCACGGCAGTCTTGTCTATAGGATTTTTAGTAGAATCTCTTTAATGCTTATTGCAGTTTTTTTAAGGTTATATGTCAAAATCTATAATTAATTCAAAAATCTATAATTATGATTATCTGAAAATCTTAACAAAAGTAAATCTATTTGTGATGGATCTCAGACCTTAAATCAATTAAGTATGGAATTCTTTTATCAGCATACTCAAGGGAATCCATATCCAGCTGTATCTGTTAAAGCAACTGCAGCTATGTGTCTGTAACAGGACCCTTTGTGTATTCTCTTAATCTTGTTATCTTGGATATATTCTGGCAATAGAGCTACTATTGTTCTAATCTATGATTTACTCCAATACAAACTATGCCAAACAAGCTATTCTAAGTCAACTAAAAATTGCTTTTGGCCATCTTGGTCTGCTTTCAACCATGGGCAGCCCCAACAGTTCAATATGATCTGTTTGTAAAACAACTTAATCATAGTTCATTTGGAACTTTGACGTGGAATGGAACTTTTGTGTTTAAAATGAAACAGAAGCTAATAGCAGCAGTCTTTGAATGGCCTTGAATACTCAATAAATACTTTTCCCTCTATGAACTTTGGTGACTTTTCTCACCCGATACTCCACTGCTCACCTTATTAATTATGCATCCCACCTTTAGAATGTTGCTTGCACATAATCTTGCAGTCAGTAGTGGTGGAAGGGCTCAGCAATGCTGGGACCTTCAGGTTTTCGTTCCAAAGGCACCATATTTAAACAACAGCATTGCACAATTTCAAACATTGCAAGCCAGGAACCCGTCCATGGTAGGCTGCTGTGCAATACAAATGACATTGCTATGACAGGCAAGTTAGCATCCTGCGTCACAGCTGGGGACCTGGAGGCCCTGATGGATGAACTGGTGGAGAGGGGAGCTGTTCTCTTTCCCCAGGACCACCAAAGGAAACCATGGTGCCAGATCCTGACAGGCTAAACCAAAGTAACCAGAAGGATATTGCGGTGTCCAAAGTGACATGCAAAAATTTCACAAGAGGTTAATGACCTTCTGAGCTTCATAAGGGCAGTTGCCATTACTTTCTCTCCACTGCATCACACTTGCCTTAATTCTGCTATTGCACCACCAAGGCTTGAAATCTTCCACAGTCAGTATTGTATGCAATATCTTCCTCCAATGGCTCTCAGCCACTCCATCCCACCAAACCACTATACCTTTCTGCCCTCTGCACTTTCCTATTCACTCACTTTGGAAACCTCATCATCTTTCCTGCCTGAGAAAGGACCAAGCCTATCACTGACAAGACACATCCTTGACTGAACCAAGTATTACACTCCTTGGACTTTCAGACATGGTCTTTTGGTTGAAGCATGTTCGCTGTGTATATTATATACATTGCTGCGACATGCTGTAGGTGTAACATTGATATAGCAAAGCATCCTCCATCAACATGTCCATTCCATTGACTGTCCAGTGTTGATAAGCATGACAAACTGCTTGGCTTTCTATCTGTACTAAAAGGTAAGGCACAGCAGAGATGTGGGGGGTATCCAAGCAAGTATAAAGTGAGGGAGCACTGAGAAAGTAAGTTAAAAACCCTGAAGGGCTCTGCATTTGGATGCATGGAATGGGTGCTGGCCCTTCTACGCAAAGTGGCCTGGCAGCAACTTTGCAATGTGAGGTGTCATTGAACTCCAAAGTGCAGTGCTGAAGTGTAGAAATGTATTAGAAGTTAGTCTGAGATGTGCAATGATGATGTGATGAGGCTGGTGTTTTGTTGAAGCCTGTCATCATGTATGAATGATGCAGGCAGTCACTGCCTGTGTAGTATTCCCTGATGTGTTGAGAAATGCTGGCCAAGGTGAAGGTCTGTAGAAAATGCTGGGAAGCTGCAGCTGCCAAGTTATCGCTCTCGCTTTCAAGTTGGGGATTGGAACTAGCTAATATTCCACCAGTAACTGGGAAAATAGCAACTTGCGTTTCACCAAGTGGAGATGATATAATAATGAGATGTTAATGCCTGCCAAATAGGGTCCTTGCCATTTTCTGGCAAGATCCTCATCTTGTTCGAAAGTGTAAAGGGAAAATTGGATATTTGTTCCTAAGCATCGAGAATCTTATTTTTCATTCTTATGGTATTCAGCAAACCTTCTTGCCAAATCTTACAGGGGCAGGGAAAATTCTGCCCATTGCAGCAGTTTGATTTAAGTAGATCAATCTGTTGAAGATAAATTTGCATTTGAGAAGGCAACTGAAATTAAATGGTGAGTAACAAGTTTGAAACAACAGGGGTACACAGACAGATCATTATCAATGCTCCAGCGTGAAAATGTAGCCACTAAATGCATGTACCATGTACTTGGATTCAAAACAAACTGAATAATTATAAACTTCAGATCAGACCATTGCAAACAGTAATAGATAATCTAATCCCCAATATTAAGAGAACATGGCATTATTTGCTGAATGCATTTCTTGCTTTCATTGTCGGGAAGCAATGACAACAATTTGATGTCTTTTCCACATTAGAGATACAATTTAGAAACTTAGTTTTCTCCTTTTTTGTTCATTTTTTCCAAATAATAAATTGCAAATATTACATTTCAGTTGATAATTTGTACTTCAAGCCTTAAACATGACTGGTCCCAAGTTATAATTGACAGTTAAACTATCAAGTCACACTTCCTTGCATATGTAGAGACAGCTTATATCTGCTTAGATATTTTCTTCTAAGTACAAATGAGAAATGATTGCATTAAAAATGAAGAAATAGTGATTGTCTGATAATTAATTTACAAAAAATAAAATATAGAAAGTGTTAGCAACAAGCAGAAAGCTAACACTCAATGCTCTCAAATATTTGGATATGTTAATGCAATATAGACAAATAGAACTTCATTTTAAGATTACATGTTGGATCACTTCTAAGTTATTTTTGCAACCAAACAATGTATAATCTTTATGGTTCAGCAATCATTTTCAGAAATAACTCAAATGGGAAGAGATGGTACTCTATACTGAATCCCCTCGATCAGATCAACAAAGGGTGGGGGGGAATAAGGAGTGGCCGAAATGTCATAATGACACTTTTACCTCCACAACTGCGGATTCTCAACCAGTAAAATTCACATCATGACCAGAATAATCAAAAAAAAATACAATTTTTTGAAGAGCAAGTTTAAAGTTAAATTTATTGTAGATTGCCGTCTCTGTTTTACATAATATGAATAAAACAAGCTAAGTCTCCTGTCAAAGATGTCAGCACACAAGGCAATTATATGTCAGGATTGCATTTTTTGTTCAGTAAAATTACATCTTATTCTACTAATAGCAAATTATGCACAGTAAAGTGACAAAGTTACTCTTACCTAGTGATTCACTGATACTAGCTTCAAAGGAATTTATTGTTTTCATCAGCCATTTCAATAAAAAGGAACATTTTATAATATGACTTTATAATCCAGATTAACAGTAAAACAAAGGCTTCATAAGTTCAATTCTGATTCTAAAACTAATTTTCTCTCCAAATGCAATACTTCGGGAAAGTGATGCTGATTATTTGACTCTGGTTTCAATCCCCAATTAAATCGCTCACATTTCAATGTTTTTATTTTCTTAGAACATAAGATCCAAAGGAATGGGAACAGGAATAGGTCATTTGGCCCATTGATCCTGTTTCACCATTCAATAGGTTGGTTGCTGATCTGATTGTTACCTTAACCCTGCCTGAGCCCCATAACCCTCAATTTGCTTTTAGATAAAGAATTTGTGTAACTCAGCCTTGAACATATTCACTGACCCAACCTTTGCTGCTATATGGGGTAGAGAATTCCAAAGATTTACAACACTTTGAGAGATGGAATTTCTCCTCATCTCAGTTTTAAATGGCGATATTTCAGAATATTCACAACATTCCTACTAGGAAAGAAAAGCTCTAAAAGAACTTAAACAATTAAAAAGCATCTTGATCGGTATGTGATTAGGAAGCTTTTCGAGTGATATGGGTCAAATGCTAGCAAATGGGATTAGATTTATTTAGGATATCTGGTCGGCATGGACAAGTTGGACCATAGGATTTGTTTCCATGCTGTATATCTCTGTGACTCCATGAATGACCTACCATCTATAGTTAATGAAAATGTTAGGGAAAGCATCAAACTTAAGGAAAATGCATGCATCTACATATTGATTCATGGCAGGTTAGATGAGTGGTCAGAATATAAAGAACAGTAGAAAATTCAGGAGGAAGAAATTTGCCAGAAAAGTAAAAACGGAAAACAGGAATTCCCACAGATATTTAAAAAGTAAGGGTGTAAGTAATGTATTTATCCTCTAGAAAATTAGAGTAGGGAGTTAATAGTGCTTAATGAAGAAATGGTTGATGAAATGAACAAATATTTTTGTTCCTTTCTCCACCATAGAGAATACAAAAAGACATTGCAGTAATAACTGTAAATCAAGTGGTTGAAGGTGGAGTGCGCAACTTAGCAAAATTACAATCATGAAGGAATAGGTACTGAGCAACTGATGGAACTGCAGACTGACAAGGATCCAGGTCGAAATGGATTTAATCCAAGAAATTTAAAAGAGGTAGCAGATGTGTCGGTGTAAACTTTCCAAAAATCACTAGATTTAGGAAAGGTTCTAGCAAACTGGAAAGTCACAAAAATAACACCTCCAATCAAGAAGGATTTAGATGTTTCAGATTTGATAGATGTAAAAGATGAAGGAGTTTCACAACTGATTAAGGAGAATGTCACAGCTGCACTATGAGAGGATATCTTGCAGTGCTCATCCATTAAGTCCACATGGGTAGAACCCAGGAATAAGAAAGGTGCAATCGCTATTATGGGGTTATAACATAAGCCTCCTTATAGCCAGCAGGAGGTAGAGGAACAGATATGCAACTGTATCATGGAAAGATGTGAAAACAGCAGCATTGTTGCAGTGGGTGATTTTAAATTCCCCAATATTGGCTGGGGTTCCCTGAGTACCAGAGGCTTAGAAGGGGCAGAATTTGTTAAGTACGACCAAGAGGATTTCTTGAACCAATATGTAGATTGTCCAACCAGGGAAAGGAGCCATACTGATCTTGTATTGAAGAATAAGCTTGGCCAGGTGATCAAACATTCAGTGGTGAAGCATTTTGAGAACAGTGAAAATAATTCCATAAGTTTTAAGATTGTTGTAGATAAGGATAAGATTGATTCTCAGGTGAAAGTGCTAATTTGGGGGAA
Source organism: Chiloscyllium plagiosum (assembly GCF_037043375.1). Taxonomy (NCBI): domain Eukaryota; kingdom Metazoa; phylum Chordata; class Chondrichthyes; order Orectolobiformes; family Hemiscylliidae; genus Chiloscyllium; species Chiloscyllium plagiosum. Next base: position 26,720,519 of record NW_028270155.1, on the reverse strand, counting down.
GTTAAAAAGTATAGACAGGAAGTGAAGTAGTTAGAATAAGGGCAGCTGCTTGAGGGTAAATCTACATCTAACAAATGGAAGTCTTTTAAAGGCCAGTTGATCAGAATTCAGGATCAGCATGTTCCTGTGAGGATAAGCGATAAGGATGGCAAGATTCAGGAATCCTGGATGACAAGAGATATTGAAAGCTTCATCAGAAAGAAAAAGGAAGCATTGTAGGATTCATGGAACTGAAATCAGACAAGACCTTGAGGAATATTGAGGAAGCAGAAAGAACTTAAGCAAAGAATTAGATTGACTAGAATGCCTTTGGCAAGTGGGATTAAGGGGAATACAAAGACATTTATGCATATATTAGGAGCAAGAGTCTACCTAGGGAAAAGGTAGGCCAACTCAAGGACAAAGAAGGGAACTTATGCATGGAGCCAGAGGATGTAGGTGAGGACATTTATGATACTTTGCATTCGTATTTACCAAAGAGATGGACATGGTGATGGCAAGATTAGAGAGGGGTGTGTTGATATTCCAGGGCATGTCGATTTTAAGAAGGAAATGATGCCTTGAAAAATATTAAGGTAGATAAGTCCCAAGGGCCTAGTCAGATCTATCCATGGAGACTGAAGGACACAAGGGAGGAGATTGCTGGGCCCTTGACAGAGATCTTTATACCTTCTTTAGCCACAGGCTAAGCCCCAGGACACTGGTGAACAGCTAATGTTATTCTTTTGTTTAAGCAGAGCAACAGAAATACCTCAGGAAATTATAGGCCAATGAGCTTTACCCCAATGATAGGGAAATTATTGGAGACGATTCTTAGGGACAGGATCGACTTGCAATTGGAAAAGAATAGACTTTTAGGATTAGTCAACATGCCTTAGTGTGGAGGAGGTCCAGATTCTCAAATTTGATTGAATTTTTTGAGGAAGTATAGAAGATCATTGATGAGGGTAGGGCAGTGGATGTTTTCTAGGTGGACTTTTCTAAACTATGGTAGGCTGGTCCAGAAGATTAAGACACATGAGATCCATAGTGAGTCAGTACATTGGATATAAAATTGGCTTTGTCATAAAATGTAGAGTGAGAGTGAGATTTTTTTTCCTGACTGGAGGTCTGTGATCAGTGGTGTTCCACAAGGATCCATGGTAGGACCTCTGTTGTTTGTAATATATATAAATGATTTAAATGAAAATGTAGGTGGTCTGATTAGTAAATTTGCAGATGATACAAAAATTGTTGGAGGTGTGGGTAGTGCAGAAGGATACAGCAGTGCATTGATAGGTTGGAAGCTTGAGCAGAGAAATGTCAGATGGAGTTTAATCCAGACATGTGTGAGCTGATGCATTTTGGAAAGTCAAATGCAAGAGGAAAGTTTACATTAAGTGGCAGGACCCTAAGTAGCAATGATATACACAGGGACCTTGGGGTCAAATTCCATAGCTCTTGAGAATGGCAACACAAGTAGAAAGAATGGTAAAGAAGGCATATAGCTTGCTTGCCTTCATCTGTAGGAGTATGAATAGGAACGTTGGCAAGACATGTTGTAGTTGTATAAGACTTTAATTAGGCCACATTTGGAATATTGCATCCAGCTCTGGTCACCACACTATTGGCAGGATGCAGAGAATTTGGGGTTAGTGCAAAAGAGGTTCACCTGGGTATAGCCTGCATTGGAGTATATTAGCTTTGAGGAGAAGTTGGAGAACTTGGATTTTTGTTTTTGTTACGGCATTAAAGACTGAGGGGTGACCTGACGGAACTATATAAAATTATAAGAGGTATGGATAGGGTGGATAGTTAGAGTCTTTTTCACAGGGTGGAAATGTCAAATACTAGGGGGTTATTTGTTTAAGGTGAGATGATGAAAGTTTAAAGGAGATGTGAGAGGCAAGTGTTTTGGGTGGTAGGTGCCTGGAATGTGTTGCCTGGGAGGTGATAGAAGCAGATACATAGCAACATTTAAGAGGCTTTGGACAGACACAAGATCAGGCAGGCAATACAAGGATATAGGTCATGTGCAGGCAGATAAGAGTTGTTTAGAATAACGTCATGATTGACACAGACACAGTGGGCTGCAAGGCCTGTTCCTGTGCCGTACTGTTCTATGTACTGATCTATGTTCTAGGCAGAAAACAGAAAACTATAGATCAGTTAGTTTGGTATATATCAGAGGGAAGGTGTTACAATTGATCAATAAAGAGGGTATAGCTGAATTATTTACAAAAACAAAGTAATCGGGAAGTGTCAAAGGAAGTCAGGTTTAACCAATTTACTGCAGTTCTTTGAAAGAGTATACTGTATTGTACATAAAGAAGAGTCTACAGACACATCATACTTGGATTTCCAGAAAACATTTGATAAAGTGCCAGATCAAAGGTTATTATGGAGAATAAAAGCTCATGATATAGCAGTAACATTTTAACATGGACAGACAATTGCCTGGTTGGCAGAAAACAGAGAATATGTATTAATGAGTCTTTCTGTAATTGGCAGGATGCGATAAGTAGTGTCCCATTGGGTTCTGTGCTGGAACCTCAACTTTTTACAATTTTCAGCAAAAACTGAAATGAGGGTGTGAAGACATGATACCTAAATTCACAGATGACACAAAGGTGGATTGGAAAGTGCGTTTTGAAGAAGCCATAATGAAGTTGCAGACAGTTATAGGCAGGTTGAATGAGTGGTCAAAATATCTGGCAGATAGAATGTCATTGGCAGGAAGAATAAAAACACAGAGTATTACTTTAAAAGAGAGGGATTGTAGAATTCACCAAAGATCCTTAGATAACACCTTCCAACACACAGTCACTTTGATCTAAAAACACAAGGGGAGCAGATACATTGGAACAGAACCACCTGAAAGTTCCCCTCCAAGTCATTCACCATCCTGGATTGGAAATATATCATTGTTCCTTCTCTGTTGCTGGTCCAAAATTTTGAAATTTCCTCCCCAGTGGCATTGTGGGTCTACCTACCACACATAGACTGCACTTGTTCAAGAAGGTAGCTTGCCACCACCTTCTCAATGGCAAACAGGGACACAAAATAAATGCGGACTAGCCCGCAATGCCCTCATTCCATGAGTGAGAAAAAGGAATAATTCTGAGTTTTCGAGGGGTGTTCTGGTGCATGAGTCACAGAAGATTACTTTGCAAGTAAAGCTGTAATCAAGAAGTCTAAAGGGAACACATTGAAAATAAAATTAAGTAAGTTATGCTTCAATTCTAAAGGACATTGTTGAGAACATATCTCAAATACTGTGAGCAGTTTTGGTCAGCCTTATTAAAACAACGATTTAACTGCATGGTGATAGTAGAGGAGGAGGGCTGATACCTAGAATGAGTAGATTGTATTATGAGGACAGTTTGAGCAGGCTGCTCTTGTTTCTACTGGAGTGTCAAACAGTCCAGAGATGAGAGGTGACTGAAGTGAATAAGATCCTGAATGGTCTTAATAAGGTGGAGGTGAAATATAGATTTCCTCTTGTAAGTCAGTCCAGAACTAGAGGTCATACCTTAAAAATTGGGGGATGTCATTTCATAGCAGAGATGTTCTGAATTTTGTTTTCTCTCAGAGGATTGTGCTAGCTTGGAATTCTTTATGTCAGAATGCAGTGGAGACAGAATCATTGAACATTTTCAAGACAAGGCTGGGTAGATTCTTGTTGGGCAGGCGAACCAAGAGTTACTGGAGATAAATAGGAATGTGGAATTCAAAACACAATAAGCCAAGAGTTTACTCAATGACAGAACAGGCTCAAAGGGCCGTATGGTCTAGTTCTGCTTCTATTTAAATGTTCATATGCTTATACGTAACTGCCCAGTTTTTAAACTATGTTACTCGTTCTGGAATCCATCAGGAAGGAAAATATCCTCTCAGCACATACCCGGTCAAAATCTTACATTTGAATCTTACATTTGTCAATAAGAACACCATGCCACATCCTTCTTTATAAGTTCCAAAGTTAACCCATTTAACCCAGGAATTAGCCAAGGAAGCCTTTTACCACTTAATGACAAGATAATACTTTAAATTTTCATTTAGAAATTTTTATTGAGGTCATAATGATCACACAAAAATCTCCTCAAAAATACCACACTGCTGGGGTTATGCTACATGATTCTTTCTTCCTGCAGTAACCAGATCATTTTCTATCATCCTAGGTAATTTAATCATTATGACTTGTTAGCTAGCATTTGCATCTATATAATAGTGTAAATACACTTCCAAAGATATCAGTTAATATTGAAGGATAAATCATATATAACCTGCCAGTATACATCAAGATATTCGAAATCTTTCACTTTACTCAGAACATGTGCACTGAATATATATGGTTTGCTTGTAGTGCATTGTTTATGAAGCAAGCATTTTTCTTTCAGTGCCAAGATCATAGAACTCAAGTATATAAAATATAAATGTTGCATATCTTCTAATAAAAGTAGATGACAGGGCTTTTGTGCTTCCCATTGTGCAATTATGATTTGATTGACTTAAATTAAATTTAACACCATATTTAATCTGCTGCACAATCACCTTTTTCAAGATGTGATCTTAAATAAATAACAATGATAGTTTTTGGCTGTACTTTGTAGTGCTTCATGTTTGCCACGTTGAAATCAATGTCTCGCATGAACAGAACAGGATACAATAACTCTCTATTGAGGGACATTACAGAATAAGATCATTTTTGCATGGATAATAAGTACAGATTTTTAAAATTAGCCCTAATGACATTAATCGGAACATAAAAGCACTACTCTAAGCCTGATAATACAATTTTAAATAATGATTTCTGGATGATGGCCTCTATTTATAGCTGATCAATGACAAATCTGATATTACAGAATTCCAACAAAAACAACTATTTCAATTCTGAGTTTCTATAATGTGTGTCTGGCTGTTACTTCAATGTTTAGGTCCTCTTGGCAGATTTCAGAACAACCATCAGATTGGGATACTTGTAAACAGAAACACATTATATTTATATCCAAGAAGGTTTCACTGATTCAGGTCACTTTACAGAACTATTGGAGTTTTTAATGCAAAAGGGCTGAAGATCAAACATGCATATGTGAATATTCCTGCTATTCATGGATAAATGCAAATGTTGCTAAGTTGATTTATCCTTGAACATATTTTTCCATATTATGTCAGCTAAATGTAATATTTTAAACTAATATAACCCTACTTCCAGTTAACGCACAATGTGGTGCTTGCTTAACTGATTTAAATCCCGTTATATAATCAGAACTTCAAATATTAAACTGATGTTGATGGTAAGATCTGAACGTCATGGGGCTAAATTTGGTTCCTTTGCACTAATGTTTCCCTTGGTGCCTTTAATATTTTAAACTATTTAAATTCTTAATGTATTTAAACCAGATCTATCAATCAAACATTGGACAGTTTTGAGAAAAGAAACATTATTTTTGCATCGTCAGCGAGGTCTGTGCTGATCCCACCTGCTGAGACGATAGAGATCAGGGTGCAGATGGATCCAACTGCATGTTTCCCAACATTAACTATAATGGTTGTCGATAATGGAAAAAGATATATACAGTGGAACAGACGAGTCAGAGTCAAGAAACACCACTGAATCAATTAAAGTTCACCCTTACAGTAAATTAACAAATGGATCATAACGACTAATTGTTTTTCTAACTAAATAACCCCATGCTTTTTTCTTCATTAATTTTTTAGTCATATTACTTCAAACATTTATCTGAATTGAAAATCTTTTATGGTATATGTTCTAAATTTATTTTTCATTAACATGGCTTTAGTTTCTCAATTTATACTTTCTAATATATCAAGAAGTAAAACTTATAGTTTGACGAAATCATGTCCTTAATATTTTGTTGTTAAATTTGGCTTCAATAGTTTTAATCAGACCATTTTGCAACTCATATAACCTTTTGATGCAAAGTAACAAAAACTGACAAGGTATACAAAACATGATATAAACATCATAAAGTGTCAGTGTAACATCTGAAGATTTGTAAAGGTAATTACTTTGTTACATATTTCAGGTATCTTGAAAGCCTAATCATGTAGTCTCCCTTGAAATACAAATTAGGCAGTGTCTTACATGTGAAATCCACTGCAGTTGACTAAACTAATGAGCAAAGTCAAATTAAGTTTTATTCTGTAGAATACATATAACTCCATATATGGCTGTAATCCCACACATGTTTATATCTGTTACGCTTCCTGAAGCTCATAAATCTATATTCTATGCAATCCCATTTATGGATTAAAGTAACTACAGTTGTCTTTCTGGAATAACATCCTGTCTGCTTGATATCCCATCTAGTGTCTTTCAACTTTTCCTCCTTTGTCCACTGGCAGACAGCAGATTAAATGTGTATCATCAAGGTACCCTCGAACAACTCATCAAGTCTCCTTCCATTCTTTCAACAGCATTAACTAAACCCACATCCCCGACCATCAAGAAAGACAAGGGTAGCAGTTACCCAACATTTACATATTCCCCTTCCAGACACATAACATCGTAACATGCCTTCACTCTTTTTTTGATTAAAATTTTGGAATTCCATTCTTAATAGTGCTGTGTATGTCATTATATACCAAAGATTGTTGTGGTTTAAGAAGGCAGCTCACCACCACATTCTCAAGGGCAATGAAGGAAGGGCAATAAATGCTGGCCCAGCCAGCAATGTCCACATCCCAGAAAAGATTTATTTTTAATTCGGCTCAGTATTTAGCTGCAAAATTGAACTGACTACATCTGAATTCCTAGTGCAAGTCATAGACTTTTTTTCCAGTCCTTATGAAAACTGGTCCCATGAATTTGTGAGGATTTATTTTCTGTCTACTAGAAAGTTTGAAGCTTAGTTCCTCCCTCTGGCCATGGGTTGGGCAGTATTGCTTCCAGTCAAGCCTGCTACTGCACCTCCCCTTTGAATTTACTTTTCTCCAAAGCTGAACTGCACCAAACCCAATGTTGGAAATGTTTGCGAGGAGCTGCAGAGATGGATGCCAGAAGCTCTAGCATTGAGCTATAAGATAAGATGTGTCTTAACCATTATGAACTTAATTTATAATGCAGCATTTCAACATTAATCATTTCCAAATCCTTTCTGTATAAATTGCCAAGAGGTTTGAAGAGTAGCATCTCCAAATTTAAGTAACTATGAAGCAAATGTTGTACACAAGCACCCTGTGCCTGGTAATAAATTTGATCTTGCCATTGTCAACCACACTCTGAAAAGTAGGTCACTGGACATTGCACTAATCAGCTCCTTTATTTTAGTGCTGCTATTTCACAGTTTAAAAATGGACAAATCTACAGCTGAACCATCAGTCGTACTTCAACAGAAATTCTGCTGAACAGTGAAATACTGGTCCAGTTTTTTTCTTTCTGAGATGTTATGACTGGCCTTTAGCCATTTCCAGCATGTTCAATTATATCATATTTCAGCATTCATGGCTTTTATTTTGTTACAATTTTTCAGTTTCAAAAAGAGCTGACTGAGTCGGCAAGGCTGATCAAGACCATTGGGACCATTTTATAGTGGAACAAATATCTGACTTTGTCTGGTACTACAAATTACCATAGTTCCCCATTGATATCAACACAGTTCCTTGTATTGCATCAAAATTTCTTCCTCCGTAAGTATATTGGACTGAGAGTCTAATGTAAATGTATCCTTTGAAGTTAATACCATATTAAAGCTTGAATTTAATTATGTTTTTCTGGCAATATTGGAGGTATTACTGCAGATTAAAAGCTCTCAAGTTTTGTTGTGAAATAAACTTTGGTGATCAGCACACGTTTTTTTTTTCCTAGCAATATACAATTCACTAATGTTAGTTATTTGAGAAGTTCATACAATCCCCACATCCATATCAGATCTCAGAAGCCATGTGAACATGAAAAGGACACTTATAACAAACTTATATAATTTATTTCAATACACTTGATAATTTTGGAATTTCGAGGTGAATTACTTGCCACAGAGTCCCCAGTTTCTGACCCTACTTTTGCAGCAAATGTATTTATGTGGCTAATCTAATTAACTTTCTTGTCAATGCTAACCCCACAATATTAATGGTGAGTGTTTTATAACACAGCAATCTCAACTAGAAAGGAACTTTGTTTATTGTTGAACACCAAAATAGAGACTCTACTCATAGCATATTTCAGCTGGTCCCAGTTTTGCAAACCTGTCACCAAATTACCCTTTACTTACATAGGAACAGTCCTTGACTATAGGGATGCCTCATACAAAGTCAGACACCAGAGTGTCAGTATCCCAGACATTTAGCCATTTTATGTCGGGCAGGGCTCCCTCATCGGACCAGATTAAAAGCCCCAATCAGGGATCTGATATTCTATGCGTTTCACATGTCTAACCTTGTTACAATCACCGCAACTCATGTTTCCAATTGAATAATTTACAAGAAAAGTTCACTAAGGGTAATGTAAACCATTATAAGTGAGGGAGAGAAGGGAGAGCGGGAAAGGCAAAGTTAAAATGGAGTTGGAAGGGGTGGATTAGCTTTATATACTTTTTCTATTCAACTTGTTCAGAGGAATTATTACACACTTCTAAAGTAAGTGGGACTTGAACCCAGGCCTGCTGGTCCAGGGTTAGGGGTACTACCACTATGCCACAAATGCCCCTCTATCTTCTGCCATTTGTTTAACCTTATTTTTAATCATCTTGTTCAGCAATGTTATTACATACCTCTGGAACAGATGGGACTTGAACCCAATTCTCTCGGCCAACAGGTAGGAACTCTACTTCTGCACCGCAAAAGCCCCTTTAGGATCTGCTTTATAAAGAGCTCAGGTGATGAGTTCCAGTAGGGCAGGTTATTGTCTGTTACCAAGAGAACTCATGTTCAACAAGCTCTCCAAGAAAATTAAATAGTGATTCCCCATGGGGCTTGAAAGGGTTATCACAGATTCAATGATGATGATGCAATTGAATGCAAGGGCAACAGCTAATTATTAGCTTATTTGTGATGATTATTGCCTGGCACTAGTGCGGTACATATATTCTTTTCCACATTTTATGTCAAGTCAGAACATTCAGAGCATTGTCTGTGACTTGCAGCAAGCAGGCGTGGAGTGCTCCAGTATTTCAATTATAAATGGTACAGAAGGCATGCAAATATCAACTAATACCCTCACTCTGGACCTTACTTGAAAGAGAAGGCCATTGGTGAAACAAAAGATGGTTGGGTTTAGAACACTGACTTGATAAACTTCTAGAGGAATGTCTTGGGACTGAGCCAATGGGCATATAACAGCATCTTCCCTTGTATTAGGTATGTCTCCAACCAGTAGCGAGTCTTCCCCAATTTCCATTGACTTCAATTTTGCTTATATTTCTTGATGCCACACTTGGTTAAATGTTGACCTTGATGATGGCAGTCACTTTCACTTCCCCTCTTGACCTCAGCTCTTTTATCATTGTTTCAACCAAGGCTGTAATGGGGAGCAGAATCTTCCTTGCCTTCCTTGACCATTTAGAAAGGCGGAAAATGGAATTTAACAGTGTTGGAGGCCAACATTCTGATTGTTAATGTCAAGTTAAAGTTTCAATATTAAATTGTCAGAATCCTTTAGATTGTTTGGCCTTCCCAGCTGGTGAGAACCAATTTTGTATATATTGGCATGCCATGAGATCCCCTTTAAAACCCCAGCCCACTGGATTCGCCATTGACAGGTGCCACTTTATTAGGCAAAAGTGAGAAAGACATGTGTTCACAAATTTGGCAACATAAAGAAGGCATGTACTGGGAATTTAAATTTTGTTCCTGGAAGCTCTGGTGAAAACACATTTCTTCAGTAGCATGGTTCCTTCATAACTAGGTATTGCTTTGTATAAACTGTTGGTGCAGACTGCTCAGTGCTCCCAGCTCATGAGAACACACACACCAATGTGGGACCAATGTAGATGCAGTCCATTAGGAAAAATCAACAGCACTTTTCAGAGGTTTTTCATGTAATAGCAGCAGGACCAACACTCCAGGTACCACATCATATCCCAATGATTTATTATACCGGGGAAGAAAACAGGAGTAATCACTTGCAAAGTATCTATTTCTCTGATCGCTATTTTTTTAGACCTTTATACACTGCAGCCATGTTGACTATTTCATTGTTCTCATTATAACATAACAAAACTATCATCATGCATTGTCATTCTTTACAAAACCATATGAGTTTGCAGTTGATGTATTTTACAATAATCAAGTTATTAGTTAGTTTTTATTCACTCATGGGAAGTGGGTGTTGATGGCTGGCTGGCCAGCATTTATTGCCTATCCTCAGTTGCCCTTTGAAAAGGTGATGATGAGGTGCCTTCTCGAGCTACTGTGGCTCATATGCTGTGGGTTGACCCACAATACTGTTTGGGAGGGAATACCAGGACTTTGACCCAGCGGCAGTGAAGGATTAGTGATATATTTCCAAGTCAGGATGACAAGTAGCTTGCAGCGGAACACTTTTATTTCTAGATGAAAGTAGTCATGGGTTTGGAAGGTGCTATCTCAGGATCTTTGGAGAATTTCTTGTAAGGTGATCAATCCATTGACTTGCACATGCCATGCATATCATTTATTTTATGGTTAATAAGATGTCCCACTAATGCCTGTTTACTGTGATGATTTCTATACAAGTTTAAATAAATTTTCATTTTATATGTCGTACGGTGATCATGTCCATATTGTGTATGTCCTGATTCCTTTGTGTGTGTCTCTAGCCATGTAAAACTCCTTTCTGTACTGGTAATAATTCATTTCCACATTTGTACCTTTCCTCAGTGAGAAATATGGATTTTGACTTTGATCATAACCTTTGGGTCAATGGGAAGAGTGAGAGAACCAGTCACCTGCAAGAAGCAATGGGCTAAATTATTACACTGAAGGAATAAAGATCAGCCATGCTTAGTAAGAAGTGGTATAGTAAGAAGTACAAGTTAATCTGGAATTGATTTATCACATAGAATTGAAACTCACAACACAACATGATGTGATTGCCAAGTATCTCTGGATCTGTAGTGAAACTGGCCATCCAATTCAAGGATCAAAGGCCAACATGCAGTATTGGAGCTTATGTTTTACCTTCACAGATAAAAGTTTGCAACTGGGGAGAAACAAATGGGTCTGACATGTTGAATAGTTGGAATATGGGTAGAGCACCAATAATTACTCCAAGTCAAGTTGTGCCAGAAACCAGTTCAGATCCAATTCAGAGTCAGACAGGTAGCTCTAATGAAGTAGAACTTTCAATTGATGGTCAAGGGCAAAGTCAGTCAGAATATTCTCCTGTGTTTCCTGCTCCTCGGATGCTGCCTGGCCTGTTGTGCCTTTCCAGCACCATTCTAATCTCGACTCAGCTCAAGATGTGTCAGTGTTCTTCCCCACATTCTGCAAGTTTGTGTCAAGTCAGGAGATATCCTCTTATGAATAAGAATCTGATGGTTAAATTAGACTCACTTTCTAACCAGGGAAAAGGTAACATGAAAACATTCAGGGTCATGATCACTTTTGCAGATATTGATAACACTGTCTGTTGTATATTTTATAGCTTGGAACTAAGCAGAGACGACATAACAGTTTGCAACATTGTCCTCACCCTGTTTGGAAACTGCAGGTCAGGTTTCAAGCAGTGCCACTGGCTATGAGCATCTGCTTCATCAATCACAGGAGCCCCACATGAAAATATTGCTTCTGGCTTCAGAAAGGTACTCTCAGAAGACCCTTGATAACTAAGGCCTCCTCTGGAGAGCCTTTCCACACTTCTCCCTCCTCCTTTTGCAGGCAGCTGGTTTTCTATTTGATGACTTTGCTCTTTTTGCCTTTTCTGCTGCAATCTGAAAGGGACTTCAATGTGGCACAAATGACTGAAAACATGTGCATTGCTCATATCCCTTGCACTTGCAACTATTACTTCACCATATTCAGCCTTTTCTCTGTAGACTTCAACGACAATCAACACTTCAAAATTATCTAGCTTCTGCAAACTGTAACAAAACCAGCAGAAAACTGAAAGTTTTTGATGATCTATTTAAAAATCATTAGTTGTTGATCCTTCCCAATACTGAATATATGATCAAATGTGCATTTGAACATGCATTATTTCAAATGACAAGGTTCAAGGTTGGTGTGCTGGTACCAAGTCAGCATCACATACTGACTAACATCATCATCAGAATAATCTGCATACTTTTGACACACTTGTAATCTCCATGCTATTGCCATAACCAAGATGTTATTTGGTGCAAATTGCATCAGATATATACAAATTTAATATGGGTGTCACTCTGGGGCCAAAACAACATTCATAGAATCCCTACAGTGCAGGTAGAGGCAGTTCAGTCCATCGCATCTACACTGACCCTCTGAAGAGCATCCCACCTAGACCCACATCCTGCCAAGCTCTGTCAGCCTGCATGGGTGTTCCAACTAGTGTGCACATCCCTGGACCCTATGGAGCAATTTGGCATAGCCAATCTGCCTAACCTGCACATCTTCAGACTGTGGGGAGAAACTGGAGCACTCGACAGAAACTCACACAGACACAAAAACAAACATGAAAACTCCACATGGACAATCGCCCGAGCTTAGAATTGAACCCGGGTTCCTGGTGCTGTGAGGTAGCATTGCTAACCACTACATCCAAAATACTGCACGTATGAAAAGTACAGATTTGAATTGTACAGCAGTTGTAATTATAACCTTAAACAGAAGCTGAAGAGTAGATTAAATCATCTCCTAATTCATATTGTAAAGGAAATATTACAGTCACAAGAGAGTGGAGATTCTTTCTCCCTCCTTCCTACACCTACAAAGTTGGCCTGTTCTGAATTTAAACTCAAGTACAAAAAGGTGCAATGATTATATTTGCTTGCCAGTGTGCTCCTCAGTATCCCACAGTGATCATTTATTAAAAATGATAAGGTTGACGGTAAGATTTGACAATCTACCGTTTTTATCCATAGTCATAATTTTCTTTCACACTGACAGCACTGAATAAATATCAAATTAACTAATGTCATTCTATCACTGCATTTCACCCTGCTGACAGGTTTATTCACTTTATGTTACTTAGCATTTTAACTATAACATTATGCTTTCTACGTGTACTGTGCTACATAGCAAAAGAAGCAAGATTCTACAAAGTCAAATGAAATTCAGTATTAATGGGGTTAAGGAGAACATCTGTTGTCACCAATCTCTTTTTAAAGGACAGATATTTTATTAAAATAATATTTTGTATTTTTGCAACTAAGTTTATTTATTTGACTTGTTTTTGAAAGCCAGAAAACTGGAAAAGACAAAGGTGCGAAGACATTATTTGATCTTAGTAAACAGGCAGAGAAACCTTTTTGTAATAAAATATTACTAATGGTCACCTAAACCACAGGATATTTTGCTTTAATCTTTTTTTCCTCAGGTTAGAGAGTTATTAACCTGTATCCTGGGGCGAAAAAGATGCACATCAATTACATCAATCGAATGGACAAATGAACTTTGTATTAAAAATTAAACAGCTTTCCCACACAGCCATAGTCGTGGTGAGACTTCTATCATTTCTTTGTTGGCGAAAAAAAAAGGTCAAAAGTTGCTTCTTAGTAACTATGCTCACAAAAAATCGAAGTACGAAAGAAATGGAGCTAAAATAAATGAAAGCTCATTAAAGGTGAAGCAATTCCAATCCAAAATTTGTGAAACATCCCAAGAATCTGCCTATGACATGGGTAAGGAAAACTAAATATATCAATTCTTTTTTCCACTGCTTTTGCTGAATTTGATACATATAAGATTCAATCAAGTGAAAAAGTTCCTTACAATTTTATTTTCAAAACGTTTATTCCATGAGCTTGTTTCCACAAAAATTCACTTGTGAATCCTAACATTGATGAGGTTAATTAATTTCAAATGCTTCATCCATATTTACAACTTTGAAAAAGGAAATCAATTACTTACAGTATTTTAATAAACATGAAGCTACCAATGAAACTGTGCACGTAGATTTCAAAGAACAAACTTACCATTTAAGTAATTCAGATGTGAGGCTCACATTTGATAAAATGAAGATATATCCATAAAAAAATTATTGCAAATATATAAGAAGTCTGAAATGCAAATGAAATGTGTCATTCAGTCTAGCTGGAAATTTCTAACTACTCTTAACATTGAAGATTATTACTTTATTTGCATCCCAAAATATTAAGTGTCTGATTTTTGAAATATTCTTATTAATAGGAAAGAAAAGCAATATATTTTATCATGTTTCAGTGTCCTTTCCATATTTTGTTTACTGTTCAGGTTTTGGCACAGGATATTACCCAGCTTCTTTTGTTTCTCCAACCCTACTTTTTTTTTCTTGTTTTCCCTTTTGGATCTATTTACTGTGCATAATTATTTGGCTGGGAGGCTAAGCAGCCTTATTCTAAGTCAATGTCAATGTAATCTTGATTCTGACAACTAGAAGGTGCTGAATATTATACATGGTTCTGAAAGAGGACCGTAATCTCCATCCATTATAATGCTCACATCTGGACTTACAGGTAGAACAAGTCAGGATCTGCTCAAAAACCCTAACAGCCCTAAGGATAGCAATGTTTAAAAGAAGGCAATTCACCACCACCTTGCAGTGAGCAATAAATGTAGGTGCTGACAGCAACAGTCATGTCCCAAAAAATGAGCTGTTAAAAGGCTGCATGATTCACAAAAACCTATAGGGGTTTTAAAATGAGAAAAAGGAAGATTTGCATTTACATAGTGTTTTTCAAGACCACCAGTCTTCTGACACTGCTTTACAGCAAATGAAATCTTTTCAAAAAGTGTAATGTAAGAAATGTGGCAACCAATTAATTGTGCTCAGCAAATTCCCACAAACAGCAATGTGACAATAATCAGATAACATGGGGGGTTTTTTGGACATGATTTAAGGATAAATATTGGCCAAATGCAATGAGGATAACTGTCCATCCTTCAACAATGCAGTAATCCCTTCAACAGTGCTGGCAATATCTTCAGTAGCGCAACAAACACTTCAAATTCAGGAAACTCATTTCTGCTGTCAACATGTTTGTGGTTTAGAAAAGGAGAGAAGAATGAACCTGGAAGGTTCAGGTCAATCAACCAGTGATGGGAAAACTACAAGAGATCATTATCAAGGACAAAATTAATTATCTGTTGGAGAAGTTAATGTTGAGAAAAAAATGGTCAGCATGATGGGTTAAAAGTAAATCATGTCTGACTAACTAGTTAACTGATGGAGTAACAGAGAAGATTAATATGACCGTGTGGTAGACATGATATATATGTACTTTTGTATGCATTTAATATATAACCACATAACTGTGAAATTTAAAAATATAGTGATAATTTGAGTGTGAAATTGGTTAAGGGATAGGAGGCAAAAAGAAGTGGTCAACAGATATTATTCTGACTGAAAATATGTAATTGGAGCCCTAAGAGTCATAACAATATAAGGAACAGGGGCTGGAGAAAGCCATTTGGTTTTTGAACCTATTCTGCCATGCAATCAAATCATGTTTCCATTTAAGATCAGGCCATTTCAATAATCCAGATCTATGCCTTGCAAGCGCTGTTTTGAAATTTGCAGATAGTACAAATCTTTGATGTGTTGTGAATAGCAGGAGGGAAGCCTTGTGGTGTAGTGGATTGCATTCCCATTTCTGAGCCAGAAATTTTGATTTCAAGCCCCACTCCCAGACTTGATGGCCTTTAAAAGTGCATTCATTGTTCATATGTAGCCAAATAGGTTGATTGTTGACCTGTAAGTCCTTCCAATAGGCCTATGGCAGACGTTAGGGACAGGAGAGTTTCCTGGTCACCTATATTTGATAAAGAATGACACTGTTCAAGGTAGAGCCTGTGGTGACAAGCTAACAACTTGTTCAAGGAAAGTCTAACAATGGGAACAAATGGTATGGAGGTGCCATTGTTGGACCAGGTTGGGTCAAGTTAGAAAACACACAACACCAGGTTATAGTCCAACAAGTTTATTTGGAAGAACTAGCTTTTGGAGTACTGCTTCTTTGTCAGGTAGCTAGTGGGGCAGGATCCTAGGACACAGAATTTATAGCAAAAATTCATTGTTTCATACAAATGATGCAATACATTGAATAAACCTAGATTGCTATCTAGGTTTGTCTAGACAGTAGTCTAGGTTTATTTAATATGTCACCTCAGTTGTTTGACACTATGATTTTTTGCTATAAATTCTGTGTCCTATGATCCTGCCCCACTAGCTACCTGATGAAGGAGCAGTGCTCTGGAAGCTAATACTTTCAAATAAATCTGTTAGACTATAAACCTGATGTTGTGTGATTTCTAACAATGGGAACAAAGATAAGCATATGACAAGCAAGAAGAACTAGTAAGAAGGGAAGGAACAGTCTTCATTAGGACTTTGATAGACTTGTGAAATTGACAAACATGTGGTTGATATAGTTTAATGCAAATAAAGGGTAAGTTGTAGGAACAACAAGAAGAGACAGTGTAATGTAAATGGTGTGAGTTTGAGGAGTGTGATACATGAAAATACACGTTCACAAATGTTTGACAGGCCAAGTTAATAAGACAGAGAGAAAAGAATACAGGATATTTAATAATGTAAATGGAGAATAGAATAAACAAACAAGTTAAATTCTTACAAATTACAGGTTAAGCCTTGGAGGGAATACTGAGTTTAATTTTGGGAACAATGCTTTAGGATGAATGCCAAGAGCTTGACTACAGAGAATATTTAAGAGAATGGTACTGGAAAAGGTGTTTAATAATGCAGAAAAATGAGAAAATCAGAACTTGTTCTCCTTGGAGTACAGAAAGTAAGGTGATATTTCGTAAAGGTGTTCAAAATTTTGAGAGATACTGATACAATAAGAATAAATGATTTCCTCTGTCAAGTTGGTAACCAGGGTCAGAGATTTTAAAATTATTAGCAAAAGAACTAGAGGGGAACTTAGGACAATTCACATTATATAAGTTTCAACAGCAGTAAGGAAAATCTTCAAAATTATTAATATGAGGTTCATTATGAAAAGGTGTAGTTGAGGTAACCAGAAAAGATGCATTAAAGAGATGGCTAAATTAGCACAGGAAGCGGGAGGAAATACAGGGTTACAGAAACAGAATTATAAGAGGTAATATAGGGTGGGTTTCAAGTGGATTGTTTAAATCAACATGAGCTGATAGAATCTAATGATTTGTTCAGGTGCTGTTGAACTTGCATAAAGTCATTTTTCTGAAAAGGTGCAGGAACCTATAATATTGCTGAATTATCTCATAGATGCGAACATATTTTGCAGAGTTTTTCATGAAGTCATAGATTCATAGAGATATACAGCTTGGAAACAGATGCTTTGTTCCAACTCATCCATGCTGATCAGATATCCTAACCTAATCTAGTCCTTTTCCTCAGGCAATTAATTATATGGTATGTCAACCTATATAAAACCTCAAAATAAAAGCAGAGGCATTGACAATTTCTTAAGGACTCTGATAATTTGTTATCATTCCAGTGGAAGCCAATGTCTTGCTAACGACGATTTCTGCTGAATGTAAGGTATCCGATTAGGAAAAGCCCAAGTAAATTCTCAAAGAAAAAGATCATTAGTTCATCAGTTATTCCATCAATTATAAAAACAAACTGCTGTAATTTAGAGAAATTGATGAACTAAAACAACAAATTGGGTTCTGTGGAACAGGAGGTAGAAATATTTAAATCACAAATAAAAATAAACTTGATTTAAGAAAAAAAAATTTTCCCTTTGAAGATAATGATGTAGCAATAATGGAAAATGACATCCTAACAAGTGTAGACAATGACTTACCAATGCTACACTAACAGAAAATGTGAAGAGTTGCCCATCTATTATTGACTGATAAACAGCAAGATACTTGAAATACTGCACTGTTTTTTTAATATCCCATCTAGCAGGGAAGCAGTGTTTCATTTACTTGTATATTCTGATGATTCTTTGATGTCTAAATAGGATGATACTGTGCAACACAGGTAAATATTACTATCAATCATTTTATACTAAAATAAACATTTTAAAATGACCAAGAATAGGTGTAGGTGCAGGAATGAATTTGTGGGTCATCATTTGACCTTAACTATGTAACATTAAAGAGGTTAACACATGTACTAAAAGCCCTTCACTGAATAACTAGGTAATACATTACATGTGAGCTGTTATTAGATAACAGAAACAAATGCTGACCTTACTAGCAATGATCATATTCTATTAATGAATAAGTAAAATTAAGATTTTGCATTTTACCCTTACAAATAATTTGCCAATTACTGATAATCCCTACCAGGTGGGTGAATATCTTACAGTTATGGTCTCCAGTTGGAAACTGTATTTCAGAATGGTCTTTCGACAAATCAATTGAAAGTAGGACCTTTACCACTAAAAAATTAACATTTCTTACAAGTGTAAAATTATACCATGTTAATTTCATCTATGCCATGCTTTCAACAGGAAACTGAGATTGAAAATGATCTGGAATATAAACAATGTTGTACTTTGGCACCATTTTTTGACTTGAATGTGGTTTCCATTGAGAATGCTGTATCTGTGGCTATGACTGTTAGATTTCCTCAGGTGTTCTCCCATTTCACTGCTATAGTTTTTGTAGAGAACTGGCAGAAACATGAATAGAATAGAATAGAATAGAATAGAATAGAATAGAATAGAATAGCCTTTATTGTCATGGACACTCAAATGAGTGCAGTGAAAGGTTTGTAACGTCACCGCTTTGGTGCCGTGTTGAGTACAGGGTACCTAGGTGTAGAATTCTTAAGTGTTTGGTACAAACATGTCCAGAGAATCATAAATAAAATGTGGTTACATCAACATGAACTGATAGAACTTAATGTTCTGTTCAAGTGCTGTATATTCTATGTTGAACTTGGATAAAGTCATTTTTCTGAAAAAGCACAGGAAACTATAATATTGCTGAACTATAGAATAGATATGAATACATTTTGCACAGTCTTTCCTTCAGCAATCAATTATATAGTATAGATTCCGTGGTATGTCAATTTATATGAAACCTCAAAATAAAAGTAGCAACAATGACAATTTCTTGAAGGACGCTGATCATCTGTTATCATTTTCATGGAAAGATAACAAAGAATACAGAAGTTTTATTTTTTAAAATCTCTCAATTTTAAGTCTATATACCAATTCTTTGGGACTCATCTGGACCTGCTGCCCCATGCTGGCCTGGGACTCACCCCAAGAATTGCCAGGACTCTCCACTCCCAAACCAGCCTGGCCTGGGACCCACCTCCAGTACTTGCCTGGACACTCCACTCACACAAGGCCTGGCCTGGGACTAGCCAGGACTCTCCACTCACACACAAGGCCTGGCCTGGGACTAGCCAGGACTCTCCACTCACACACAGGCCTGGCCTGGGACTCACCTCCAAGGACTTGCCTGGACACTCCACTCCCACAAGGCCTGGGCTGGGACTCAACCCCAAAACATGCCTGGACTGGCGGCCTCCACGGACTCCCCTCTGGGCCTCGACTGGGACTTGTCACAACCTCCGGTCTCCTCATTCATCTCCAGTAAGTTGAAGCTAGAAATTTGAAAGAAAAGAAAAAGAATGGATGGAGCAGAGGAGCTCTAACTGAAGCATCTTACTCTGCTGCCATCTTGCCATTGGGAGATTTACACATTTACACATACAGATGCATAAATGTCACTTTGCAGAAGTAACCATTGCTGATTAAGAGTTTACTGATAATAGCTCCTTAAAAAGTTTCCATAAATAATTGAAAACATGTATGCACAAATTAAAATTCAATTGTTGAAGTTCTGATTATTTCTGTAACACAGCCTCTGTAAATCAATTGACATCCCAACAGCTACGCCAACTTACTAATTTAAAGTATAAACTCTTCACAGAATGGGACAACAGGTGTGATATTCTTGAAAAGTTCCAAATAACATTCTCAGCAATGCAGTTATTTAACTGACAAAAATGTCTTTGTTCTATATAAATGCAATTTGTTCAAAACACAATTTTTTAAGATGTACTTTCGTACAACTTGACATCACGATTATAAAGACAATAACAAAGGCACACACCTAGAACTTTCCAGAATAACTGTTCTATGCTTAAAACTTCTAATCATGTTAAATTTACTGATGTACAACACAATTCCTGCCACACAGTCCTTAAAGGTTTGATGTTTCTTTTGTATTTTACAAACCTTTTATCTTTAAGTGAAGCTTAGTGGAAGGAAAGGCAAAAGGCACTGTGTTATTATCACCATCAAACCATCTTTTGTAAATAATTCAAATGTAGCATTAGTATAATTACAACACAGTTCTGACACAGTAAAATTATAACACATTTCATTCCATAAATTATTAACTCATGTAACTGAAGAATGAGTCAGATAATACTGTAAGGACTGATTAGCATCTGAAAAGACCATTTATTTTAAACCATGAAACAATCATTGTCACCTCTATGTAATGAATTGTGATGTGGTTTTCTATGGTAGAGGGGTAGCTCTTCCAGATAATTGTAGGGCTTGTATGCATTTTCAAAAAGGAACAATAATACAATTATAATGTAAGATGAATTCATTTTTTTCCTCTTTACTAATAAAGACCTTCTACAGATGATGCATTGAATTCTGATAAAGAATTCATCTTCAAATTTGACTTGAAAATCTAAACAAAATCAACAAATGACTAGATGGATTTAAAATAAATGAATTCTAATTAAAAGGCTATTGAGTAATGCATCATTCTATATTTTTATTGTTATTATAGGAATCCTTTGCATCGGAATTATAAAAGAATTCTGAACAATGGGGCTAACTTTTGAGTATTGGTCATTTTTACAGCTTACTACTATTCTAAACGGAAAGCAAGAATTATAGACTGCATGCCAGTGTTGTGACACCAATGGCAAACTTTTTCAAGTGAATTGAACCTAGTGCTGCAGTTTGTGTCATAAATTACAATTGGGGTAGAGTTTGATATAAGAATCATTTCTTTCATATAGTAAACAGAAGTCTCTGATAGCCTTTCTGGTAAAAGTGCCATGGGACCTTTTATCACATGAAGAGAATTATGATCACCACAGTCCAGTGCCTTCATCTGCAGCAACTCCAGCAGAGACCATGGGTGCTTGAGACACAACCTGCAATGCTTAACATAGTTGAACACTAAGTGCAAACTATCGAGATAGGAGCGTGCCAAAGAAAGAAAAGGAACATTCAAATTAAAAATGCTGTTGTTACCATCCACAGATTACTGATGGATGACAATGTACCTTTGGGTAATATGAATCGTTTGAGAAAAGTTACACAATTGTATTACCATACTATTGTTTAATCAAACTTTCAGTATACTTAGCATTTGTATCTGTTTATGGAAAATTCAAAATTCTATACAGCACAATGAAAGATAATAAGTTTTTCAATTCTCATCTTGTACTTCTTTATAACCATATGACATAAAATACTTTATATTATGGACAAATTGAAAACATTGCATTTATTCCTTCAAACATATTTTGTGCAAATATTGACAACATGATTTGCAGTAACATTGCTGTTGATGCTTGCAAATTATTTGTGAGAGATGACATCTAATCTATCACTATTTATCTGTTATTTTCACTGAATAGAAAATTGAGCATGTATGAAAGTAAGTTGGCGACAGGTTTCAGTCAGTCTGCCATAATCCTGACAGCACTAAGCCTGCAAGTATGCTTCAATGGACTTGCATTTGGGTTAACCACACCCAGTACTTCAGTGGCTTCCTGGCTGTCCTAGCTAACAGGCACAAAGATCTTCACTTGTTTGCTGACCCCCTTGACCAACCACAACCCCCACCTCATCCCAACCGCCATGGATATTCCTGCATTCCATGGTATTTACCCAATATATCTACTAAATTGTTTGAGCACAGGGCTTCGTGCAGCTATGACAGCCCTAACTTAAAATAGGCTGAATCTAGTTTCTATGTATGTACAGATGATTTTAATATCCATGTAGTTGTGGGATAATGCAGCAGTGGGATAAAGCCCTTAATTTCCAAGTTAAAGGCTTCAATTGCCCTAAAAGCAGGAAAGTTGACTTTGGATTTACTGCCTGCCACACGTCATTGGAGGGGGCATCAGGAAGGTTTCAGGCTGTCCACTCTGCACCTTGCTACCCTATTAAGTGGAGAAAGTGAGGTCTGCAGATGCTGGAGATCAAAGTTGAAACTTTATTGCTGGAACAGCACAGCAGGTCAGGCAGCATCCAGGGAACAGGAGATTCGACGTTTCGGGCACAGGCCCTTCTTCAGGACCTCCCTGTCTGCTCCCATAGGGGCTATTATATTCCACCACTTAAACTAGCAAAATGTGGACATTTAATGTGGACTTTAAAGCAACCACATGAACATTAATGAGACATGTGGCCATTGTAGCTGATCTTGCTGATGCTCCAGGAGCGATGGTGTTTTTGTTCAGTACAGTGTGGTGTTTCACTTGGAGCTGGTGTGCTTGGTCACTGCCTTTGTCCCTTCCAACATAGCGTGCTTGACCAGCTCCCAGGCAGCAGCAAGAGTACAATGGTCTGGATCATCCTGGAGCTGATGGTGCCACCTTGGTTGTGATGTACCAGGCAGGAAGTCTCCCCTGCAACATGTCAGAAAATATCATTGCCGAGCAAGTTCATAATGCTGATGGCCTGGGGGTGTTGGGGGGGGGGTTAGAGATGCCAGTGTATGGGTAAATCCGTTTTATCCCTTTGTGGTGTACCTTTCAGTCCCAGACTTTCTCTATTTCTTGCTGCTCTTCACTGGAGTCTTCTTGATGATTTTCTTTGTGCCCTTCACGGGGGTTTCCTTCTCATCAGCTGTAATGACAATCAATTTCAGACACAGAACTGTCCTGTGCTCCACAGCAGACAAACATTAATTCAATCATTTGCCAAAGGGGCAGCACAGTGACACAGTGGTTGACACTGCTGCCACACAGTCAGGGACCCAGGTTCAATTCCAGCCTTGGGTGACTGTGTGGAGTTTACACATCCTTCCCCTAACTGCATGGGTTTCTGCCGGATGCTCCAGTTTCCTCCCAAAAATGTGTCTTTTAGGTGGATTAGCTCTAGTTAATGCGGGGTTATGTGGATAAGGTGGGGGGTGGGTCTGGGTGAGATGCTGTTTGGAGAGTTAGTGCAAACTTGAATGGCCTCTGTCTGCACAGCATGGATTCTATGATTTAAAGTGTTCTTATAAAAGTTTAAAGGTGTGAAGTGAATGTCTTCAGTGGAGAAATTTGTAATGCCTGCTGCAAGACCTGAAGAGAACAGTTCACACACAAAAAGAAATACCACAAGGGTCTCATCATTCTCCTGATGTGGTTTCACCTGGTGGTGGCTTTCCTGCATACATAGATAAGAAAACAATCAGAGATATCAATCTATATTAATTATAAGTCACCATCCTTCATTTGTTATTTGCTGCCAAAGGCTGGTGTCAAATTTTGATATTGACACTACTGAAGGAGAAGAAGAAGAAATGGAAATATTCAAGGGGCCTAACACCCATTTTAGGTGACCACTGGAGATACTTGGAAAATGGCCTCAGCTAAATTCTGCTTGCATGTTTATCTGACATTGTTCAGGTGAATGATCCCTAATTGCTACTTTTGTTCTTTAATGGAACAGGAATATTACTGGCATACCTGCTTTTATTGCACATCTTTGATTACCATTGAAAAGCTGGTGGTAAGCCGCCTTCTGGAATCACTGCAGACCATGTGGTGCAGGAGATTCGGGATTTTAAATTAGAGCCAGGGAAGTGTTTGTCTCAAACTCAGGATGGTGACCAACTCCAAAATCAACCTGCTAACCTTGTAGGGGTTACAACTTTGAAAGCTTTTGTCAAAGAAGCCTTGGTGGGTTACTACAGAATATCTTGCAGATGATACAATGCTCTGCTCATATGGCATGAATGTCTCAGTATTGGGTGGATGACGATCAAATGGGTTGCTTATTCTGGCTGGTATTGAATTTCTCAAGTGTTTTTGGAGTAGTCCCTGACAAGTCAGGAGTGTTGTATCATGTTCTTGAATTGTGCCTTCTGATGGTGAAGAATGATTTGTGAAGTCAGCAAGCAAGTCACTCACTTTCTTCATGATTAATTTCTCATCTGATTTGTGGTGCTACAGTTATAATGCGGTTGCTGAAAGTAAGTTTCTGATTAAAGGTCCCCGAATATAAGAAAACTAGAATACCGCAGATGGTGGAAATCTGAAACAAACACAGAGAATGTTGGAGAATCTCAGCAAGTCTGGCAGCATTTGTGCAGAGAGAAACAGAGTTAACATTTCAAATTTGGTATGGCTCTTCATCAGAACCATTCCCAATGATGTTGATAGTGGAGGATTTTAATGACGACAGTGCCACTACATCTAAACAGCTGAAGAGTTGATTCTCCAGTGTTGAAGATGGTCAATAACTTGCAGGTGTGGCACATATAAATCTTACTTGCCATTATTAATTGAAGCCTGTGTCTTGCTGTATATGGAATGGGTCACTTTGTCATCTGAGGAGTCATGAGTGTAACAACGTGTGCACTCATCAATGAGCACGCCTATTTCTGACCTTATGTGGAAGAGCTGATCATATAAACAAATAAACTAATCAGGAGAAGGAGGAGGTCACTTGACTCTTTGAGCCTGCTCTACCATTCAATAAGATTGTGGCTGATTAGATAACTCCACATTTTCATCTCTCACCAATAACCTTTCACCCTAGTGCATATTAAGACTTAATCTATCTCTACCTTAACAGATTCAAAGACTCGGCTGCCACGGCCTTTCAGGAAGAGGGTTTCAAAGAAAAGCAAAACTCTTCCTCTCCTTATATGGGCAACTCCTTATTTTCAATAAATAACTCCTAATTTTGGACTCTGTAACTAGAGGAAACAACTTCTCCTAACCCATTCTCAGGCTAATATCTTTCAGAATCTTATATGTTTCAAGTCATTTCTTAATCTTCCAGACTGTGATGGATACAACTCAAGCCAGTCTAGCATTTTGTCATAAGACACCCTGCCATTTTCACGCATTCATCCAGTGAACTTTCTGTTACATGTGTTCCCAACATATTTACATCCTTCCATAAATTAGGAAACCAATACCATACACAACACTCCAGATGCAGTCTCACCAATGCCCTGTATAACTGAAGCATAACGTTCCAATTTATGTATTCAATTCTCCTCACAATAAACAATAACATTCTGTTGGCTTTCTGAATCACGTGCTGTACTGCGTGCTAACTTTCTGTGTTTCATGCACTAAGACACCCAGATTACTCTGCAATCTCTTAACATTTAGATAATAGTTGAAAAATGTGGTGAATGATTCCTGAAGAAGGGCTTATGCCTGAAACGTCGATTCTCCTGCTCCTCGGATGCTGCCCGGCCTGGTGTGTTTTTCCAGCACTACATTTTTCAACTCTGGTCTCCAGCATCTGCAGTCCTCACTTTCTCCTCATTTAGATAATATACTTTTTCTTTATTCTTCCCATCAGAATTGACAATTTCACATTTTCCTGCATTTTACTGTACTCTGTCAGCTCTTTGCCCACTCACTTCAGTTATTAGATTAGATTAGATTAGATTAGATTACTTACAGTGTGGAAACAGGCCCTTCGGCCCAACAAGTCCACACCGCCCCGCCGAAGCGCAACCCACCCATACCCCTACATTTACCCCTTACCTAACACTACGGGCAATTTAGCATGGCCAATTCACCTAACCTGCACATCTTTGGACTGTGGGAGGAAACCGGAGCACCCGGAGGAAACCCACATAGACACGGGGAGAACGTGCAAACTCCACACAGTCAGTCGCCTGAGGCGGGAACTGAACCCGGGTCTCTGACGCTGTGAGGCAGCAGTGCTAACCACTGTGCCACAGTGCCCCCCACTTTGGAGCATCCTGAAGTCCTCTTCACAACTTACTTTCCTAGCTATTGAAGTGGCTGAAGGTGATTGGGCTTAGGTCAGTTGTCTAAGCAACTGCTACAGCAATGTCTTGGTACTGAGATAATTGGCTTTTGACAATCATAACCATCTTCCTTTGATCTCAGTGTGACTCCAACCAGTAAAGACTACCCACTTCTGAAATATTTCCAAAGGAATCATTTCTGATTTATCTTTTATCCTTCATTGGAACACACATAAAAACAAAGTACCTTACACGAATGCCAACAAATGTTTCCACTGCCTTATTTAAGTGAGCAATTTCTGTAAGTTTTCACAAATGATTACTGGTGAAAACATTTGATTACCAAAGAATAACTGTAAACTATAATGATAGAAAAATTAGCATTACTTTTTTTTTAAATCAGGGTCAATTGTATATGATCAGAAGCCATCCGGGAATAATGCTCATCATGCAATCCTGCAGGAATTCAGAACAAATTTTGTTACTCAAAAACTGGTAATACTTTGATACTTTATATCAGAGGGATTACCACTATGGTTGATGAGAATAAAATCAGGGGATTTAAGGAGAAGCTGGACAACCATTTGAGAGTGAAGGGAATGAATGGTTCTGATGATAGTTTTAGTTGAGAGATGTACAGATAGTATGTTGTTGCTCAACATGAACTGCAAAATGAACTGTGGCTCAGTTGGTAACACACTTGGTTCAGAATTACGACGGATATTCTGGTACAATGATGATGCAGCGTTGTAGGTGAGGTGGTGGTGTCTTTCACATGAGACTCGTGCCTATCTGCCTGCTTGGGTGGATGTATAAGATTCCACTGCAATATATTAAAGAAGAACAGCAGGGCAATTACCGCCTTTTACTTGGTCAATACCTACTCTCTAATAAACAGCACAAAAAAGAACAGATTATCACATTGCGGTTAGTGGGACATTACTGAGAGCAAACTAGCTGACATTTTTCTTGCATGATGACAGCGATTGTACCTCAAATATACTTATATGTTTATAAATAAAATGAAGAACTCTGAATGCAGGAAATCTGAAATAAATTGAGGTACGCTGGAGAAATTCAGCAGGTCTGGCAGCATCTTTGGAGAGAAAGCATAGTCAACAGTTGGAATCCAGTGACCCCTCTTCAAAAGGTTCTTAATTGGGTGGAATGTACCTTGAAATATCTGGTGCTCATGAGAGAGAGAAAGAGTAGTGACTAGAGAAATCAGAGTGAGAGGCAGACAGAGAGAGACACCAAACACCTGATAAAACAGCACAGGAGAGAGACGGAGATATAGCAGTTACCACTTAAAGCAGTGCAAGGACACACAGAGAGAGAGAGAGAGAGAAAGTAAGCAAATTCCAGACAGAACAGCACAGAGCAGAGTGCAAACACCAGACAGCAGCACAAGGAGAGACAGAGAGAGAGAGAGAGAGAGAGACAACAATAGACACAAAATTAAAAAAGCATGCATATGAGAGAGTGTGGACAGCAGATAAACAACACATGAAACAGTTAGAATATCAAATGAAACTTGTTTGTGTGTGTGTGTGTGAGTGAGAGAGAGAGAGAAAGTAAGCAAATTCCAGACAGAACAACGCAGGGCAGAGAGTGCAAACACCAGACAGCAGCACAAGGAGAGACAGAGAGAGACAGAGAGAGAGAGAGAGACAGCAACAGACACAAGATAAAAGAGCATGCATATGAGAGAGTGTGGACAGCAGATAAAAAGCACACAAAACAGATAGAATATCAAATGAATCTTGTTTCTGTGTGTGTGTGTGTGAGAGAGAGAGAGAGAGAGAGGACACCAGGTAAAACAGTATATGAAAGAGAGGATGGCAAATATAACAACATGAATAAGTGAACGAGTGAGTGAGTGAGTGGCAGAGGGAAAGAGAGAGAGAGAGAGGACATCAGAAAGAACTGCATGAGTGAGTGAGAAAGTAATACCAAGGTGCACAAAATGCTGGGAGGGACAGGGAGGACCAAAATAGGGAATAATATGGAAATAGAATCAGACCAAGGGAGAATATAATTAAATCCAAGTCAGGGTTACACTGCATGGCTATGAAAACATGGAGAAAGTGAGGACTGCAGATGCTGGACATCAAAGTTTCCAAATCTCCCCTCTCCTGCCCCCATCCCCGATCCAACTCTCCAACTCATCATGACTCTTAAACTGTCCAATCTGTCCATCTTCCTTCCCACCCATCCACTTCACCCTCCCCACCAACTTATCACCATTACCCCCCATCTGAATCAACCTAACTTCCCAGCTAACTTCCCCCGAGCCCATCCCCAACCTCTTAGTTATCTCTCAGCCCCCTTCCCAACCCACTTGCCCCCCAACATTCCTGATGAAGGGCTTATGCCCAAAATGTCAACTCTCCTGCTCCTTGGATGCTGCCTGACCTGCTGTGCTTTTCTAGTGCCACACTTTTTGACAATGAATACATTGAGAATCATAGACAAGATTGTTGAGTTACAGGCACAGATTTTCACATTATGTTGTGATAATGGAGATCTGACTCAAGTAGGGCTAGTCTGTGTGATAAATATTCCCAATTACAATGTGTTTAGAAAAGATAAAGAGAAAATAAAGGCGAAGAGGTTCAATTAAGGAGAACATTTCAGTACTGGAGAAAAAAGTTAATCAGAGAGTTTAGAAACAATTTGGCTAGAGCTAAGAAATAAGAAAAATGAAATTGCATTGCATGATGTAATCTATAGACCACCAACTAGTGAGAAGGATTATGAAGAATCAAATCTGCAAGGAAATTATAGAGTAATTACAATGAGGAACTTTAATACCAAGTGTAGACTGGGTTAGTGGTAGTGTTAGGGGCAGAAAGGGTAAGCATTCCTACTTTGTGTTCAGGAAAATTTCCTGCAGTAGTATGTGTCTGGTCCGCCAAGTATGGAGGCACTTCTGTATGTGGTTTTTGAGAATAAAATGGGACAAATAAGTCAAGTAACAGTAGAGGAAAATGTATGAAGACCAATGCAACATAACGATTAGATTGGCAGAGGAAAATGGCGTTGTTCTGAGTAGGATTGTTCAACAGGCAGAGAGCCAACTTCAATGGGGCAGGAATAGAGCTGGTCCAGACAAACTGGAACCAAAGATTGGTGGAATAAAGAGCAGCTGCATAATGCTACCTTCCAAGAGGAGATGTTATGGCACAGTCAAGATATATCCCCTCAAATGGAAAAGTAGGAGAAAAAATTTCTGACCTTGATGGATGACAAAGAAGATAGAAATTAAGTTAAACAGACAGGTGGCAGGTCGGAAATGCAAATGAGAAACAAACATAATGCAGAGGATTGAGAAGAGAGATAAAAATATAAATCCATGAAACAAAGAAGGGTAATGAAAAAAAGGCAGCTAACATGAAGGAAATCCCAAAATCTTCTATAAACACATCAATAGTAAAAGAAACAGAACTGATAAGAAACCAAAATGAAGATCTATACTTAGATGCAAGAAGCATGACTGAGGTGTAAAATAAATACGTGGCATCTAGCTTTACCCATGGAGACAGATGTTGCCCAGGTCATGGTGGCAGAAGAGGAAACTCAGAAACTTTATTGGTCAGTGCAATGAGTATGGGAGCTAGGAAATCATGTTGCAGCTGTACAGGACATTGGTTCGATCACTTTTAGAATATTATATTCAATTGTGGTTTCCCTGTGTAGGAAAGATCTTGTGAAACCTTTGACAGGCTTCCGAAAAGATTTACAAGGATGTTGCCGCGGTTGGAGGGTTTGAGCGAGAGGCTAAATAGGCTGGGGCTATTTTCCCTGAAGGATCAGAGGCTAAGGGGTGACTTCTATAAAATCATGATGGGCACGGATAGGGTGAATAGTCAAGGTCACTTCCACAAGGTAGGTGAGTGCAGAATTAGAAGGCAGAGGTTTAACGTGTGAGGGGAAAGATTCAAAAGGGACCTAAGGGGCAACATTTTCATGCAGAGGGTGGTGCATGTATGGAATGAGCTGCCAGAGGAAGTGGTGGAGGCTGGTATAATTACAACATTAAAAGGCATCTGGATAGGTATATGAGTAGGAAGAGTTTATAGGGATATGGGATTAATGCTGGTAAATGGGACCAGAATTAATTTAGGATATCTGGTCATCATGGATGAGTTGAACCAAGAGGTCTGTTTCCATGCTATACATCTCAATGATTCAATAACTGGAAAGACTTAAAATTTATAAACAGGAAATATTGGATAAGCTCTGGTAGTTGAATTTGATAAGGCATCGGGACCAAATGAGATGCATTCAAAGATATTGAGGGAAGGGGGATGGAAATTGCAGAGATACTGGCAAAGACTTGTCAATCTTCCCTCGATTAAGGGACGGTGTCAGAGGACTGGGAAATGTCAACATGACAAGCTTTTTCAAAGAAGGAAAAGATATCCCCAGCAATGTCAGTTTAAGTTTGATGGTAGAAAGCTTTAGAAACAATTATTCAAAATGGAATTATAGCAAACTTTATTTTAATCAGCACTCTATCAACAGCTTTCCTGATGAAATGGCAAAAATTATTTGCTTCAAATATCATGATCTACAGCAATGTCTGAATATTTATACTATAAATAAAGTATAGCAGTGATGTGTATACGCCTTGTATTACCTTTCTATTACTTAGTGTGTGTTTTCACATTGATGTTAGGATGTGTGTTGATGTATTTACATAGATTTTTGGAGGGATGCTGATGTCTAGCTTGGTCAAGATTTAGTTCTTGATTATCTTGAATATTTGATCATCTGGCACACTCCTGACCCCATGGGTATCAGTTAATAAAAGGT
Organism: Chiloscyllium plagiosum; assembly: GCF_037043375.1. Classification (NCBI taxonomy): domain Eukaryota; kingdom Metazoa; phylum Chordata; class Chondrichthyes; order Orectolobiformes; family Hemiscylliidae; genus Chiloscyllium; species Chiloscyllium plagiosum. Next base: position 26,689,700 of record NW_028270155.1, on the reverse strand, counting down.
TTGCTCTAATAGTCACATGGAAAAACGTGTGTTGATTCAGAAGACTCAGTATGAATTTGTCGAGGGAAAATTCAGCCCAACTAACTTGCTAGAGTTTTCTCAAAAGGTAACTGGAAGGATTGATGAAGGCGAGGCTGTTAATGTGAACGTGACATTCCAAAGACATTCAATACAGAGCCACAAAACTGACTTGTGAGGATATTTATCTGTCATGGAATAAAAGGGACAGTAGCAATATGAGTACAAATTTGGCTAAGGCATAGAAAACAGAGAGGAATGGTTAATGGGCATTTTTCACTCAGGAAGAAAGTTTTATTGTGGATTTTCCCATGAGTTGGCATTGGGACAATGGTTTTAGCAATTATTAGGGCTGCCCATTCCACCCCAGTTCTGTTGTATATAAATGATCCAGATACAAGTGTTCTGGGGGCAATTTCAAAGTTTGCAGATGGTCTAAAGCTTGGAAGAATTGAGAACTGTGAGGAAAACAATGTAGAACTTCTCAACAACATTGACGCATTGGTGGAGTAGGTTGCTTACAGAACAGATTAATTTCAATGCATAGAGGTATGAGGCAATTCACTTTAGCACAAAGAACATGGACAGATAATAGAAGATAAAGGGTGTTCAGTACAGAGAGACCTAAATAAATATGTATATAAGTTATTGAGGGTGGCAGGGCAAATTGAGAGAGTTGTTAATAAAGACCACAGTATTCTTAATTTCACTAATAGGGACATAGAATGCAAGAGCAGGGAAGTAATTATGAACTTAGAATGGACACTAGTTAGATCTCAGCTAGAGTGTTGTGCATGTTCTGGGCACCACACAATAGAAGGAGTTGTATGCTTTGGAGAGAGTGAAGAAGCAGTTTACAGGAATGGTTCCAGGGATGAGAAACTTCAGTTATGAGGAAAGATGAAAAAGTTTGGGATTGATTCCTTGAAGAGAAGAAGTCAAGAGGTGATTTGCTGGGGAGAAACTGTTCCTGTTCATGAGAGGATTGAGAACCAGTGAGCATAGTTTAAAGTATTTTGCAAGAGAATCAAATAAGAGGTGAGAAGAAGTTTTTTCCACACAATGAACACTTTGGGCATAGCGTGCGCTACCTGGAAGTGTCGTGAGGCTAGCACAGCTGAGCCACTCAAGAAGGCACACTGGATGATTATTTAAATGGAAGCAATGTGCAGGCCTGTAAGAAAAAGATAGGAGATGGACATTAAGTTAAAATTCTCAGACTGCCAGTATAGAAGTGACAGGCCGAAAGGCTTCCTTCTGCATATAACAATTCTATGATTCTGTGATGTGAATGTAAGTCTTTTGAAAATTTAAATTTTTAATTTTCAAAACTCCCAATGCTGAACTGGCAAGTTGCTTAATCCAATTATATGACTGAAATAATTCAAGGAAGTTTGTTTGAGGAGTTAGCATGACTTTTCACATAATTCACTCGAGAAAAGAAGGTTTAGGGGTGACTTGATTGAGGTGTACAAGATGATTAGGGGGTTAGATAGGGTCGACAGTATGAACCTTTTCCCGCGTATTGAGTCGGGTATTACAAGGGGGCATAGCTTTAAATTAAGGGGGGGTAGATATAGGACTGATGTTAGGGGTAGGTTCTTCACTCAGCGAGTTGTTAGTTCATGGAATGCCCTGCCAGTAACAGTGGTGGACTCTCCCTCATTATGGGCATTTAAGCGGGCATTGGATAGGTATATGGAGGATAGTGGGTTAGTGTAGTTTAGGTGGGCTTGGATCGGCGCAACATCGAGGGCCCAAGGGCCTGTACTGCGCTGTATTCTTCTATGTTCTATGTTCTATGTTCTAATTAAAAACAGTTTTCAATAGCATTTATGATACAAGAAACTGAAAAAAAACTGCTTATATCAGTGCCTATTTAATTTTCTTAAGTTATTTTTTGACAGAGCCTCGGGTCAATTTGAAAGCGTTGGTTTGAGTTTTACTTATTGAATTGTATTTGCAAAACTTAGTTAAGCTTTGTTTTCTCCTGCTTCTATCCAGTAGTTACACAATCCTGTCCATCCTAGGATCACCCATTGGTTCTGTATCCTATTTCCAAAATTTTGAAGTACCCTTGAACATTTTTGCCCTTTGAATTTTGCCTCCTCTAAGTTTCAAACATCCACACAAATATTACCACTTACTTTGCCCCACCAGGGTTCGCACATCACAAAGAAGAAATGCCAACAAACAGTAATCTCCCAACAGTTTCCCAGGAACCAAACTACACTTCTAATGGACGGTCAAAGTCAGAAGTAGCACAATACCAAGTTATAGTCCAACAGATTTATTTGGAATCACTAGCTTCCGGAGCGCTGCTCCTTCATCAGGTGAAGTGAGACAGAAGCACACAGACATGGAATTTATAGGCAGAGAGATCAAGGGCAGAGAGATCACAGATTAAACAAATAGGCTGAGTAGAATGTTGAATAATAAGCTACTGCAGATGATGAAAAATGTTCGACGGTGTGAGTGAGGTGCCAACAGTTGACAGCCAAATTAAAAATAAGAGGGTGCTGGAGACAAACCAAGTGGCTGGAATAACATGATAGGAATAAGAGTTGCATGCCAAGAGTCTAACCAAAGTAATAAGTAATCCAGAACTGTCCAAACTAATTAAGATTGTGGAGGTGCTGTTGTTGGACGGGTGGACAAAGTTAAAAATCACAAGGAACCAGTTTATAGACCAATAGGTTTATTTACAAAGTACAATCTTCCAGAGCGCTGCTCATTACCTGATGAAGGAGCAGTGCTCTGAAAGTTTGTAATTCCAAATAAACTTGTTGGACTATAACCTGGTGTCTTGTGATTTCAAACTAATTAAAGTAGAGAGATCATAGCAATTTATCAAGGTGATGGTGTCAAAACAGGACAGTAAGGAAGATTTTACAGATACAGAAGTGTAGTGGGGTCACGTGTAGCGTGACACAAACTCAAAGTCACAGTTGAGGCTGTCTTGAAGACCCCAATCACATTGTCCTGTATCTGTAAAATCTTCCTTACTGGCCTGTTTTGACATCATCACCTTAATAAATTATTATGAACTCTCTACCTTAATTAGTTTGTACAGTTTTGGATTACTTATTACTTTGGTTAGACCCTTGGCATGCAACTCCTGATCCTATCATGTTATCCCAGCCATTTGTGTTTGGCTTCAGCACCACCTTATTTTTAACTTTTTTGTAATTATCTCTCTGCCTTATTTAATTGAATGCAGGTCATCCTTTTGCTTGTTATTCAGCAGTTGGCACTTCACTCACACCATCTAACATTTTTGATCATCTGCAGAGACTTATGTATCAACACTCAGACTATTTGTTTGATCTTTTGATCTCATTGCCCTTGATCTCTCTGCCTATAAATTCTGTGCCTGTTTGCTTCTCTCTCACTTCATCTGACAAAGGTGCTACGCTCCGAAAGCTTGTGATTTCAAATAAACCCATTGGATTGTAACCTGGTGTCATGTGACTTCTGATTTTGTCCACTCCAGTCCAACACCAGCATCTCCACCCAACGGATGTTGCCAGGTTACAACATTGTTCTACTCCATTCTTCATGATGATTTTCACATCTGAGCTGTTATGACCCCCTTAGGTTGAAAACCCCCTCTCCCAGCTCTAATGTCAAACAGCATGCCTCCTCCCACTCATTTGAGATATGAATCCACATCACTCAACCAAATATGACAGCAACACCTTTCTGGCTGCCCCTCTTCACCATTATATTTTGTCAAATATTTCCTTGTATGTCCTAAGCCTTGCAATTAAATTGTGAGGTTGCATCTTCGGGGAGGGGACAACCAAATAGGCCTAGGATTAGTTATTGAAGGAACCCCATGCCCACCATCAGTCCATACAAGGAAACTTGTAAGCCTGGTCCCTCAAGATCCTTTCCACTCCCATTTCTACTCCCGGTCGCCCACTTTTGCTTCAATTCTGACTGCAAAACTTGGATTTGTGAGACTTTCTGTAGTCCCAGCAAAGCCAACATCTAGGAGTACAGAGCTTGTAGATGGGCTGGCAGTTTTCTGAGATGGAACTTTGTCTCCAGAGTGGGAGACTGAAGTCCTCCCTTCAGCCAATGATGGTGTCTCAGGTGTTCATCAGTTAGTGGAGTGGGAAACACTGCCAATAGTCACCTTCTGCCTGTGGATATTGAAACAAACAGAAAATGTCAAAGGTGTAACAGGTTCCACAACAGAAAGTTAATGTCAATGTAAGAGCTATACTATGGAGACAGTTACAAGGGAGATATATTGTCTTTATTGTGAGCAGGAAATGAAGTATCTTGTAATCTTTGTCTCATGGCAAGATGTTGGAATCATTATGATACCATTTCCTCCACCTCACCAAAAGCAACACAAAGGAAAGTCTGAAAGAAAAACAGAAATTGCTGAAGAAGCACAGCAGGTCACTGGAGAGAAAACAGGGTTAACATTTCAAGTCCAGTGGCCCTTCTTCAGAACAAACAAAAGTCAGCTCACTATACTCTAAATTTATTTAGCATTAGAAATTTATTTTGTCTTTTGTAACCAAAGTGGAAATAAATGAAAGCACCAGTACATGATTACCTTACGCAAGAGTTTCATTCAGTGAAGGCAATGGCTTTGGAGGCAGGCATGTGGCAATTTCACACTATCAGCAGTTATGGCCATCTGTCAGCATGTTTCTGTTTTTCGCCTATTTTCATTGGGACTGCTTCTTTGGGATGATGAATGCCCAGCGTACGTAGCTGTTTGCTGTTAAGGCGAATTAAAATTTGTGATTTGGAGATGCCGGTGTTGGACTGGAGTGCACAAAGTTAAAAATCACGCAACACCAGGTTATAGTCCAACAGGTTTAATTGGAAGCACTAGCTTTCGGAGCGCCGCTCCTTCATCAGGTGATTGTGGAGGACACAATTGTAAGATGCAGAATTTATAGCACAAATTTACAGTGTGATGTAACTGAAATTATACATTGAAAATACCCTGATTGTTTGTTGAGGCTTTCATCTGTTAGAATACCATGATAGTTTCACTTCTTTCATGTGTAAATCACAAAACATTTTTTTAAAAAGTTGCATTCTCTGGTTAACTGGTGTTAGATAGACAATATGTTGAAGGTGTTAGCCCACTGTGTTCTCTATCTTTGCCATAATATTTAGACTGATTGTAAACTAAAAAGTGAGATAACAGAGTTTTACATGAATCCATGCAGTTTTTGAGCAAAGTACAATGTAACTCTGCAAGTCCAAATTCACCCCACAAATGTATATGTATATGTATGTAGAATCATAGAGTCATAGAGATGTACAGCATGGAAACAGACCCTTCAGTCCAACCTGTCCATGCCGACCAAATATCCCAACCTAATCTAGTCCCACCTGCCAGCACCCGGCCCATATCCCTCCAAACCCTTCCTATTCATATACCCATCCAAATGCCTCTTAAATGTTGCAATTGTACCAGCCTCCACCACATCCTCTGGCAGCTCATTCCATGCACGTACCACCCTCTGTGTGAAAACGTTGCCCCTTAGGTCTCTTTTATATCTTTCCCCTCTCACCCTAAATCTATGCCCGCTAGTTCTGGACTACCCGACCCCAGGGAAGAGATATAGTCTATTTATCCCATCCATGCCCCTCATAATTTTGTAAACCTCTATAAGGTCACCCCTCAGCCTCCAATGCTCCAGGGAAAACAGCCCCAGCCTGTTCAGCCTCTCCCTATACCTCAAATCCTCCAACCCTGGCAACATCCTTTTCTGAACCCTTTCAAGTTTCACAACATCTTTCCGATAGGAAGGAGACCAGAATTGTATGCAATATTCCAACAGTGGCCTAACCAATGTCCTGTACAGCTGCAACATGACCTCCCAATTCCTGTACTCAATACCCTGTCCAATAAAGGAAAGCATACCAAATACCTTCTTCATTATCCTATCTACCTGCGACTCCACTTTCAAGGAGCTATGAATCTGCACTCCAAGGTCTCTTTGTTCTGAGCAATACTCCCTCAGACCTTACCATTAAGTGTATAAGTCCTGCTAATATTTGCTTTCCCAAAATGCAGCACTTCACATTTATCTGAATAGAACTCCATCTGCCACTTCTCAGCCTATTGGCCTATCTGGTCCAGATCCTGTTGTAATCTGAGGTAACCCCCTTTGCTGTCCACTACACCTCCAATTTTGGTGTCATCTGCAAACTTACTAACTGTACCTCTTATGCTCTCATCCAAATCATTTATGTAAAGGACAAAAAGTAGAGGGCCCAGCAGCGATCCTTGTGGCACTCCACTGGTCACAGGCCTCCAGTCTGAAATACAACCCTCCACCTCCACCTTCTGTTTTCTACCTTTGAACCAGTTCAAATGGCTAGTTCTCCCTGTATTCTGTGAGATCTAACTTTGCTAATATGTGTGCATGTGGGTCTTTGTGTGTGTGTGTTTATGTATGTGTGTGTGTATCTGTCTGTCTGTCTGGGTTGGGGGGGTTGTGAGTGAGAGAGAGTGTATATGCATGTGTATGTGAGTGTAGAGTGTCTTAAGTCTGTGAGGGGTGCATGTGTGAGTGTGGGAGTGTGTGTCTGCAGGAGTGTGTGTGTCTAGGGTGGGGGGTTGTGAATGTGAGAGAGTGTATATGTGTGTGCGTGAGTGTAGAGTGATCTAAGTCTCTGAGAGGATGCATTTGTGAGTGTGGGAGTGTGTGTGTCTGTAAGGGCATGTGTGAGTGTCTGCGTGCATGTCTGTGTACATGTGTGTCCGTGTGTATGTGTGTACATAGGTGTATAGGAGTGCCTGTATGTGTATATAGGAGTGTCTGTGTGTGTGTGTATAGTGCAATGGTGGTCACCTGTAGTGTGGCATGAACCCAAGGTCCCGGCTGAAGCTCTCCCTATGGGTACGGAATTTAGCTATCAGCCTCTGCTTGGCCAGTTTTAGCTACTGCCTGTCCTGAAGTCTGCCTTGGAGGATGGTCACCCGAAGGTTCGAGGTCGACTGTCCTGGACCACTGAAGTGTTTCCCAATTGGGAGGGAACATTCCTGTCTGTTGATTGTTGTGCGGTGCCCATTCATCCCTTGTCATAGCCTTTGCTCGGTTTCCCCAATGTACCATGCCTCAGGACATCCTTGCCTGCAACGTATAAGATAGACAACATTGGCTGAGTCACATGAGTACCTGCCATGTACACGTGTAGTGGTGGTATCCATGTCCACACTCTGACACGTCTTGCAGCACCTACCATGACAGGGTTGTATGGAATTAAAATTTATATTCAGAATTCTCATCACACACATACCAGCTGGAATTTTTCAATGGCTGATGTCCGCCATTGTGGAGACTGAAATCCAGCAGAGAGATCGAGGCCATCCCCTGGTAGAGGGACTTAGGATGCCAGGGAATACCTCTTTCAATCTCTTCCCTCATCCGTCACTCAGTTCTGTTGGTGCTGGAGGGTCATATCTCTGGCCAGAGGTCATCCTGTAAGAGGAGCTCCTACTCCACAATTTCAGCCTGTCATTGCTATTCCAAATTTTGAAAGTCTTCATTGGGTGTCTGCAGTCTGAGTAATTCTTTTCTTCCTCCACATACATTGACACATCCATGTTTCTCAGTGGTGCTGGCAGTTATACCTTGAACCACAGACACTCTGCCTGGGTCTCCTTTAAGTTGATAGGCATCCCAGAGGCCACACCTTGAGAATTGCCTCCAGTTGCCCTGATCTACATTTCATCCCAACGATGCAATCAGATTCCATGAACTATAACCTGCAAATTTATCTGTCATTGCAAATGATACTGTAAAATGCAACATGGACTAAATGACCATCAACATCACAGTATCTTAGACTCAATGTTCATTTTTGACAGCTATACCTAACGAGCAATTGGAATGAATAGAGTGGCACTATAATCAATGTAGGAAGGAAGAAGAGTAATTTCCCAGAAGGATAAACCTTTAAAAAGTGCCTGTCATACATGTAAGTGCATGTAGAGGTCATACTGGCACTTTATTTTTAAGTATACAAGAAAAGTTGCTATCTTCTTCCTTTAGGGATAGTGATTACATCTAACAAAATAAGTGTTTAGCTTGTATTATAAAAATAGATTTGGTCATTTTGGACAAATAGATTTGGTCATTTTGGACACAAGACAGCACAGGAATAGGCCCTTCAGCCCACCAAGCCTGCACCAACTCCCATTCCTTATATTGACCCGCTACTCATTAAAGAGCTCACCCGTTTCCTCTGGCTCCACATATAACCTCCCTCCTTTATCCATGAGTGGGCCTACTCTTTCCCGAGTGACCTTCTTGCTGCTAACATACGTATAAAATGCCTTGGGATTCTTCTTAACCTTCGAGGAGAAAGTGAGGACTGCAGATGCTGGAGATCAGAGCTGAAAATGTGTTGCTGGAAAAGCGCAGCAGGTCAGGCAGCATCCAAGGAACAGGAGAATCGACATTTCCTGAAGAAGGGCATTTCCTGAAGAAGGGCTTATGCCCGAAACGTCGATTCTCCTGTTCCTTGGATGCTGCCTGACCTGCTGCGCTTTTCCAGCAACACATTTTCAGCTCAATCTTCTTAACCTTACTGGCCAAGGATATTTCATAGTCCCTTTAGTTCTCCCAACTCCCTGTTTGAACTTCTTCCTACTTTCTCTATATTCTTCAAGGACTTTGTCTGTTTTCAGTTGCTCAGACCTTAGGCATGCTTCCTTTGTTTTAACTGATCTGATAATTTCCATTGTCATCCAGAGTTCCTGAATCCTGCCATTCCTGTCCTTCATTTTCACTGAAATGTACCTGTCCTGCACACTAAATAACTGGTCCTTAAAAGACTCCTACATGTCAGAAGTGTATTTACCCTCAAACAGCCACTTCAAATCCACATCCTCCAATTCTTGCCTATTTTGGTTACAGATGTCCTTCTCCCAGTTTAACACCTTCATTGAGGTCCACTCTTGTCCTTATCCATAAGTATCTAAAAATGTATGGAATTATAGTCACTATTCACAAAATTCCCAAAACCCACTGAAACTATGATCACCTGGCCAGATCATTTCCCAATATCAGGTCCAGTGTGGCATCCTCCTCTGTTCGACTATCCACATACTGCTTCAAAAAACCCTCTTGGACACACCTAACAAATTGCTTACCGTCCAAAACTCAGGCACTAATGGAGTCCCAGTCAATGGTAAAATCATCCACCAACTCTGTTATTTTCACATCTTTCCAGAATCTGACAACATATCTCTTCTACTGTCTCCCACTGGCAGCTGAGAGATCTGTAGTACAATCCCAGCATTGTGAATCTCACCCTTCCTATTCCTCAGTTCCACCCATAATGCTTTGCTGCAAGATTCTTCCAGCATGTCCTCCCTCAACATAGCTGTGATATGCTCTCTAACCAATAATGCAACCCACCATCTTTTTTCTTTCTTCCTCTGTCTCATTTAAAACATCGCTATCCCATAACATTAAGCTGGCAATCCTGTCCCTCTTTCAAACATGTCTCTGTGATAGCAACAACATCATAATTGTGTGCATTAATCCAGGCTCTAAGTTTGTCATACCTATTATACTTCGTGCTTTGAAGCAAATCCAGTCCTAGCCTCCAGTTTTAAAAAGGAGGTCCTCGAGAGTAGTAATATCTGGATTACTCCCAGTGCCATGAGCTAGTGAGGGCAGGAATAGGAGGATAGAGCAGATGAATGCATGGCTGAGGAGCTGGTGAACGGGAGAAGGATTCACATTTTTGGATCATTGGAATCTGTTTTGGGGTAGAAGTGATCTGTACAAGAAGAACGGATTGCACCTAAATTGGAAAGGGACTAATATACTGGCAGAGAAATTTGCTGGAGCTGCTCGGGAGGATTTAAACTACTAAGGTTGTGGGGGGGATCCCCAGGGAGATAGTGAGGAAAGATTTCAATCTGAGACTAGTACAGTTGAGAACAAAGGCGAGTCAAACAGTCAGGGCAGGCAGGGACAACGCAGAGAACAAGGTAGGACTGATAAATTAAACTGCATTTATTTCAATGTAAGAGGCCTAACAGGGAAGGCAGATGAACTCAGGGCATGGTTAGGAACATGGGACTGGGATACAGAAATGTGGCTCAGGGATGGGCAGGACTGGCAGCTTAATGTTCCAAGATACAAATGCTACAGGAAGGAGAGAAAGGGAGGCAAGAGAGGAGGGTGAGTGGCGTTTTGGATAAGGGATAGCATTACAGCTGTACTGAGGGAGGATATTCCTGGAAATATATCCAAGGAAGTTATTTGCGTGGAACTGAGAAATAAGAAAGGGACGATCATCTTATTGGGATTGTATTATAGATCCCCTAATAGTCAGAAGGAAATTGAGAAACAAATTTGTAAGGAGATCTTAGCTATCTGTAAGAAAAATAGGGTGGTTATGGTAGGGGATCTTAACTTTCCAAACATAGACATAGTGTTAAGGGTTTAGATGGAGTGGAATTTGTTAAATGTGTACAAGAAAATTTTCCGACTCAGTACATGGATGTACCTACTAGAGAAGGTGCAAAACTTGGCCTAATCTTGGGAAATAAGGCAGGGCAGGTGACTGAGGTGTCAGTGGGGGAGCACCTTTGGGGCCAACGATCATAATTCTATTAGTTTAAAATAGTGATGGAAAAGGATAGACCAGATCTAAAAAGTTGAAGTTCTAAATTGGAGAAAGGCCAAAATTGATGGTATTATGCAAGAACTTTCAAAAGCTGATTGGGCACAGATGTTCACAGGTAAAGGGATGGCTGGGAAATGGGAAGCCTTCAGAAATGAGATAACGAGAGTCTAGAGAAAGTATATTCCAGTTAGGGTGAAAGGGAAGGCTGATAGGAATAGGGAATGCTGGATGATTAAAGTAATTGAGGGTTTGGTTAAGAAAAAGAAGGAAGCATATGTCAGGTATAGACAGGATAGATTGAGTGAGTCCTTAAGGCAGTAGGAATATACTTAAGAGAGAGATCAGGAGGACAAAAAGGGGACATGACATTACTCTGGCAAATAGAGTTAAGGAGAATCCAAAGGAATTTTACAAATTCATTAAGGACAAAAGGGTAACTAGGGAGAGAATCGGGCCCCAGTCAAGATCAGCAAGATGGCCTTTTTTGTGGAGCCGCAGGAGATGGGGGAGATAATAAACGAGTATTTTGCATCAGTATTTACTGTGGAAAAGCACATGAAAGATATAGAATGTCGGGAATGTCGGGAAGAATGTGTATATTACAGAGGAGGAAAGTGCTGGATGTCTTGAAACTCATAAAAGTAGATAAATCCCCAGGAGCTGATGAGGTATACCCTAGAACTCTGTGGAAAGCTCGGGAAATCTTTGATGAGCCTCTTACTGAGATATTCGTATCGTCGATAGTCACAGGTGAGGTGCCGGAAGACTGGCTAATATTGTGCCACTGTTTAAGAAAGGTAATAAGAACAAGCCAGGGAACTATAGACCAGTGAGCCTGATGTCGGTGGTGGGCAAGTTGTTGGAGGGAATCCTGAGGGTCAGGATGTACATGTATTTGGAAAGGCAAGCATTGATTAGGAATAGTCAACTTGGCTTTATGCGTGAGAAATCATGTCTCACAAACTTGATTGAGTTTTTGAAGAAGTAACAAAGAGGATTGATGAGGACAGGGCGGTAGATGTGATCTATATGGACTTCAGTAAGGCGTTCGACAAGGTTCCCCATGGGAGACTGGTGAGCAAGGTTAGATCTCATGGAATACAGGGAGAACTCACCATTTGGATACAGAACTGGCTCAAAGATAGAAGACAGAGAGTGGTGGGGGGTTGTTTTTCAGACTGGAGGCATTTTACCAGTGGAGTGTCACAAGGATCGGTGCTGGGTCCGCTATTTTTTGTCATTTATATAAATAATTTGGATGTGAGCATAAGAGATATAGTTAGTAAGTTTGCTGATGACACCAAAATTGGAGGTGTAGTGGACAGCGAAGAAAGTTACTTCAGATTATAACGGGATCTTGATCAGATGAGCCAATGGGCTGAGAAGTGGCAGATGGAGTTTAATTTAGATAAATGTGAAGTGCTGCATTTAGGGAAAGCAAATATTAGCAGGCCTTATACACTTAATGGCAAGATCCCAGGGAGTATTGCTGAACAAAGAGACCTTGGAGTGCAGATTCATAGCTCCTTGAAAGTGGAGTTGCAGGTAGATAGGATAATGAAGAAGGTATTTGGTATGCTTTCCTTTATTGGTCAGAGTATTGAGTACAGGGGTTGGGAGGTCATGTTGCAGCTGTACAGGACATTGGTTAGGCCACTGTTGGAATATTGCAATTCTGGTCTCCTTCTTATCAGAAAGATGTTGTGAAACTTGAAAGGGTTCAGAAAAGATTTACAAGGATGTTGCCAAGGTTGGAGGATTTGAGTTATAGGGAGAGGTTGAATAGGCTAGGGCTGTTTTCCCTGGAGTGTCGGAGGCTGAGGGGTGACCTTATAGAGGTTTATAAAATCATGAGGGGCATGGATATGATAAATAGACAAAGTCTTTTCCCTAGAGTGAGGGAGTCCAGAACTAGAGGTATAGGTTTAGGGTGAGAGGGGAAAGATATAAAAGAGACTTAAGGTGCAACATTTTCACACAGACGTGTATGGAATGAGTTGCCAGAGGAAGTGGTGGAGGCTAGTATGATTACAACATTTAAAAGGCATCTGGATGGGTATATGAATAGGAAGGGTTTGGAGGGATGTGGGCCAGGTACTGGCAGGTGGGACTAGATTGGGTTGGGATATCTGGTCGGCATTGACAGGTTGACCGAAGCGTCTGTTTCCATGCTGTACATTTCTATGACTCCATGACTCTTCCTGACTGCTCTTCCTCTCAGCAATATCTGCATTCATCTCAAGCTCTTCTCCAGTCTCTATACTTCCTGACCTGCTGCTCTGGTTCCCACCTGGTTCCTGCCACATTGGTTTAAACCCTCCCAAGTAACACTATCAAACCTCCCTAACAGGATATTGGTGCCCTCCAGTTTATGTACAGCCAGTCCTTGTACAGATCCCACCTTCCCTCCATTATCTCTTCCTTTTATATTTCCCTTTCTGTTTGAAGTTTCTCTGACACTCTACAAGTGCCACATTCCTCACAGGGCTTTATCAAACAATAACTGAATTTAGAAAAACACATTTGCATTTCAAAGTTGACAATTATTCTAGGACTTGTTATACAGTGCTGTGATGTAATGTACTGTATGTCAGGCATATAATAGAGCCTTTCTCAACATCAAAGGCTGGGCAGGTACCCACTATGTCAGTGTGGTCACCTCCCTCTATATGCCCCTCTCCCACTCGTGTTTATTCCTTGATCATTTCTAAACTTGCATAGATAAGTCAGTGTTGAAGATACCAAATAATTCCCTGAGATAAGTTTAGGAATATAGTGATCTTGCTACTGGGAGTGAAATCTTTTTAACCTTTATCTCTACCCTGTCTTTGTCCTTGCTATTGAGAGAGAGGAAAGCAATACTGTTTCAGCTATTTTCATAAATTCTATACTATGGAAAACATAATACCAGTTTTTAAGGTGTTTAATTTTTAAGAAAAAGAGCAAAAAGGATAAGTAAGATACATTTTTAATGTTAGTATGTAAATGGGCTACAAGAAGATACAATCTCAAGATAATCTTAAAACCAAAGGAACAGATTAGAAGAAATATTTTCAAAGACAGAGTTGTTGGAATGTGAAAGCTTTGCCATAAATGATAATTGATGAGGAGGAAATCAACTATGTTCAATTGTTTAGAAATCATGAAGGTACTGAATCATTTCTTTAAAAAATAACATTGACAATGGGGAAATTATTATAAAAAATGAAACTATTGACTTGGGAAGGGCTCTTAAACGAGTGAAAAACAAGTTCAAGATATCATTGCATATATTCATGTCGCTTTCCTCAGAAATAATTGATTGCATTCACTCAGAGTAAAATACATAAACCTTCACCCTTGCAGGCTGAGTTTTCTGTTACTGTCACCTGACAGAATGGATGAAGGTTAGAAATCTTCAATTAAAAACTTGTACAGTGATACGGGCATCATTCTGGCAAATGAAATGACCTACAAAAAAGTATTTAAATTTGCAAAAAAAATGATTTCAATACATACAAAATGTTCAGCACAACTAACCCAAATGATAATGATGGACCTATGCAATCAGAGTTGCTTCTATAGCAAAAAAGAAGCATTTTATCCTCCCATTTATAAGAATATTTAGCATGCAAATTAATTTCTACATTGACAAATGTCCGAGGTAAAAAGTCTTAAACCTATTCAAACAACCTTGCAATAAATGATAAGGCAGGGTATTAAAAAGCAGTGTAGAAAATTAGCTGGACTTACAATAGCTGTCAGATAAACTGTTTTATTTTGCCTGAAGGAATTTTGTTACAGATGAACTAAATTAACACCCTGTCTATTAAATCTTCTGTCAGACAGAATGTCTTTTTCCGCAAATGCCAGATAAACTCTCACTGATCTCATTTTATGTTTGATTACATTTTTAATGACAGTTGTGCATTTCCAGTCTAATTTCATTTCTTCTTCAATGGCAAATTAACATATTTGATAAATTGTTAAGACCTAGAAAAGTACATTACCAGTAAGCATGCAAATTACTTCAATTTTCTAAGGAAGAAATAATGTGAACATTTCTCACTTGACTCCATTCAGATACCTGATAGGAACAACATTTTGTCAAGAAAAAATAATTTCTATAACAAATGGGCCCATCAGCTTATTACTATACTCTATATTGTCATTAGTACCATAAAAGAAGCAATCAGTGATTACTTTTTAGAAACAGTGATTGGGCAAAGTAGAATAAAAAATATATGCACCACACTGTTAAATAATTCTTCCTTATTCAAACCCAAAAGAGAATGACAGACAAAACTGTTGATATCTCATCCACATTCAAACAAAAGCTAGCTTTACAAAATGTATTATAATTGTACAATGGGCAGCATCATTTACATTAACAGTTTTGTGCTGTCACTCAACATTCAAGATGACTTTTGATAACATACTGAATCTGTCAATCAATATTGCAAAAATCTAAAACTTCTGTGACATTATTCTTCATTCAGAATGTTGAGCAAAAACTTTATATTGTGTTTTTCAGCCTTTTTAATCTGTGCTAAATGTAGTTGTTCCCAGGAATGTAGAGAGGCTGGCATTCCTCTCTTGCTTTTAAAAAAAATGGTGAGGGACCTTCTTTTTGGACTATTGCAATTCCTATAGTATTTTTTATAGTATTTTGGCATAATGGACTGGTTTACTAGGCCAGCACAAGTAAGGACAGTAGACTTCCTTCTCAGAAGGAACCAATTGCATTTCTGTGACAATTAGACACCTCTGGAATTACTTTTACTGGTATCATCATTTTTAGCTCCCAAACTGAATTCAGACTCTCAAACTGCCATGCTAGCATTTCAAAGTCACATTCTCTTTATCACTAGCCCAAACATCTGGCTTGCCAATCCTGCAACATAATCATTATTATTACTGCAGCTATGGTCCATGCTTTGTATCCAAGAGTAACATTAATATTTGCAATTCTGAATAAAGAAAGTATCCTCAGGCACAAATTAAGCTAACAGTCTTGGGAGGAGTTGCACATAAAATGCATAGACCCCCACTAGTGGTGTATAGAGATAAATTTTAAAAAAAACAGGTCTCCTAACAGGCTAAATTGTACACAAAAGCAATATTTAATTCTGAGAATAATTAACTTCCCATCATTAAGGAAGTCATCTAGTGCCATAGGGAGAACCTTCAGGACTGCAGTATTTATCAAATTCTAAACATTGGTCAAAGGATTTTAATTGTTGAATAGGGTCTGAAAAATGTTGGGTGCAAATTATAAAGCTGAGATAATAGTATATGGA